>NC_137261.1:37984037-38309037 GCF_053477335.1 Acartia tonsa
TTAAAATCCTGGAGCAAGAGTGGAAAAATTAGAAAAAATGTCCATTTTTTTACTTTATTGAAACAGTACCCCTTTTAAAGACTTAAATTAAACAAATATAAATCATATATTCAAAATATGTATTGAGAGGAGAGTACACTCATAACAGTAACAGTTACTCTACAATTCATATGTAAATCAATTAATTAAATTATTGGTCTTATTTGAAAACTATGGGTCATTTAATAAGACGATCATTTTATTTCCAGTTTTGTTAGATCCGGAGGGCCGAAGACCACGGGAATAACCAAACTTGCATTCAAGGGCGTCCATGTTTTCCCATTTTTTTTGGGGGGGGGGGTTGAAAGGGTAATTACCCCTTTTACTACCCCTCCCATTGGACGTCCTTGCTTGTATTAATGTTATTTTTTTGTTTTTCATTATCCGTAAATGTCTATAATACGATACGATACATGATTTTCAACATGGCTCAAAACCGGTTCAAATCCATTGGATATTAATCGTTTTTTTTGTGGGGGGGGGGGTGGGTGGGGTGAGGTTCGTAGTTTTGTTAAAAGAAATGTAACATTTTAATGTAATTAGCCATCGTGGAGGGAATGTCCAAAATATCATCTAAGTCATGGGAAACTGCAAAAATTTGTGTAGCTATAAATTCGATTAGATCTGGACATTAGGTTTAATTTTAATCTCGCTTTTGTTGGTATTTTTGTGGCAGACCATGCATAACGCCAGAGACAGGAGTAGAAGTTTTTTTTCATTCAGCCATCTTCTTTATCATTAGTCTAAATATATCTTTGTTGATAACAATTACTGCTTAAAATTTCTCACTGGCGTGCAGAAAGGGTTAATTAATATTGTTATTTGCATGCTTTGAGCTTTTTGTGTTTCTAAAAGAAGTGGATGAAAAGTATTTTGTTTTGCTTTACTGAAAGATTGTTATACTTCCAGGAAAATATGTAGGGAAAACAACTTTACTAATTTTGTTAAAATCTCCAAAAATAGACACAAAAATACAATCAAGATTTTACTTTCTTTTAAAAGTATTTTTGAATATATTCAAGACGCGTGCACAGAAATTGGCAAAATAAGGTTGGTTGTAAAAAAAAGGAAAGGGAGGCTAAGGGACGTGTCTACGACCCAAATATTAAAACTAAACTTTGTAAATGTATGTATGTATATCTGGCGTGATAATTTTGAATTAGTTTAGGAATGCAGTTGGAGAATCACACTTAATACAATTACTATTTTTACCCAGAGAGATGGGGGACAATGGGCTGTTTATTATAATAGTCCCAAAGTTTTATAGTAAAATTTTCTTATTCGTGGGTTTAACAACTTTGGTTACCTTTGTTAAGTTGAGTGGTCAAATGTTCCAACTACTAATTTTAATCTACAAAGGGGGTAATTTTGTGTATCATCATTAAGGATGTACATCATTATTTCGGCCATTGTCTTATCCCTTTAGATCCCTGATTTATATCATCAAGACCAACCCTTGCAGTTTTTTTTATTAGCGGCTAAACTCTATAACTAGGTCTATACATCTGTAACGAAATTATAGCTGTAGAAAAAGAATAGTTATTTCTCGCATCGTATTATAAAAACAGCTTTCCGCGGATATAGAATGTACAATTATAAGATTAAAAATAATTATATAAGCTGAAAAAACTGGTTTTAATCTTATGATTGTACATTTGTATATCCGTAGAAAACTGGATATAATACGATGCTAGACATAGTTTTTTCGTATGGATGAGAACCGGTTCCTATCCACCGGATTCGAATGAATACGAGAAATATCCTTATAATTAGGTATCAGGATATCTGTTTGTCTCTCTGTACCGAAGGATCTCGCTAAAAGCTGAATCGGTATGGTTCTCCTTTACATGGTAGCTTCTCATAGGTCCTGGGAAGATTTATAATTATTTTGTGGGAGGTTACCTTCACCCTCCTAAGAGAAATCACCCCTAGAAAAAAATTACCCTCGCTAAAAGCTGAACCGGTATGGTTCTCCTTTACATGGTAGCTTCTCATAGGTCCTGGGAAGATTTATAATTATTTTGTGGGAGGTTACCTTCACCCTCCTAAGAGAAATCACCCCTAGAAAAAAATTACCCTCGCTAAAAGCTGAACCGGTATGGTTCTCCTTTACATGGTAGCTTCTCATAGGTCCTGGGAAGATTTATAACTATTTTGTGGGAGGTTACCTATACCCTCCAAATTTTTTTTAAAAAATAAATTAAAACTTGAGTGGGGGACGACACCCTCACCCAGTTCTCAGTTACAAGGTTTGTTAAACTAAAAGTTTATTTTGTCAGAAACTTAAAATGTATGAAAATCAAAAGTAAAATTTTTTACCAATGGATACATTTGTTCCTCTTTACAGAGAAGCTTTGTATGGTTTCTAGTCAGGAGTTTGATTTGTTTTGGAGAGATTATTCAAAGATACTGAAAATATATTACCCTCTCAAAATACTTTTTTGTCCTTATTTACTTTTAAATCATAAAAAGGAAGGTGGGATTACCTATTAACCTCCTTCTCCAGTAGAAATATGAAAGGCAGGGGGCGATGCCCTAGCTAAATATAATGAATTTCTAAGATTTGTGGTTCTGTTACTCTAATATATCTCTACATTATTTTGAACATTATCGTTCTTGCACAAAATTCTCAAACAAGTTTAGTAATTTTTTACAACTAATTTAGATTCATCCCATTATGTTTTTTAGAATTGATGGGCTGTGTACGATGATCAAAACAATAAATTCACTTTTATAATGGACAGACCATTTTATGCAAGTTTCAACATTGTTGCTAATAACAAGGACGATAATGTCAAATATAAATAATATTTTTTAATATTAAACATGGAACAAATCTATAAGCACATATTTAGGATTTAAAGGGAAAAGCAAGAATAAAGAAAAAAAGACGCCCGACAAATGCAACTTTTTATCAACTAGCTGAGCTGAATCTTTAAATCATTTTAGTGGTGATTTAGATCGGGGTGCGCTAAAATGATTTAAAGATCCAGCTCTGCTTTCTAAAATGCCACCTCAAATCGTATGACAGACAGACATCCAGACTCAAGTTGAAGAGAAGATGCGTTATTAACAACAAACTTCATATTAATTTTATTATATAAAGTAGTAAGGTTTATTTGTATGTTCTTTAGGGTCTGAACTGAAAGAAAGCAGCTCTACATTTACATTCAGGTCCCGATATGGTTTTAGGGTTTTTTTTCTTCAAATATTATCATACTTTACTTATCTCCTCTCCTAGATGCACAGACGCTAGTTTGATTATAAAGCTCTTTTTATAGGTAGCTTTTTAAAAACACTGATTTAATCTTGAAGCTATTTATTAATTTATTTGCTTGTCTGATAATTACTGGAACAGAAATATTCTTGACATTATTTAAATTAATCTCAAAGTAGATATCCTATTATATAAGAAGTAATACTTTTTTGTCTGTAGGGAAGGATCTCGCTAACTGCGGAACTGATATGATTCTTCTATACAGGTAAGCTTCTTATAGGTCCAAGGAAACCAACTACATTGGGGGGGGGGGGGGGGGGGTTACTCCACCCTTCAAAAAAATTTACCCTCTCCCAATTTTTTTTTACTTTTTCTCTTAAAAACTTCAATTGAAATGGGGAAAGGTCGATCCCCTTCCCATTTAACTTAAGTTTACCTTGAGGCTTCTAGTTCTTAAAATAGAACAAGAATAATTAAGACAATAACACGTGAAGATTGTATTATTATTTGTAATATTCAATCCTCAATCTGCAAAGAATATTATTAAAGGTTTTAAAACAGTTAAAATCATTTTTAGTCAAAATTATCTGAATAAAAAAAAGAGGAAAATTTTAATATTAAAATCTGTTTGATCGCATTATATATGCAATAGTTATATTTTTATGTCTCACTCTCAGTAAAAATAAAAATTTATGATAAACAAGGATAACAAATTACAATAAATGCAAGCCTTATTTGAATTTAAATTGTTCATATGTTATTATAGGTTCAAAATATACGAAACATTACTTGATTTTTGACTGTTATATTGTAAAAATCGTTAATTTAGACATTTTAGCTATGTCCTATTTTAGGGAAACTTTACATTATCCGCTAATTTAGAAAGCATATTCTGATTATGTTCAGTCCGACATACAACAATTGCATGAAAGCTTTTCATTTAAAAAAAGCTAGAGACAAGGAAAAATTAAGATTAAACAGCTAAGTTGAATATTACGTATATCTTAGTTGTACTTTGATCTTCATTCATAAGATCTTTATTTCAATAATAATTAAGATTGGTGCTTGAATAAAATATTGAACTTTTAAAAGTTTTATATTCATGTAGTGCTCAGGAGAGGCTAGTAGAAATCAAAATTCAATAGTGTTTTCTCATTGTCATTGCTTGGACATGATTTGGGTCATTTTTTGTTAGTTTTTGACCAAAACTATAGGGTTTATATTGAAAATAGTGAAGCGATTGTTTTTTTTAAACACCCTTTATCTGTCCGTCTGAAGGAAATATCTCGCTACCGCCACAAGGATATGCTTTGTAAATGTACCTTTTATGGTGTTACATTTGTTTTATGTAATTTCTCCTGTGAGATGGAACACTCAGCTTTCAGAAAATCTTCCATCCTCAATAGAAATCATCAAGGTGCAAATATCTATTAGGACAAAGCCCTAGCGACTAAGAGCAAAGCATCAAGTAAATAAAAGTAAAAACGTACATTTATTATTTTAAGCATATGAAATTAAAAGTAGGCAATAATAGTATTTATGTATACCGTAGCTACCGTCAGACGCAACTCATAGCCATGCGTAGAGAGTACTTGAAGACTAATGATTATGTAGAATTATCTATAATTCTAAATATCTATTACACCAGTCAATAAAATATAAAAAATTCCACAATATGAATCATGTTAATTGTCAACAACAGGAAATAAATTAACTTTTTTATTATGCAAGATCATAATAATTTTTTAATTTAAAAATGATATCATAAAAAGAAATTATCAAAATTTATGCTGTCTAAATTCACCAAACTTAGTCAAAATTGTATAACATTCAATTAATTAAAGATAATTAACTATAAAATATAACGAGTAAATTCTATAATCTACTGTCTCTGTTAAGTCTAGAATCTACTGTCTCTGTTAAGTCTATAATCTAACGTCTCTATTAAGTCTATAATCTACTGTCTCTTTTAAGTCTATAATCTACTGTCTTTTTAAGTCTAGAATCTACTGTGTCTATCAAAAAAAGCATAAAAATTTTTGTCACTTTTGCATGATTCCGAATCTACTTGGAATTTTCACCTTTAAAATCATATAGACGAAGCCTATAAAAAATGACAACATACAATACAAAAGACCAACGATAGGCCAGTATTCATTTTATTTGACAAATCAGTTGTGCTGAGAGCTTCAGAATGAAAACATCTCATTCCTACACACACACCTCAGTTAAACTCACTGTATTTGTGAAAGCATTTACTAGGTAAGCAATTTAACACTAACTATGTTACTAATACAAAAAACACTTACACTGACTTTAAAAAAATAAGAAAAGGTTACTACACAAAATAAAATCCTAACACACTAAAAAAAAAAAAAAAAAAGGTAACTACACAAAATAAAATCCTAACACACTCTAGTATGGAGCGCAAATTTGAAAACCTTAAAACAAAACTACTTAATAGGCTTCAAGCCAGCGTCAAACAAAAATTTAGAGACAAAACGACTAAACTACTTAATACTAGAGTATAATAAATCGAAACTACTAAGTTAAAATTCATACTTTGAAGAAAAAAAAATCTGCTGACTTAATTCTTAGAAATATTCATTGATTCGTCAAAAATAAAATTAAAACTGCTAATTGCTGAGTTTTAAGTTATAAAATTACAATCTTATTCATGAACAGTCAATAATATTAATTAAATATAAACAAGTCCTTAAAAGGACACTCCTAATTACTAAAAATCAAAAATCAATTTCTTTATTTTAGATCAACAGCTTGCTCTGGAATCAAAACTATGACACACAGCTCATAACGCAGACAGAGAAAACTCAAACACTCAGTGACAGAAAAACAAAACAAACCATCAATAAAAACACAAACATATACAAACCTGAAAACTCACCACAAAAAAAATAAAAAAAGTACTATGAAATTACTCTTTGTAAATTACAACAAGAGCAAAAAATATACAAAGACAAAGAATGATAAAATGAAACTACTGTGACATGACATAAAATGACAAAATAACCCAACTGACAGTGTATGTGATTTAACCATTTACAGCTAGTTTGCAAAGAGATACTATATAAAATAAAAATAAACAACTACTGTATTAAATAACAAAAAAAAGTAACAATATGAACCATAAACCTGCTTACCGGAAGTTTTTTTCTTTCATAAGTATCCATACTTTCATAAGTATGTAATCATTCTCAGGGCAAAGAAGGATAGGCAGGAATGAAGGCTACTAAATTTAAAAAATATAACACATTTGAACATGACTTTTGGCCTTTCAGCCTGTCTTGTCCTTCTGCCGCCTTCACCCAATCCCCAACCTGAAAAACAGAACCAAGTCGTGGGTAAATCTACAAAGTACCAAGATACAGTGTAGTGCCATGAATCTTCCTAGTTATATTTTAATATATAATACTGTATATGTTAATTGTAATTCATTATTAAATCCTAATGTGCTTTATTATTATATTATATGTAACTAGTGGAATAATAATAATAAATCTAAAATCTAAATCTAAAATCTAAATATATATATATACATATGTATATATACTTGTATATCATTGGACAATTGTATTGTATGACGTTATTTTTTTATAGGCACTATAAGATACTTCACATAGACAGAATGAGGCAAACGACGTTTTATTGAACATGCTGTGCGTAATAAAAATTCTAAATTTGTCAATATTTCATTAATTTACGCATATGTTAAAGATTTGAATGAATTAATGAGAGATCATGTATCTTATTGGTGAACATATCATATGATATTCTAAATAATTCATATAATGGGCTAAAATTTAATGTACAAAGATCAAATCTAAGTGGGTCTTTTGAAAATCTAAAAACAAAGACGATTATATCCAAGGGTAGAGAACTTGTTGAAAGTTTTATAACATTTAGAGAGGTAGGCAAAAAGTTTTTTTTTAAATGAATAAAAGAAAAAGTTACGTTATTTTGAAAACTAATTTATTTTTTAAGTGTTTATCTTTCATAGTGAAGGGTAAGTGAAGGGGGAGAAAATAAGGTGTAAAGCTTTTAATAGTTATATCTCGCATGGTATTATAATCGGCTTTCCGCGGATATAGAATGTACAATTATAAGATTTAAAATGTTTTTTTTCAGCTAAAAAAACTGGTTTTAATCTTATGATTGTATATTTTTACATTCGTAGAAAGCTGGATATAATACGATGCTAGACATAGTTTTTTCGTATGGATGAGAAGTAGAACCGGTTCCTATCCACCGGATTCGAATGAATACGATAATAGTTATTTCTCGCATCGTATTATAAACGGTTTTCCGCGGATATAGAAAGTACAAATATGAGATTAAAACTAGTTTTTTTTTAGCCCCGAGGTGCCGGAGGCACCGGCTAAAAAAACTGGTTTTAATCTTATGATTGTACATTTCTATATTCGTAGAAAACTGGATATAATACGATGCTAGACATAGTTTTTTCGTATGGATGAGAACCGGTTCCTATCCACCGGATTCGAATGAATACGAGAAATACAATTAACAGATTTTAAAATTGAGCAAAGTTAAAATGTCTCATTCTTGCAAACCCTGAATATATTTATTTTTGTGTGTTGTAATTTTGTACCACCTCCGGAATTAAAACGCATTTGAAATGACACAACTCTTCTCAATCAGTAAAATAATTAAATTAATAAATAATGACTTTTTCTGTTGTTATTTGAAGTTGAACTTTGATTTTTATCTCCGCATCTTATACATACGCACAATATAGCATTAATAATATAAGAGAGATAAATTGATGATTATCCCCAATGATGATAAACTTAATTATTTCTTCTCCAGAATAAAAAATATCGGTGGAAAAATTTGGTAACTGCTTGTTTGTAAGATTTGATAAAGTAGCGAAATTTTAAAGTCAAGAAAAGAGAGTTTGTATAAATCTTTTAGAACCAGTTTAATTTACAAAATTGCAAGCACAGGAGACATTCTGGAGGTCTAGAGGATCTACATTTAGTTTTATTTTAGATGTATCAACAAATGTTTTTCATATAGTATTATTAACAGTTATCCACTCAAAGGAAAATAAAAATTATGGGAGAAGACCAACGGAAAGCGTCTTAAACCTAGACTTTTATTTTTTGTCTGCATTTTCATGGAAGGATGAGACTGTAAACTACACTGAGCTGGATTTTTAAATCATTTTAATGGTGAGCCAGATCGGGGTTAGCCAACTTTCCACCAATGAGAGCACAGCATTTTATGAAATGCCGCGCTGTGATTGGCTAAAATTCGGCTCACCCCGATCTGGCTCACCACTAAAATGATTTAAAGATCCTGCTCTGGTAACCATTTGTCGACTAGTAAACATCAGGTACCTTTATTGAATTTTAATTTATTTCTTCTAAAATAGAAAGTATATTAACTTTTCAATCCATAGAAGGGGTAATTTTTTATCGTCATTAATGTATCGTTCATGTATTATGCCTAAAGATCCTTGATGCATTTTCAGTAAGACCATACAGTACCGGTTATTATTCAGCGGAAACGAATCGGAAGCCATACTTGAACATTTGTATCCTCGCTTTTTTTTAAACAGAATTGCTGACAAAACAATGATTTGTCATGAAAATTAGATTATCAAAGATTATGTCATAATAATAGAATCAAATTTTACATGGTGATCAGTAGTGAAAACTAAAGGGTTGTACACAACACAGTTCTCAATAGTCTATTTCTCAAACAGCACAGATACTTTATTCCATACTAAACATCCATGCAAGCAATGTTATTGGACGCGAATCTACAATATATGGGCAATTTTTAAATTTATGTTAAATCAGAACCAATTGTAAATAATTAACAATTGATGTGCGTAACTTAACCCCTAACGAATTTTGATTTTATGACATCTATCTAAATAAAAATAATGCAGTCCGACAACTTGTGGACATGTCATATTGTATGGAAGACTCGCAGGCTATGTACTAATGGTTAGCATCCACTGATGTTCCTCTTTTACGTGACAAAAGTCATATGTTGTTGATTTAATAAATTCTTAATCCAGAAATTTCTTACTTTAAAAGTATATTTAGACACTGGAGATTCTAAACATGAAAGCGAACTAAATTCTCTTTGTTATGTACTTTCGTATGTAAGGTCTTATCTTATCATTGCAGTTTACTTGCTATGCAAGTTATTAAGCTAAGGCAATAACAAACGGTGGGTATTCAATTCAGCACATGTAGCACTTTAGCTAGTCATCAGAGAATCAATTACAACATCGAAAACTAACTATACTGTTATAAACAAGCCATGAATTCCAAAGAAATCTTAGTACTAATAAATGTTAATACTCTACATAAGGGGTGAGCAAAAAAAAATGCGTAGATTTTAAAAATTCAAATTGAGCGGCTTGTGTTAATGGTAGAAAAAAGGCATGCATGTCGTTAGAACCGCTAAGAAGTCTATTTTCAGGAAATATAAAAACGATTCCTGTGCTACGCATAGTTTAGGAGCTACGTGTTAAAATGTCCAAACTGGTGTAAAACTTGACTTGCGAGTAAATTTTAAAATATAACTAAAAATTAGAGAAGATATTTTGCAAAAAGAGATGCCTACATTTTTAAATTTCAAATTGCGCTGCTTGTGTTAAAAGTAGAAAAATGTTACGCATACCGTTAGAACCGCTATGAACTGTATTTTTTGGAAATATAAGAACGGTTCCTGTGCTACAAATAATCTAGGAGCCAGATGGTAAAATGTCCCAAAATTTACTCGCAAGTCAAGTTTTAAGTCAGTTGGGACATTCTAACACGTAGCTCCTAAACTATACATAGCATAGAAATCGTTTTTATATTTTCTAAAAATAGACTTCTTAGCGGTTCTAACGATATGCGTGCCTTTTTTCTACCATTAACACTAGCCGCGCAATTTGAATTTTAAAAATCTACGCATTTTTTTTTGCTCACCCTTTATATAATAACTAGCTTCTCACCTTGCATCTGGGGCTTTGCCCCCAAGAGGTTTGAACTTTGCTCAACCTAATTTTTCGTATTTTTATTTTTTGAGGTTGGGGGTGTACCACCCCTTAAGAAAATAGCGTAAAAAGAACCCCAGGAACAGAAGGTATATTCCCTGAAGAGTAGAGCCCAATCTGTTCAGTAGTTACTGAGATCTTAAGCTACAGACAGACGGAGAGACAGAGAGACAGACGGACAGACAGATGGACAGGCAGACGGACATTACTTTGTATTTTAGATATTAGATTGGAATTTGTAGGAAAAAAATAATAAACAAGGTTGACGACGTCAGTAAGGGAAGGCTCAGCAAATCATACAATTCACCTTTAAACTTCTTTAAAAAGCAGGCATAGAGAACGATATTATAGCCAATTTCTTTAAATTCTCAAAACTACACAGTAAGTTTTAATAATGTTATATACTTAAAATTACCATTTGTAAAATTATCTTGTTAATCTAATCCAAAGCCTATGCAACCTTACTATTAATCCTTCTTATATCATTTCAAAAATGAAATAGATATTTAAGTATAAATAAGTAACTGATGGTAAATTTTGAAATAATAATTATACATTTTTCCTCATGTACAGTACACTAATATAATTGAATGTTTTAGATAAAATAAAATAAAACCATGTGTTTTTTTATTAATAGGGATAGAGTTTACTAATATTTTGTAGTATTTGTATAATAAAGATACATGTATGTATAATCAGAAACGTGCAGAGGGTTTCGCCTCAGGGGACACAAAGCCCACCGAAAATTTTGACAAGCCCCATTAACCCGAAATCGAGGGGGGTTAAGCTTTAAACGGGTGTATTACATGCAACAAGAAAGTGTAATTTTAGTGTTTTGAGGGTGAATACTCCCCACTTATTGTCAACAAATATAAGCTTCTAAATAATTCTATACTTATATACTTAAATTGTAAATTTGGATTTTCTCAAGTATTATGGCTTTTTTTTGTAGCAACAAACTGGATAAAAAAGTACTAAATAATAGCAATTTAATGTAAGTAATGTTGTTGCATAACTTTTAATAATTACAGAATTGTTTTAGGACATACTTACATTTTTAGGACTTTATTATAAAGATGCTTCGGTTATAACATAGAACTTTGTTGCCATAGGAATCAGTATTCCAAAAATCAGATGAAAGAATAATTTTATCACTTGAAAAATTGTTGTCAAACAGTTAAAGAATAACATGTTTGAAATTGACGTAGGGACTTTCTGGTAACAATCAAGAGTTGGTACGCTTCCCAAATCGTACCTAACTGTTAAAGAAAGCACTATCAAAGTTTGAAATCGATAGGACAGTTCTAACATGAATTGCAGTTCACGCCACTGATTAAAATACAATAAATCCTATGGACATATTGTAGAAATTAGTATATACTGTGTTTATCAACTTTTAATTTCACATGACAATGTCAACATATAAATTGAATCAATTATCTACTTTTTTATGTCAATTGTTAATGATAATTTGATTGGAAATTGATGACCATTTTTATTACATATAGGTTCATAGAGTAAAGTTATAAAGAGCAGTCACAGAAAAGAAAAAATATTATATGGTAAGTTTACCTAATAAAGCAGCCGAGTAGTTCAATTTCCCTCATCTTCATAGCATTATGGACGTATATGACATAAAAAGTTCAATGGTAAGAGATAGAAAAAGGCATAGACATTGCCAACAGGTGAAATAAATCTAAAATAATATTTGGGGTACCGATACAAGGTCGTCTTCACTCCGAAGAATTGTCCCCCCAAAATCAAGAGAAAATCAGCTGAGTTACAAAATATTTTTTCGAGTCAATAAGGTTGTTGGTTACATCTGTGTTAGAGATAATATAGACAAAAAAATCTTTTGTTTCTCTATCATTTATTTTACTTTTAAGACTGAACGACGAACAGACTAATTAAGAAATAGAGTAGCTTTAATCTATATTTAGCTGCACTAAAAACCAGCAGCAGCTGCCAAACCATGCGCAGTGCAGTGGTAAGTGATGATTGACAATTCAGACAAATTTAACAATCAATTCATCAGTTTTGGAAGTTTAGCCATACGCCAATTCAATGATCAAATAAATCATGAACAAGGATATAATTTTCAAAATGTTGCGCAGCGTTATATGGGAGAGAAAACTGCTCAGAAACTGTATGTAGAATGTATAAAAAAGGGCATAAGGACTTTGTAGCATAGACTGTGCGATTACTGAAGTATCTAGACAACGTAGTTACTGTAGAACCTAGACTGCACAGCTATATAAATGCCAAAAAAATTTATTTGACAGACAGGTGAACGTATAGACATGCTTTCTAAAATAGTTTTGCTACAAACAAGGGCATAAATTCACATAAGTAAGACAGTTTTGATAAATGTACATTTAAATTGTTTATAAATTTTGATTTTAACAATATCAAGGTCAAACTAAAAAGAACAAGAACAAGTATGTCCATATGTAGTACAGTAATTGCCAGGGAGGGAGAGGACAAGGGAAATATATCTTGTAACAGGACCTTTGTGCTATAGATATTTATATCCTTTTTCCATACTTATCCTTATTTAAATGTATCAGGATGTCTATCTGTGCATCTGTAAAATACCGGAAAACAATACAAAATGAGCTAAACAGATAAAAAGATAATAATAGTGTGTTAAATGTAGAGATTTAGGGAATGGTTATTAAAAGATGAATTATGATTTGTCATGTTATCACATTGAGACATGAGAATGTATTTCCAATGTCATTATGATAATAGCGTTATTTGATTAATATATGGTATTGGATGTAATGTTTAAAGTTTGTCATGATGTTGACAATATGTCAACCTTAACCACTTTTGTATCAGAGAGAGAGAGGGGATTATGGGCCGTTAATTACTCTAGTCCCCAAAGCCTTATTATAACTTTTTCTTATTCGTTGGCTTAAAAACTCGTTGGAATTTTAGTATATTTTGATTGATTTGTTTATTGAGTCTTCAAACATTTCAACCATTAATAGTAATCTACGGAAGGCGTAATTTTGTGTATCATTATTAGGGATATAAATCAAGTTATCGGCCAGTCTTATCCATTTAGATCTCTGCTTTTTATCCATAGCCAAGAAAAAAGTTGTCGACAAAATACTACCAAATTTGACAAAGGAAATTTCAGATTTTGTCACTTTAAAGTATTGAAAGTAATTCTTAATTTATCATTCATTTATCCATCCCTATGTTCCCTAATGAATGGGGATTAAAGGACAGGACCTTGAAAGAGAGATAGGTATTTACTAATTGTTCTCATATTATAGTAAAAAAAGGCCGTTTAGATAATTAAAAAGTAGCATAAATAAAACTATTGATTTATGTAATCTTTATTTAGGATGGGGGTTAACTCAGGGTCCTCTTTTGTACATATTGAAAATTGGCACCATCCCAGTTGAGGAGTGAGATTCTACCCCATACGAAAAAATAAACCCCCCCCCCCCGCCATCTGTCAAAATAAACCCCCCCCCCCCGGCATCATTTGATTTTGTACCCCATCTTAAATTTTGGTCCCTGTAATTTTCAATGTTTAAAACAAAGCTTGGTGGTAATAAACTATGAGTTATAGGGGTAAAATATTACATATGGGGTAAGTATATAAAATATGGGGAACAAAAATCACACATGGAGGTCCAAAAATTAATATGGGGTCATTTTTTCATGATGGGGTAGCTTCAAGTGCTTATATCTTGAGAACCGTAAGAGATAGAGGCCTAGTTGCTTGACTGTGGTAACTCAGATTTACATAAGAAAGCCATTTATGCACATGGGGTGTCAAAATTTGAGATGGGGTATTTTTTTCATGATGGGGTAGGTTTGAGTGCTTATATCTGGTTAACCGTAAGAGATAGAGGCCTAGTTGCTTGACTGTGGTAACTCAGATTTAAATAAGGAAGCCATTTATGCACATGGGGGACCAAAATATGATATGGGGTATTTTTTTCATGATGGGGGTAGTTTCAAGTGCTTATATCTTGAGAACCGTAAGAGATAGAGGCCTAGTTGCTTGACTGTGGTAACTCAGATTTACATAAGGAAGCCATTTGTGCACATGGGGGACCAAAACATGATATGGGGTATTTTTTTCATGATGGGGGTAGTTTCAAGTGCTTATATCTGGAGAACCGTAAGAGATAGAGGCCTAGTTGCTTGACTGTGGTAACTCAGATTTACATAAAAAAGCCATTTATGCACATGGGGGACCAAAATATGATATGGGGTATTTTTTTCATGATGGGGGTAGTTTCAAGTGCTTATATCTGGAGAACTGTAAGAGATAGAGGCCTAGTTGCTTGACTGTGGTAACTCAGTTTTACATAAGGAAGCCATTTATTCACATGGGGGACCAAAATATGATATGGGGTATTTTTTTCATGATGGGGGTAGTTTCAAGTGCTTATATCTTGAGAACCGTAAGAGATAGAGGCCTAGTTGCTTGACTGTGGTAACTCAGATTTACATAAGGAAGCCATTTATGCACATGGGTGACCAAAATTTGATATGGGGTATTTTTTTCATGATGGGGGTAGTTTCAAGTGCTTATATCTGGAGAACCGTAAGAGATAGAGGCCTAGTTGCTTGACTGTGGTAACTCAGATTAAAGTAAGGAAGCCATTTATGCACATGGGGGTACATAAATTAATATGGGGGTCATTTTTCTATGATAGTGGGTAAAAATTGAATATAGGGGCCAATTTTTTATGATGGGGTTGGGGGTTGAAATTAGGTTAGGTTAGGTGAAGTTAGGTTAGGTTAGGTTAGGTTAGGTTAAAATGGGTTAGGTTAGGTTAATATGGGTTAGGTTAGGTTAAGATGGGTTAGGTTAGGTTAAAATGGGTTAGGTTAGGTTAAGTTTGTTAGGTTAGGTTAAGATGGGTTAGGTTAGATTAAAATGGGTTAGATTAGGTTTAGTTGGTTCATGTTAGTTTAAAATTGGTTAAGTTAGGTTAGTTTAAGATTGAGTAGCCCTGCAGAGTTAGGGTCTCCTGCACAGGTTAGGTAATATTGAGGAGCCCTGCAAGGTTAGGGCCCCCGGGGGGGCCTAACCTTGCAGGGCTCCTCAATATTACCTAACCTAACTTAACCTAATTCCCTCTCCACCATAACAAATGGCCCCTATATTAAATTTTTACCCACCATCATGAAAAAAAACAACCCTATCAAATTTTGGTACCCTATGTTCATGAAGGGATTAGGAAATATTGAGTAGCCTTGCAGAGTTAGGGTCTCCTGCACAGGTTAGGTAATATTGAGGAGCCCTGCAAGGTTAGGTTTGTTAGGTTAGGTTAAGATGGGTTAGGTTAGATTAAAATGGGTTAGATTAGGTTTAGTTGGTTCATGTTAGTTTAAAATTGGTTAAGTTAGGTTAGTTTAAGATTGAGTAGCCCTGCAGAGTTAGGGTCTCCTGCACAGGTTAGGTAATATTGAGGAGCCCTGCAAGGTTAGGGCCCCCGGGGGGGGCCTAACCTTGCAGGGCTCCTCAATATTACCTAACCTAACTTAACCTAATTCCCTCTCCACCATAACAAATGGCCCCTATATTCAATTTTTACCCACCATCATGAAAAAAAACAACCCTATCAAATTTTGGTACCCTATGTTCATGAAGGGATTAGGAAATATTGAGTAGCCTTGCAGAGTTAGGGTCTCCTGCACAGGTTAGGTAATATTGAGGAGCCCTGCAAGGTTAGGGCCCCCGGGGGGCCCTAACCTTGCAGGGCTCCTCAATATTACCTAACCTAACTTAACCTAATTCCCTCTCCACCATAACAAATGGCCCCTATTTTCAATTTTTACCCACCATCATGAAAAAAGAAACCCCCAACAAATTTTAGTACCCTATGTTCATTAATGGCTTCCTTATGTAAATCTGAGTTACCACAGTCAAGCAACTAGGCCTCTATCTCTTACCGTTCTCCAGATATAAGCACTTGAAACTACACCCATCATGAAAAAATACCCCATATCAAATTTTGGTCCCCCATGTACATAAATGGCTTCCTTATGTAAATCTGAGTTACCACAGTCAAGCAACTAGGCCTCTATCTCTTACGGTTCTCCAGATATAAGCACTTGAAATTACCCCCATCATGAAAAAAATACCCCATATGATATTTTGGTCCCCCATGTTCATAAATGGCTTCCTTATGTAAATCTGAGTTACCACAGTCAAGCAACTAGGCCTCTATCTCTTACGGTTCTCAAGATATAAGCACTTGAAACTACCCCCATCATGAAAAAAATACCCCATATCATATTTTGGTCCCCCATGTGCACAAATGGTTTCCTTATGTAAATCTGAGTTACCACAGTCAAGCAACTAGGCCTCTATCTCTTACGGTTCTCCAGATATAAGCACTTGAAACTACCCCCATCATGAAAAAAATACCCCATATCATATTTTGGTCCCCCATGTGCATAAATGGCTTCCTTACGTAAATCTGAGTTACCACAGTCAAGCAACTAGGCCTCTATCTCTTATGGTTCTCCAGATATAAGCACTTGAAACTACCCCCATCATGAAAAAAATACCCCATATCATATTTTGGTCCCCCATGTGCATAAATGGCTTCCTTATGTAAATCTGAGTTACCACAGTCAAGCAACTAGGCCTCTATCTCTTACGGTTCTCCAGATATAAGCACTTGAAACTACCCCCATCATGAAAAAAATACCCCATATCATGTTTTGGTCCCCCATGTGCATAAATGGCTTCCTCATGTAAATCTGAGTTACCACAGTCAAGCAACTAGGCCTCTATCTCTTACGGTTCTCCAGATATAAGCACTTGAAACTACCCCCATCATGAAAAAATGACCCCATATTAATTTTTTGATCACCATGTGTGAGTTTTAACCCCTTGCTTCAATTTTAATATCATAGCATTGGTTGCTACCCCATCTGTATTTTTCAACCAATCATCATGTTTGTTGACATCCAGAAAAATGTATATTATGTAGTTCAATAATCTGCCACTAGATGTTCCTATTTCAAACAAGCTATTGTTTTTTTTCTTCAATGGAGCCAAATTTTTATCTTAAAATATTAGGTAAAGTAAAGTATTAGAATATGTTGGTGATTTAGTATAAAAAAAGTCTTAAAAGAGAAATAAAAAAAATAAATAGAGGCATTTTCAAATTTTATTCAAAATATAGGAAAATATAGAAGAGTGAAAGGCATAGCTTCACTACAGTGGAGTATGGTAGCTTATGCTACCCTAATATAAATTCTTTCGCGCGAGGCTCACCTCGCAAACCCCTCCAGACTCTCCCCTCCCCCCTACCCAGATATTATTTCCCCTTCTGCCAATCATTCCCCCATCTGTCAAATCAGACCCCACCTTACAATCCTGGCCCCATGTTCCTATTTAGACCCCATCCTTCATTTTTGTCCCCTGTTCAATAATTTATCCCTTCTCTGACATTATTTTGTTTCTCTTGGAGAGGTACAAAATATGAAGATGGGGATAAATTAACATGATGGGGACAAAATCATAAGATGGGGTAAAAATTTCATGATGCCGGGGGGGGGGGGGTTTAATTTGATAGATGGCGGGGGGGGGGGTTTATTTTTTCAGATGGGGTAGAATCTCACTCCTCAACTGGGAACTTGCCTTGAAAATTATTATTGCTGGCCTATTGCAGGGAAAAACCAAAAACCAATTTGTTAGAATATTTTCCTTTTGAATTTTTATAACGCTCCTTTTACGCCTAATAATTAAAGAGGCCTTTAAGTTCAAATAGTTGAATGGCTTAAAACCATTAAAATCAAATTATTCCATTAGCAAGAAAAAAAACTGTTATGTCCTTAAATAGTTTAGTTAATTCAAAACATGAGAGCAGAATGTAGATAAATACTGGGAGGGAGGGAGGGGACATTGGACTGTATATTACACTGGTCCCCAAAGTTTTCTAATTCGTTGGCTTATCAACTTTGGGAACTTTTATTGAATTATATTGGTTGGTTGATTAAGTTAGTTGTCCCATAGTTTCAACCACTAATTTTAATCCACAGAAGGGGTAATTTTGTGAATTGTCATTGAGGATGAACATCAATTTATCTGCCTTTGTCTTATCCCTTTAGATCCCTGAGATAGATAGATAGATAAAAAGGAGATAGTTGCTAAAGAGATAAAGGAGACAACGAGAAAAGATTGAAAATAGAGTTTAAAACAAGGATGACAACACCCATAAGTTGCGAAGCACAAAAAAATCATAGATTGGACAAGCGGACAAAGTGAACGTTAGATTTATTACTAAAATAAATCTTTGTACCTCAAGTTTCTTCCATTACCACATCCCTACGTGGTTAATATTATAATCTTAAATTGAATAATAAGTTAAATCTGCTTAACACCAAATTGTTTCTCAACTTAACAACAAATAATCTCCTCTCTTACTTTAGGTTTAAACAAAATAGAACGATTTTGTCTATTTGAAACGCAGAAATAACAGGTTAACATCTATTCATCAAATTGTATTACATATTCATTAAATGCAATTTTTAAAACATATACATAATGAAATTGTACGTATAGTTATTAAAAACAATTGTATTTAAGTTTTTAATCTATTAAATAAGCGAATGTGTGTATCTATGAGAGAACCTTAGCAGACACTGTATTTGTAGCTAACTGCTAATGGACAGACATACACTAAACTAGCAATTGCTGCGTTTAGGGATCTTAAGGTACATGCAGTGTACACCCAAAATCATTACAAAATTACCCCTATTATATATAGTTTCAAATTATAAGTTGAAAGTATGAAAGCTGATAATTTGTACCAACAAATAAAGATATAATAAAAAAAACAATGGATCACAACTGACAGACCAACAGACCGATGCTATGATGTGAAGATAAGCCAATTGTTATGAAAAAAAAATGAATTAAAATCAATGTAAATGTAAGGTCATCCTTGAGAAACTTTTTGTCAATATCCAATTGTATTTCAATTGAACCGGCAAACTTTAAAGTTAAAACAATAAAATCTTGATATCAAATTTGAACTTTTTTCCTTCGCATTCTAAAACCACCGGGCTGTTGCCATATCTGAAAATCTGGCTGCCTTATTACTGATTTTATTTGCAATCATTTATATTCCAGTATGGCGTCGAAACCGATCAATATTCGCTGGATTAGAACCGATTCAAAGCCATATTGAAAAATTATGTTTCGTATTATATTCAGTTTTCTACAAATATGAAAATGTTAGCCCCGAGATGCCGAAGGTACGGGCTAACAAAACTGATTTTAATCTTATAATTGTACATTTTTATAGCCCCGGAAAGCTGTCTACAATACGATGCGATAAATAACTATTCTCATGTTGAATTTTAAGGGAAATTGCCAATTTTTTCCTGTGAAATATTGAATTAAATTTTCAAAGTAATTGTGTGAAAGTGTGGCGATTTTATTCGGTGTGCATACAAACCATGTAATCTTTTCATATTGTTGTTTTAGCTAGACAATCTTTCATTGGTTGCTTTAAGGTTTTTGGTAGTACGCCCCTAAAGTCCTCAAGGGCACTTTAGGGAAGAGGGTGGGAGTTGTTTTCTACTTTCGATTTAATTTTTTGTGGGTTATATTTTTATCCTGGGGCTATTTCTCTTGGAAGGGTGGAGGTATCCTCACCAAAAATAGTGTAACTCTTCCCTTGACCTATAGGAAGCTTCACTATTGACGAGAACTATATAGGTTCAGCAGTCAGCGAGAACCTACAAACAGACAGACATCCTGTTACTTTTATAAAAGAATTACATGTAAACATGAGCCTTCAGGAAATTAAGGTTATTGGAGTTTTAAATTAACAGGGTTATCAAATCAAAGACAAAATATAAAATAATGTTTTATTAAATTTAAAGTACATAAATTGACAAGAAAATATCAAATATTACATAATTGATTGTTATCTTGTATAGGAAATGTAATAAAGTAGATGTAATAAAAATATAAATATACCAATAAGTAATAAATTTTTGGTAACGTCAACGTTTACAAGAATAAGATGGATTGCTGATTTTTAAATGATATTTTATTACGAATATTTTAAAAATTGAAACGTGCATAAGGGATGTATTTTGTAGAGGGGTGTTTCCACCCTCTTGGTAAAATTAAGGGGGGGGGGAAACACTTAGGGTGTATTGTTTAATGTCAGGGAGGTATATCCACCCCCCCCCCCTCCCCGCTCTCTCCCGACAATAAAATTACACATCTCTGTTATCTGAATTACACCCCCTAAAGTCCACACCCCTATACAATATACATACTACTCACCATATTTTTGTTCAAGGCAGTGTCAAAATTTTATAAGGTAACTGCTCTAATCAAAAGTTATTTATCTTGAGAGAGAGGAAAAGCTATACAATATTTTAGTACACAATTCCTTTATTCCTGAGTGAGGCAGAATGGTAAATTCCACACAAACACGGAAACTATTGAAAACTACATTAACAAGGACAAGTGTAATAGGCGTACCAATATAAATATAAGATATATAATAGCATAAAAGAATTAGTTTATCTCTGTTAATCATAACTGTCAGTATGTCCTATAATGTACTTTTAAATTAAGCTTTAAAAGACTAATGCAGAATAAATAGCTGATTATACAGTGTGTTTTTTTTTATCAGAACTTTTTTGAAAGCAATTTTACCCCACTTATAGTTCTCAGAATTTAATGATTAATGGCTTATTTTCTTCGTTTTTTCTAACCATTTATAGAACATCAAAAAAATAATTCAGTTTTATTAAAAAAGTACAGTAAAATCTAAAATTCAAAACCTAGGTGTCAACATCTAAAAATGGTTTTAACGCATTTTTCTCATGCTCAAATCTTCTACTCTTAGCAAGAATGGCTGCAAAACGCTTCAAAGTTAAAAATTGATACAGATACTTTTGGGGACAAGTACTAGAACATATAGTTTGAAGGCCATATATCAACCAGGGAGGGAGAATTGGCCCCGTAAAGTGGACTACTGAAAATCCAATTTTTTTCTTGCAGAGGGTATAAGATTTGAGCTTAAGAAAAATGCGCTAAAACCTTTTTTAGATGTTGACACCTAAGTTTTGAATTTTTGATTTTACTGTAATTTTTTAATAAAAACTGAAATATTTTTTTTGATGTTCTATAAATGGTTATAAAAAAATAAGCCATTAATAATTAAATTCTGATAATTATAAGTGGGGTAAAATTGCTTTCAAAAAAGTTCTCATAAAAAAAAACACACTGTATAAACACAACTTATTTTTTTCTCATTTTATTTATGGAATACTATTGTTTCACTAATAAATAGATCATCAGTTCATCATTAAGATGTTAAAAATATATGTATCTTTGCATTTTGAATCCTTTAAAGCGACTGTCTGACTAGGAGTAGGAGGTAAAAAGTATGTTTTTTAAAATATTACCACCCGCAGGGATTTTACAAGCTTTATCCTGAAAGGGCTGGGAAATTTTAATTTTAATATAGAAAAAGGGGAAAATGTAATTTTATTGGTAATATTAATGAGAGCACCGCTATTCGATGATTGTATTGATAGAAGTGTAATTAACTGAAAACAACTAATGACTGTAGCTATTTTTTTGTAATTTGTTTATAGAGTAGCTTTCCACTGAATTGCAACAATTTTAATTTGATATTATATAGCAAGCAATGATGAATGAAATGTGCGTAAAAATAACTTTTTTTCTATGTTCACACAATGCAAAAATATATTTGTAAGCTAATTTTTTTAGTCTTAGATAAGTTTTTAAGGAAAATTTCAATTGGTACTTATAATTTAAATGAGTTAAATTTAATAAAAGTAGTCATAGCTGATATAAAGATAGTCTTATGACATTAAATGTCGATATAATTTATTTATTTGAATGAAAAAAATGTACTTGGCACGTCCAAAAATAATAATGTGCTCTTTAACTTTTATGAATGTTCAATGTTTATTTTATTTTTATTTCTGGTAAGATTGGTTCATTTTATCTTTATTAGTTTACGTGATTGTTTGGTTCTTTTAAAAACCAGGAACCAAAAATTATTTTTTTATCATGTATAATTTGTCTAATTTCTAAGTATGTCAATAATAAAGAATCTCACCAATAAAAAAAAACCCATGAGAAAACTGTTTTAGAAGTCCTTTGCCTCAAATTTAAAATCTTTTTGGGAAAAAACGTTTCTTGCCTGGGATATAATCCAACGGGGTACTTTCGTTGCATAAATCTTCTAAACTTTACTTAACCTAACCCTACTTTATATAAGCAAAAAATCATTTATTCCCTAAAGGTTGTTTGTGGCCCATATACGATATTAGGGAAACCACCAAAAAAATTAAGAATAGCAAATATTACAAGTAAATTTTAATTTAAAATCTTTTGGGAAAAAAAACTTATTTCTAGCCTCGGAATTAACCCCAAGGGTTACTTTCCCTGAATGGACTATTCTAACTATAACTAAGTCTAACTATTACTTAACCTAACCTTACTTTATATAAATATTAAATATAAAAACTTTATTCATTTCCAAAAGGTCGTTATGGTCCATATGCAAAATTAGGGAAAAATTTGAAGATGAATAAATCATAAAAGATAATTTTATGTAAGGATTAAATTGTTATTGACATTTCTCGCAAGAAATATTTTGTAAGTTTCCAAGATTATTCTATTTCTATTATTCAGTCAAAATAAAACCTGCATATCTTTCTGGGTTGGAGGGACATTGGGCTGTTTATTACACTAGTCTTTAAAGTTTTATAATAACGATTTCTTATTCAATAGCTCAACAACTTTTGGGACTTTCATTAAAATTTGATTGATTGGAATCAGTAGTTGCGTGTCAAAACGTTTCAACCACTAATCTAGAGCAGGGTTAATTTTGTGAATCATCATCGGTAAATGAAGCAAATGATAATATTCCCTATATAATTCAAAATATTTTATCTACAAATTTCGCTGATTTTAAATTTTGCATTCTTTTATTTAAACTTTTTTATTTTGCTAAGGGGGTGTTTTAATGCAACCATCTCGTAATAAATGTGTAAATGGCACTTAGAATTCACATTTCGATCTGAAATTTTGCACGAGTAATCCTTGGTAGGTCTATTTTCCCTAAATCAAACAAAAAGTTCAGCCGCTTAGCCGTTTAACTATTTTCAAGGCAAATCTATCACGAAACTTATCTCCACATAATACTCTTTGCCGCTCCAAAACGTTTTCAAACGGTTCTAGCCGGTAGTTGCTGGTACTAGAAATCTAAAAAAAATGTGGTTTTTTTCTATCCTTTCACATGCTTTAAAGCAAAAATATGTTTCATACGTGATTCCTACGTAATTTATGACAGATTTGCCTAAAAATAGCCAAAAAAAACGGCTAAACGAGTGAGCTGTTAGCCGTTACTTTTTCAACTTTTTGTTCGATTTAGGAAAAATAGACCTACCAAGGATTACTCATGCAAAATTTCAGATCAAAATTCGAATTCTAAGTGCCATTTACACATTGATTGCGTGATGGTTGCATTACCCCCCCCCCCTTATGGATTATGCTATTCTTGTTATTTACATAAAAAAAACTGATTTGCGAGACTTAACGTCATAGCAGCGTCATACTCATAAATACCATTTCTACAGAAATTCTATTTCTAATCTTGGCGATATTTTTAGCTTTATAGATTTTCAATTGAAAACAAAGTATATTTAGGCTTTATGGGAAACCATTGACGTATTAAAGTTCAAACGCTTTATAATAAGAACTTTTGCAGTTTTGAGGAGGTTGAAACTATTCCTCTTTTCTTAAGAATATAATCAAAGATATATAGTCCTAATTGCGAAACGGCCAAAGATTTATTGAGGGATTTCAAAGGGTTTGCAAGGTGCAATAACCCCTTTATTCCCAACCCATGGACGTCTCTGTTTACATGTTGCAAAAATTTATTTAATGAGAAATATTGTCAACCTCACAACTATTTCTTTGTTTTTGCATGAAATGAATTGTTCGAAATACTGTTTAATAGAAAATACTTTGTAAATAATTTTATCCGAGCAAAATTACAACAAATAGAAAAATGAATTATATCTGTTGTAGCCTTTTTTTGTAGAAAATGTAATATAAAATAATAAAAATCTCATAAATGTCTGTATCAGTCGGGTTATGTGTTCTTTTAAATAGAAAATTAAATTTTACAATTATAGAGCAGGAACTGTAGGCTACATACGCAGAAGCCTCTATCTAATGTGTTACATTAAGGTTTATTAATCTTTTAGCAATATATTTTGAAAACCGCTGGTCACAAAGAATTAATCTTTACAGGTATGCTTCATGTCCGTCTTAGGGAAGTTTTAGGCTATTTTGAAAATGATGTTAAAAGATAAAGTTAATTTATCTAAAGTTACAATCAAATGCTTATTTAACATTTTCCCAAGTACATAACAATCACAATTTTATACTCGTGATTTCTCAGCAACAAAACAAGATTGACAATATTCATATTTACTTAACGTACAAAACAAACATATTTTAGCAAGAATGTCATGGGATAAGACAAAGTATTTATAAAGCAAGAATAATTTACAGTCCAATTCCCATCCCTCTCTGAATACAGCTAGACTTTAATTTTGAAACAGATGAACAAGCAACAGGTATTCTGGGCTCTTTTATCTTCTGTGTACTTAAAATTTGAATGTAAAGATTCTATGTTAGGAAGAGTTTTAGATATCCAGCTAAACTTTAAAGTTATAATACGAAGGCTTACAGGTGGCCGCAGACGCGCGGCTACCAAGCCCTGGAAATAGTACTTCTAAAAACGGAAAAGGTGTGTAAAATTTTAAAAGATTTACATTGTGTAAAATTAAATTCTCTTTCAAATACCCTACTGTAAAACACAAGATTAAGTATAACGCAATGAAAGGCAGTTCTGTAGTTGTTCTAATTGTAGAAAATCTTTGGGTTTTTTTTTAATAAACTAAAAACATTAACATAGTGATGTGAAAAAGTGCTACGTATACAACTCCTAATTATCTAGGTCATTCTTATTCAATAATATAAAAGATAGATACAAATAAAACAAAAATAAAAACATGCTGTACATTATAAACTAACTAAATGTTTGAGATGTCAATAAATATGTTGGAAATGTCAAAATTATCCTGATTTGTAAAAAATAAAGGCCTTTAACTGTGGCATATAGCAATAAAAAAAGATTATTTATTTTTCCTGTTGAAAAAAATAGTTATTTTTGTCGTTCTCAAGTTATCAAACTTTCCTCCCATAATTTAAAATTTATTTGTTCAACTTACTTATCCGTTCAACTGTTTTTGTTTTGCTTAATCGAATATAACATGACTGATTATGACTAACAAATGAAATTGTGTCATAAAAAACGCAATTTTGCTTGGATTAGTCATTTCTTCTCTCTACTGACCTAATACCTTGTTTAATCATTACAAATAAAAGTTTATTTTGTTATTTATTAAACAATAAATTAATGGGAGGGATCACAATTCAGATGGATAACTATTTTGACTATTTTTTTCGATCTTAAAGAGCTTGTTAGTCAGCTAAGATCTCGATACTAGATAGAGGGGACACTTATTAATCAAGAAGTAAAAAGATAGAGGCATAACAGATTTTTATAGGGTTGTAGGTGTGTTCAAAATTAGTAAGGTTTTTTTTGTTCATCCATTTGTTCTATTGAATTTATTCTCCATTTCAGAAAATTTCACATTGGTCCCTTGGTTTTAGGCTATTTAATTTTAGATTGAGTTTATCCTTACCTTCTAAATACTGAGCCCTTAGATGCTATTGGTGCAGCCCGTAGTTTACTAATTCAGTAGCTTATAACGTAGTTATCTTAAATTAAATGCTTTTGTTTTTCCCATCTAGCTCAACAAGAATGATACAATTCTATAGTAGGAAAGGTTTTTACAAACAAAGATTATTTATAATAGGAACAGAAAGACGTAAAGCCTTTCTTATTTTGTTAAAATGTTTTAAACGTTACAGTGCAAGATATGAACTTAAACACAATTACAAACATGTAAGTATTATTAAGTAGCTATGCGACAAACAAAAATAATATTATTTCAATCGTAGAAATCCATAAATTTTGTGTTGAAAGGGATTTTTCTTTTGGTTTGTTAATAGTGTTCTTACATTATGGAATATTTTTATTAATAGTAAATTAGCAACAAGATAATACTGTTCATAAGAAGGTCAGCAAAATATTGTATAATGAAGTTTAGACAGACATCCTATTTACTCAACAAAAAAAGCTACTACATGTTAATTAGTTATAGGAAATTAAACAAAAATAGATTTAATTTTTTGATGAATTGCACAAAATACAAACCTAACCTTTGAGAACCCTAATTGTAGTGAAAAAGTTACAGAAATATTCAAATAGTGTTTCTAGTACATATTATTGTACGTAATCACCTTTGAAACAATTTGTGCAAAAGTAACAGGATGTTAGTCTACCTGTATTCACCGAAAGATTTCGCTAACTAGAAAGTTTCTCATAGGTCCTAGTTTTTGGGGGAGTATACCTCCTACCTTCCAAGAAAATCTTCTCAATAATAAAACAGCAAACCACAAAAATTTAAGGCATTTAGCAACTATATAGTTTGTTCTAAAGTGACACTTTTGTTAATTGCATGATATAGGATTATAGATCTAGTTCCACTTGGGTACACTAAAATATTTTTAGGGGGTTCCCGCGTTTAAGCTAATTTTTAACAGATATTTTTATTGGAATGGCTACTGATCAGACGTTGCTCGATTATCATTATAAAAACAATATTTAAGTAGATAACGTAACAAATTTAAAAATAGTGTAATTTCTATTAATTTGATATAGATTAGTATAGAATTAAAAAGTTTAATCAATTCACTAAAAAGCATAAAACCTGTATAAGCGTTTCCTTACTTTAAATCCTTTAAACTTAAAATGCAAAAAATTGTAGACTGAAAGTATTGAATTAAGATTACTATAAGACACATTAAAAGGGAAGGTTTGTTATTTTAGCAAATAAATATAAATTTTATGTGAACATCTCTTTATTAACACCTTTATAGAGTACTTAAAGTCTCTCTTCTTTTTCACCTTTCTTTTTCCTGTTTTACTCTCTCTCTCTCTTTCTCTCGCTCTCTTTCTCTCTCTCTCTCTCTCTCTTTCATTTTGTTTTCTATTATTTATATTTTTTCATGGTATATAACCATTGGAATTTGTTTTGTACTTAATATTCATTTTCTAAATCATATTTTACAATAAAATATATAGATTTGAATCATTTAGATTAACAAGGGCAATTATTTTATTTGTTCAAATGGCTTGATCATTTTCAGATAGACCGACGGACTCAGTGAGCTGTACAGTAGATGTTCATAGGTCAGAAGAAACATCACCACCAATCCCTTTCATCTGTCTATCATAAATACCAGCAGTTTAATTCAAGTTTACCTTGAACAGACAGACGGGTGGTTGGACATTTCAAATTATAAAATAGCTTTGCTACTAGGTAACAATTGCATTTAAACTATAATCCTGGGCTATTATTATTCTGGAACATGCCATTAAACCTTTATAGTAAAATTTAAATCATCGTTGTCCTGTTGTTTAAGAGATTTATCATAAAAATAAACAGACAGCAAGACACATAGACATCCAACTACTATAAGGAATACATTGCGTAGACAGACGTCTTTGAAATGAATAAAAGAAACAATGATAAAAATTATGAACAGATGACAAAAACTAGATTAATTAACACGGCCCTTTGTTCTTTAATTAGAGCTACTTTAGAGTAATAGCTTTTCTTTTTAGTGCAGCGTAGCTTTCTATACACGGCAATATGAACGTCAGTCTTACATGTAATTTCATAACAATTTTATTGTAGATTTCTTTAACGTCTTAAATCTAAACTAAGCTTTTGAAAATTGATTCAATAAATTATGCACTTTAGACTGAACCCCTTGACTACATATTAAGCTAGTCCAAAGCTATACATGCATGTTGTCTTTCTTGTTTGTTATTGGCGTCTAAACATTTTTGATGGGGGCTTGTACACTGTACAGTACATATTTTTTCTCAGGATTTACATACGTAAATGGTCTCTGACCATGTGTCTGGGAAGGATGCTGTATCCCCCGAGAGGTATGAGACTTACAGACAGGATAGTTATAGAGCAGCTATAGCAAAGATAATCTACCTGTGTCTGCAAAGCAGGGCTGATCAAAGTTACCACAAGAATCTCCAGAGGTTATCCAAAGGGTGCATGGCTGGCAGGACGGGAGTACGGTTAGGGTCTCCAGAGAGGCGGGCAGGGCATTTAATGGTTCTGGAAATATGTGGATATCTTGATTTAAATACATTAGGTACAATATTTATTAATGGGGAAAGAATGAAAAGGTTAGTATTATTTAGAGAACTAAGCTGTACCTGTGTGATAATTCTGGACAGCTTAGTTCTCTAAAAAGCCGGCAGACATTATAATTAAGCGGTCTGAAAAATGAAAATCTTTATTTGCTATTTGTAACCGCGAAATTAGAATGTCTGCCGCAGTGAGCCGCAGACAACCCTTGTTCTTCTCCAGTGATTTGGTGGCCTGAAAGTGTACATACATTAGTGTACATGACACCATGTACTTTTGAAACTAGTGTCAATCAAGGTAGAATTATTAATCCTTCCTCCTATTTCTAGTTTAAAGAATTAGCACAGTAAAGATTGATTTATCAATAAATTTTGAAATGTAAATAGGCAAGGACGTCCAAGACGGGGGGGGGGGGGGTAAAGTGGTGATACCCCCCCTTAAAAAACCAAATTACTCCCCCCCCCCCATAATAAAAAAAGCTTGGACGTCACTGTTAATAGATTCTTCAGGGATAAAAAATATGAGGAAAAGTTCGTGTTTTTTGTGTGGCTGTCAAATCACGCGACAATATTGCATACTAAAACTAATCATTTGTCTAATAGTGATGATTGAAATAAGGAAGGAGAATTACTTTTGTGGCTGTTTCCATAATATTTTTATGTCTTAGTATCACAATTTAATTTTAAACCTTGTATTATCAGTCCATTCCATGATAACATCTCAACAACCAACCCTTAAATTTCACGACATTTGTTTAAAGGTTAACTATGCGTAATGATTGTGGCCAAGGCATTGCCCATACTTAAACTATTTATTTGGCGGGCCTTTTTTACTTTCGATTTTGGTTCTTTTTCAGCAGGAAATCCTATGCAATACATAAATATAAAGCACTCGTGGTCTATTTTATATATAAAAAGAAAGGGTGATAACGTCCATAAAAGCGAAGCACATCAAATCAGTGAACAATAACAGTTATAGAGGGACGGCGGTTTGGAAAACGCAAAAATATTAACATTTAGAAATCGAATCGAAGTAAATATTTCTTTTAATTTCTTGAAATACAAGACACGTTAAATGTACATACTTACATTTTTTCGAATAAATATAGAGATGCTAGGCTTAAAATATGATTCCTAATTTTCCCATATTGTGTTTAGTAGGACAATTATTTCATATAATTTTTAATAATTATGTATAGCAATACCAATCAAAACATTTTTTAAAAGGTTATACAGACTTTTCGTTATTGAATGAAGAGTTGCTACGCTTTGTAGATGATAATTGTTATAGAAATCATCATAAATTGTAGAATAAAATCGGTAGAACGATTTTCACCTTACCAACGGACAAACATACGGACCATCCCTATAAATAGAAAAACTTTGCTTTAAAAGAATAACAATTAGTTGGTCAGCCAATAATGTAAGTATGCATTGTATCTATCCTTTTTCATGGATTCTTAACTAGACGGTAAGAATAATAAGTCTTAAGTGGAAACTTATACTGTTATTATTATTACTAGCGGCTACGCCCCTAGAGGCCTCTAGTGGCACTTTAAATGTTTTTTTTTATATTTAAAATATATCTTTCTGAAATCAAGAAACGTAAAAAAAATTTCGATTTTTTTTATTTCTCTTGGGAGGGTGGTGGTACCCTCCCCTTAAATAGTTAAAAACCTTCCCGGGGTCTATGAGAGTCTACCCTGTTAAGGAGAACCCGATCGGTTCAGAGGTTAGCGAGATCCTTCGGTACAGACACACAGACAAACATCCTGTTACTTTAGTATAAGGATTACCTAGTTTTTACCCTAAATAGGCGGGTTTCTCCTTCGATATAAAGTAATCCATCTAGACTTTAACCAAAGAAAATCATCCATTTGTAATGGGATGCGATATTCTAAGGATATTTGGTTGATAAACATCCAACACAGTCAAGCAACACTTTGATTGCACGACTCTCTACTGAAAGTCCTAACTGTGCATGGTTTTAGGATGCGCCGTCTGTTTACAGGCCAAGGCATTCAGCGTACTCTCACTATTAGTTTCCTGTTCAAGACATAGAAGCAATAGGTACCATTTTGACGTCTCTTGTATGAAACGGCGTGGTCCAGACTCGAGCTCGACACCTCCTCGCCAGAAAGCAGGCACGCTAGCATTAAAGCTTACTTTACGGAAAGTGCTGTTGTAAAACTTACAATGATAGTGATCTACGTATGTTATAATATAGTTAAAAACATGATAGCCAGGAATCTAAAGAGACTATGATGATCCACAAAATTACCCCTTCTGTAGCATAAGATTAGTAGTTGAAACGTTTGAACACTCAACTTAAAAACCAACCAATCAAAATTCACTAAAGTCCTCAAAGTTTTTAAGTCAACAAATTAGAAAACGTTCTTGAATTTTTTGGGGACTAGTGTAATAAACGGCCAATTGTCCCCCTTCTCTCTCTGCATGATAGCACAGTTTTATCCTGCTTATTTTCCTACTGTATTGTATTTATTCTATATTCTTTACTTACATAAAAAATGCTATTGATTCATTAGTGGACCAAAGTAAAGGGTCTAGTATTACAACAAGGTTTTATATGGACGGTTTTCACTTTAGAAATAGTAATTACTGATGTTTTATTAGGCGTGTGACGTAAATAGTTGAATTAGGTTGTTAAATAAATTAATAAAAAAAACACAAATATTCGCCACTTACTATTAGAAAACTATCTTTTCAAGGACTGTTGGTATAAAATGCTACCATATCTGGAACTTTACCTGTGATTTAAACCTGCATTCATAACTTTGGTTTTGTTACATATAAACGTTGTTTTGTATCATTTATGGAGGATTGCCAGCCTCAGTCGCGTTTAGCCATGCGGATATCTTATGCCTTAGCTGCAGTCGCGAGGCTGAGAAGTTAAATAAGCTACTTTTTATTCGGAGGTACTCTCAGCTGCACTCGCTTTCAGCCGTTCGATTCAGATTAAAAAGCAGCTTATAGTTTCTCCAAAAAAGTTTAAAATGTTACAACGTTTGGTCGAATTATGACGACTGACGTCATATTCCCTTCTAATATAACGTCAGTCGGGATATTTCGGACAAAACTTGTAACATTTGTCCACTTTCTTTGGGGCACCATAAGCTGCTTCAGCTTAAAGAAAGAATAAAACGATCGAAGCATCCGCTACTATCAGCCTCAGATATCAAGTTTGAGTAAAGCTGCAGCTTTATGGGTTATGGTGCAACTGCTGAGCCCTGACCATCCAATATATCTTATTAGCTACATTTATATTGTTTTTATTGTGTCCGTCAGTATGATAATAGAAACTACTGTACTGAATTGTAATCTTCAGGATACCTATGTATCGATCCTTGGCAACCTTTTTCGAAGGGACAAGGAAATATATATGAATATAAACAGGAGCGATGCCACTAGTTTGATGATAAGGAGGAACAAAACTCATTTAGGACCATTGGCAAGTCAGATATATAATTATTTATACGAGACTTTTTATCAAAGCTTCATTGCATATAATCTGATCGGGTATCTTAATGGATGGGAAAATGGACGATGGATTAAATACCCCCTAATAATAACATCGATTAATTAGTGTATATAAAATTTTAATTTGAAATCTCCATAAATTCAAATTAATGTGTTTTAAGATTGCTGAAAATCCTTCTAGAAATAAAAAAGATGTCCCATATAATTTGGTCTGACGTAGTAACGTACACATGACCAAGCTCTACTAAAAGAGTAGTTGCGCTACTAATACGCTAGTATTTAATATTTATCAAATATTTGGTCAATACATTTTCACACATATTTTTCTCATATATTTTAACATATAATTTGATTAATATTTGCTTGGTATTGGTTTAGGGATTAAGGGATGTATAATGTACATTAGACTGAGTCTACTTAGATATCAGGGCATATTAATTATCTTCGAGGTTGAATGTAGTTAAGTGCTATTAAGCTTCATATCCTATTATACAAGTAGTAAGGTTTTTTGTTGGAGTTTAAAATTTGATAACTACAAAACCGATTGAGTTCTTCTTTCTTTGGAAGCTTCATGTAGGTCATGGGATGTTTTTAGATTATTTTTCTGCCTGTCCCAACCTGTTTAATACAGGACCCCTAGATTCTAGGGGCATCAAATTAATTTCTGATTTCTTTTCAAAAAATTTCTTCTTTTGTCTTGGGGATTGGCATATTCTCTCTTTCCCCCTTCCCCGTAAAAAAATAAGCTGGTATTAGATTTTCAACGCCATACTCACACACTCAAATAAGTATAAAATCATTTGCCAAATACCTATCACATATGGATAAAAAAGCTTATGAAAAAATTTTGAACGTTTGAATAATTAATTCTGCATCTGCCTTGTTTTTGTTACTAAAGCAGCTACTGTTTATAAGTATTTTTGTACGTCTGTTCGTCCATCAGTCAACGTAAGTTATAACATAGTCTTGTGCCATCTCTACACGGCCTTTCTCTCTACATTCTTCTTACAAACAATCTCACATTTTTGTAGAAAGTAACCAGATTTTCTTTATAAATTCATTACACCTTTCTGTCCTTTTTTTAATTTAAGGAAAGAAATCTGATCATGTTTTTAAAGTATTTACAAAATACAAAAGCTTCTACAATTTGTACAGCAAGTGAAATTGATCGTTTTAATTTAGTTTTTGTTTAGCAAAACAATTGTACTTCTTTAGTTTCACAGAGTATTCTAGAGCATAGAGTTAATAGAGCTAACAATGAATAGACTATCAAATAATGTATATTTTGAGTTTATCTTACTCTTTGTCTTTGAGAGAGCAAAGCAACTCTATGGCTATAGTGTTAGCCCATGCACAACAACAGTACTTTTTTGACTTCACTTATTGACTTACAGAAGATTCTAGAGCTAACAGAGTTATTTAAGAGTAGACTGTTCATAAAAATTATTTATATTTTGTCATCCACAACTGACCCCCTTCCATCCTTTTTACTTTTTTTGTTCTTTTCTTGTTCTTACAACAGTAACTATAACTTTTTATTAGCGACGGTTTTTAAAGGGGCTCTACAAACAAAGGAGAGAAGAAGGAAGCAAAAATAAACTTTAAATGCTTTATGTAAATAATTGGTCTATTATCTATAAGTCTAATATTTTCGATGCACTTTTATAAACCAAGAAATGTAAAACTTTTCAGATAATTGAATCCTCTTTCTTTGGTTCTGAGGTTGAAAATATTTTACTTCTCGTAAAAAGAAAAATCAAATAACCTCCTTGTTCTTATACTTGGAAAAGGTTTCTTCAGCTAAAATAATATATGCAATGATGGAAAATGGCTAATTAAACAGTTTGAACTTCTAGAATGACGAAAGAATTTTACATTATTTATTATCTTAAGGTTAGCCTTGTCACTGCCTCCTTGTTAAATATATGTGACGGGGGAAATCAAAAAAATATATCATTAAAATATGAAATCTCAATTAAAAATGAAACCAAACCCTTAGTTAAAGGAAACCGTACTCTTAGATAATCTGATAAAAAAATATTTTCAATTGCTCAACTGACGTTGGTAAAGCTTTTTATATAAGAAGAGAATAAATAATTCAATTTTTATGCTGGAAAAAAAGTTCTTCTTATTTTTATTTTGATAATTTTCTCTGTCACCTAAAAAAAACGTTTATAAGTACTGGATTATTTTACAGGGTAAATTTAAAGATTACATATATAACATTATTGAATTCTCTACAAATTGATAAGAAGATTAACATTTTTATTCAGAAAATACAATAGTCAAAATATAACCGGAGTGGTCATATACAAATTGCTGTCATTACTGCGTACCACTAGAATCCAACAGTATGAATATTGTTTAACTTTTGCTGTGTTTTTCAATTGAAAATCTAATATCAAAGTTTGTTTTTTGTTGGAAGATTTTTATACTTTTTCTGTATTTGTTAAACCCTTTAGATAAGTTCGCAATATTTTAGTTTTTCCCTCTATTTGTAGATTTATAAAAGTTTATAGATTTATAAAAGCCAATCTACAAGTAATATACCATTGTAAAGTTTCACTTTTACCCGTACTTGTCCACGTAAGCTCTCGCTTAATTTTTATTATTACCAAAGTATTATTGAAAATTATCTCAGAAAACACTTATCTTATAAAATTACCTTCTACATTTTTTGAATCTTTGTTTTATTTCTAGCAATCAAAAGATTAAAAAGAGTACATTTTGATATCTGAAAGATGTCACAATTTTATGTAGTTGGTTATTTCGTTTAAAGAGATTAAATTAAACTAAGTACATAGATTGACAAATATTCATTTACTACAGATTAGTTGCTTTATTAAGATTATATGGATAGTTTTAATTTAATTATGGAAAAATTAGGGAAAGGAGAAAAATATTGACGTCAGTCTGTCCCTGTTTCCTTAATCCTATCCTATTCCATAAAGAAGATTTTTTTGTCTTAAGCGTAATATTTCAATAACATCTGTACCGATTGAGCTCTCCAACTAAGGGAAGCTTAATATAGGTACTGGGATGGTGTTTGGCTTTTTTATTATTTAGATTTAGAAGTCTTGAGATGATTTTTTTTCCATTGTTTCCCCTTCGAATATAAAGCCCCTAGATGCTTAGGGAGCTGCTGATAGTGAAATATTGATGATTATTATGAAAGATGATTTGATCTGGTCATGGGACGAAGTCACTATTTTATGCAATAGTGAGAACTGTTACTGCGTCTTGAACTTTAAAGGCCTACAAATAATTATCGTTAGTAAATTGCATAGCCGGCCTCCTAGCCGAATTATCTATTTTTATTTGACCATTACTTGAAAGGCGTCTGTTTGTTGGTCGTGTGAAATATTTAAATAAGGTGTTTTTACCATACTGTATTTTTTTATTCGACAAATAAAAATAGAAAAAAAAACTAGTTTTTAGACTAACAAATATCTTACACATTTTATATTATTTTATAGAAAATTTTAACAAACTATTATAAACATTAGATAACATTAGGTTTTTAAGTTGCCATACAAATGTAAACTGGTACGTATACTGATATTTGCCAAGGGGTTTATGTTTTCAAGGAGTAAAAGTAAAGGTATTCGCTCCACATTCTTATTGGCACCCCCTAATCAATCTCATGTACGGATTTAAAAGACTTTTAATAATGCATATGTTAGTCTGGCCCATTATGCAATTTCTATAATTGTTAAAATTTAGCTGATTTGCAACATTCAGCTGTATTGTAATGACAGTTTTGCATGGTACAAGTTTAATAAGAGGTTGTTGCACGATTTTTTGCTTTACCGTGTACCTACCAACAGTGAACAATACACAACAATAAGGGTTTGAACAATGTGCATTTATTTTTTCAATTTGGTTCATGGGATAACCCGCAACTGTAATATAACACCTAGTGTATATGCTCGTTTTCGGGCAGGTATTAGGTTTTGATCTCAGTATAACACTGCGTAACTAAAGACTTCAATAATGGTTCCAATAGTTAGAGTAGGGTGAACCACTTGGCCCAAAACAGGCGCAAATCATTACCAGACAAAGGTCTTGCAATGCAAGGGTCGGTTGTCTATAGGACGCATTAACAATTTAACATGCACCTCATTCCAAGATTAGGTTTGAAATAAGAGATACACACAATAAATGATAATTCTAACACAGAATTAGTTTTTAATATAATTTAAGGCGGCCTCCTCCAAGAAACACTTAAAAGACAACCAATTAATTACCAACACCTTATAATACTTATTATACTTTAGATGATATGTAATTAAGGTTGGATTTATCAGTCAGTCACTTACCAACCACCCAATTTACTGACGGTTGGCTTGACACACATTTTTATAACAAAATGGCGTTTTTTCGGCAGCCGAGCCCTGCTACAATTTTAAACAGAATTTTGAAGATGATAAAATATAAAAGGAATTCTTGAATTATTTATGTAACTTCAATATAAATCATAGTTTTATATACAAAAAAAATAAAAGTAGATTTATTTAAGTTTTTTATTCTTTTAATATGTTTTACTTCAAGCATATCTTTTTAAAATTTGTTTTAATTTGTCAATTTTGGTATAAAACAAATGCACTTTATTTTAGTGGTAATTATTGGTCTTAAAATTGTGTTGCTTTACGTGCCCAAACAAACAAAATATAATAGGACACTAAATATCAGGGATAGTACCTAACAAGTAACTATTTAGCAAGGTCCCATTCTTTATCTTATAATATAAAGTAGTAGTTTTTTGCCTGAAGCTGACCTACCTCGTTGTCTAATAGAGGCTAGTGCGAAGCAACTACTAATATAATCATATGAAAAATGAGGTAAGTTGACGGGTTTGATCCTAAACAAATTCTTACTAAAGATGTTATAAATATTTCTGCTGTTTGAAAATCAAATGAGTTTAGTAAGAGTGTCATAGCCCATCACTTATCAAAAAAGGTAGGGGACATCGGACTGTAAATTATGCCAGTAGTTATAATCGCTTTCTCTTATTTTTTGGCTTAAAATTTTTGGAGACTTTCAATAAATATGGATTTGTTTGTTCAAACTTTTCAAACAATACTTTATCTTATCCCCTAATCTCGGTGAATAAAATAGTTTCTTTATAACCAACTAGCGGCTTCGCCGCTAGCCTCTAGGGGCTTTGCCCCAAGAGGTATAATTACGCGGAAAAAAATGCGAATGAATCGCAATACCCAGTGGGGAAAAATGCGAAAGAATCGCAAATTTTCGCGAATAAATGTCGAATTCGCAAAATTCGTGCCTAAAAATTCTATAAAAAAAAGATTGGGGGGGGTTGATTTTTGTGGGGTTAAGGGTGTCCAACCACCCAAAAAAATAGCATTAAACCACCACAGGACCAGTAGGTATATTCCCTAAGGAGTAAAATCCTATCGGTTTAGTGGTTGCCGAGATCTTAAGGGACGGACGGACGGACAGACAGACATCAAGCTACTTTGTATTATAGATAAACATAATGTAATTACACATATTGTGAATGTTGTCATCCTTGTTCGGATCAATAAACTACTTTTCCTGATGAAATGAAACTTTTGTAAATATCAAGTCTAATTAAATGTTATTGTGGTATCCGCCGAGGATAAATGGCAGACACCGGAGTTCAATTAGATTACGGCAGTGTGACAGACGTGGACACCTTACTATAGAGAAGCTACGCTTCTCTAGCATTCACTAAATAATAATCAACATCTATTTCAGTTGTCACTTTATTGAAGGTCTAAAGAGTACTAAAGCTATATACAACAAATAATAACTACACAGATAGGAATAAATAATCATAACATAAAAGCATTATAATACATATACAATAGTCAGTTTGGGCAATAATGATCCCCCATCCCTGGAAAGGGTGGGGGGATTAACAATACAGTTTTAACCATAATAAAGCTTGTCAGATTCAATCATTAATTTTAGACATAGGGAGGGGGTCGGCAGACCCCTTCCCCAGGACTCGGGGGAGGGCCGTTGGCCCTTCCCCGAACCCCGGTCAGGGGTGCCATAGGCATGGCTCACGGTTGCCGAATACCACAACTCTCCCCTCGGAAGGCTGGGAGAGGGTTTCCCTACCAGACTTCCGACAGTGGTTGAGGCCTTCGGCCCGCTCCTTAGGCTGGCTTTAATTGGACACGTAGTTCAGCGCCGGCAGGTGTCAGGTTGGCTGGTGGCACAGTTGTTGCTGGGACGGTCAGCAGCGGGGCATTCTGGTTGTTGTTGGCAGCGGCTGGGGCACTGGCTGCCAAGGTGACCGTCTGGGCGGCAGCCTGACCTCCCGAGGGGCCGCGGGGTCTTCCAGAGGGCGGTCCTGGCCTGCCTGGGCGGTCATGCCCGCTATCGGCTGATTGCATGGACACCATTTCCTCGGCTGCTTCCCGGCCGATGGGAATGGCATCCCAGTCTACTGAAAAGTCCCGGGACTTGGCATGGGTGAGCCGGGCTCTGGCCAAGGCCTTCCTGTACAAAGTTGGATGGTACAGGAACACTTGTGACATCGCATTCATGGCTGCCCGTACACCTCCTTGTGCTGCTGCCAGGGAGATGATGGTCAGGTCCCCCAGCAGTTTGAGGATTAACAACAGCAAGCACAGTATGGCTGCGCCATCTCCCCACTCGTGAATAGCTTGTCTGAATCCAGCCCAGACATCCAGGGCGGCCTCTCCTTCCTCCGCCAGTCGGTCGATGTTGTAGGACACTATCCCATGGTCCCCTGTGGCCGAACAGCTACCTTGCTGAATGCATGAGCCATAGGACAGGCCGGTCAGCATGGCGCTTTTATACGCTGGGAACGCCAGCAGTTGCTGCCAGTCGTTCAACTCTGCCTGCGAATACAAGCCCCCTGAACTGAAGTCATCCAAGGGTTCTGTCAGCAGCTGCTTGGGCGTATCCAGCGGGGGTGGCCTCTTCTTAGGAGCGGGGGTTAACTCTATCCAGCCTTCCTCCGCGTGCACAGTCAGGGGGTATGTGGAGGAGCAGGGAATCTTGGTGGCGTGGCCGCTATACACTCGTGTCACGGCGTCTACAAATCCTGTGGGCTCCACTGGTACTTTGTCCCAACATTCCTTGTGTTCACGGACAACATATTTGTTGCGTTGGCAGGTAAGCTGGAGCAGGACATCTCCCCTCAGCACCGAGAACGTGCTCCCCTGGACACGCACCGGGTGGGCCGGGTCTAGTTGCTGGAGCTTCCAGCAGTTGGCCGCTACTTCTTCTGCTGCTGTGCTTTTCATGCGTGTCTCCAGAGTAAATCCAATATAACCTGCATGTATCTGGGCCTGCAAGGGGACATCAACATCCCTGGCCGATACTCTGGGCAGCGCTGCCGCGGCTGGGTCAGCTGCCACGAACAATGCTGGGTGGTTGGTGGCATGGGCCTCAAAGTCGCAGTTCACTATTGAGGTGGGGTTGGTCATGTTGATGAAAAACTGGGCTTGATGGTCAACCAGGAACGCATCCATCACTAGGCTAGGCTGGAGGCTGCGGATCAGCCTCAAGGGGCAATCTCTCCCCAGGTGGTCCCACACGTAGGTTGCTTCCCCAGTGATGCAAGACAGCTCAGAATGGGGACATTCCAAGGCCAGGTGGTCAGATTGGGACTCCACCCGTCCATACTCTACTACGTAGGTCTCTTCCTTGACCAGCAGCCGTCGCTCCTGGAGCACTAATTCATTGCGGTACAGCTGGCCCTCGAAGTGGACGTCCTCCCCTTCACAACCCACCCCCTCGGGGCTGTTGACGAGGGCGCCCACCATATCGAGGGTGAAGAACAGGGGATGGTTCAGCTGGAACGTCAGTGGCTGGGTCTTGCCTGGCAGCGTGTAGACTCGGTTCCTGGCCAGGTCTCGGCACGTTTCTGGATCTATCTTGGTTGGCCTCATGAGGGTGGGGACCGAGGTCACCTTGAGGTGACCCCATACCCCACACCTGAATGTCCACTGGGACACAGTGAGCTGGCAACTGTATCCTGTTGTTTCCCTAATCTTGACTTGCTGCAGGACGTGTACTTCATGGCCCAGGGGCACCTCCTGGTGTAGAGGTTCCGTGTTGCACATCTTTTCTTTATTGTAGGCTGTGACGTGGGTGGGGTTGGCACAGTCCCATCCCACCAGGACGTAGCTGGTTGTAGGCCACACGGCTGCCAGCAGTAGTCCCCACAGGACCATCCACCAGTGTGAGAAGCTACCAGACAGCCATCTACCTCGCGCACGCGGCTGGGGATCTTCGGCTCGGGTCACGGCTGCTTCTCGGGGCTGGACACGGCTGGGCTGCTCCTGGCTAGATACAAGTTTCCATTGAGTGTTATCTTGGTGTGGCCGGGGCACCCCGATACCCTCCCCAATGACAGACTGGCAGGCGACTGGCGCATGCCTGGGTGTCGGCTCCCCTAGCCCCAAGGGGTCCCTTCCCTTGTCCATGGCATGCCCAGTGGCATGGGGCTGAAGTGCGTGTGCACAGGCTCGCCCTGACTCACGTCCCTCCCCTGCCCTAGGAACTCAGGTGCATGTGGCACAGGCAAGTCCTTATATCCCCAAATTTCAATCTCCCCAGCCTCTGGTGCAGGGGGCACAGGCAAGGCTGGGGTTTTACAATGGTTTGGATACAACACATTTGTTAAATTTAACTTATCCTGGCTCGACTGGAAGTGCTGGGCAGCTGGGTTCCTTCGGCTGGCTGGGGGCGCTGGATGGCGTGTAGTTGGGCTCTCCCTGCAGGCTGGTGGCGCTGGCTGGCTGGGGGTGACGGGTGTCACCCCTTCCTCTGGGACTGCTGGCTCGTTCCAGGATCCAGGTCTCTCGGTGGCGGCGACGGTTGTCGCCCCAGGCACCAGGTTGGAGGCTGGCTCGTTCCAGGATCCAGGTATCTCGGTGGCGGCGACGGTTGTCGCCCCAGGCACCAGGTTGGAGGCACTGGATAGCACCCCCCAGTCATCGCAGGTGGCGGCGCCGGGTGGCGCCCCATACATCGACTCTGATGCGCTGGCTAGCGCCTCCTGCCTCTCTCGTTCAGCGGCCGCCAGGGCCTCCCCGTACACCGTCTCAGTGACGCTGGGTAGCGCCCCTCCACTCTTGCTGGGTAGGCTCGGTCGAGCAGGCTCCATCATGTTGAGGCTAAAAGGCTGGGGCCTCAGAACTTCTGGCTCGGCGATGTTGTTGGGTTGCACCAACTCCGGCCCCAGGTGGTTGAGACTGAAGCCCAGGCCAACCCGGTTGGGTTCAGCCGCGCCGCCCAGTACGTTGATCCTAGCTGGAACGGTCCCAAACTGCGGCGTTGGGGGCGGCCGCTTGCTGCGGTGGTGCTGGGGGCGCGCTCCCTTCCATATGGGCCACTCTGCTGGGCTTTCCTGGGGGAGCACCCTTGTCTGCGGTGCGCCTGCGGCCGGCTACCTGGTCCCAGTCAGCTCTGCACTCGGCCGCCGTGTGGCCGGCATAGTGGCAACGCTCGCACTTGGCAGAACGGTCACGGCGTGGCTGGGTGCGTCTCTCCTCTAGGCTGACTTCCATAGGTGTCGGGCAGTCTCGAGCTCGGTGGCCTTTCCCTTGGCAGCGGAAACAGCGGCCTGGAACCTTGTCATCTGGAGCAACCTTCCCCATCTGGTGGAGACCCGGAGCCAAGGCGCCAATCTCCATTGGCTCCGACTCGTCATATTGGGGCAACTGGATGCTGGCGGATCCTGTGAGCCCGTCGGTAGCGTCCACTAGGCACACACCCTCCTTCAGCTGCTTGGTAATCATTGTGACGGTGAACATGGCTCTCCGTGTGTACTCAGGTACACTGGTGATCTCATGACTCATCATTTCACGTTTCACATTAGCGTTACGAATGCCACGATTTAATTCGTCCACTAACAACTCGAGATCCTCATGGCTGTAGGCGTCCCTATACAAGGCACACTTTGTTGATATGTATGCTTGTATAGGTTCTGTCGAGTGTTGCCTGTAATCCCTAAACGCTTGTTTAAGCGTCTGGGATTCAAAGGCGGGACGAAATAACATTTCACACTCGGCCTTGACCTGTTCGTAGGTCAAGGCTTGGCCTGCCTCGCCAAACAGATGAGAAGCCATTTCCGCCGCTTGCCCTACCAGTGACAGTAAAAGGGCGTTGCGGCGGTTGAGGGAGTCATGGGGCGGCACGCGGTAAGCCGCCCATGACATCTCGAGTCTGCGGATGTGGGAGCTCCAAGATTGCTTGGGCGGTCCTCTATACTCCGGCAGGTTACTCAGCATCAGCTTGCGGTACTCGGCTGGAGCCGGCTGAGGGTCATCCTGGAGCCATCCTGGGGCTTGGTCACCTCCTGGCGCTTGCGGCTGTTCCATCGGGTCAACGGTTCAACGGCGGGACACAAGGTTACAAGGCAATATTACAAATGGTTTGTCACTTGAGGCTTTCTAGCCTAACAGCCAACACTGTTTTATCACTAGGTTGGTAGTTTAGTTACAAAGATATAATGTAGCTGTACTTATCACTAGTTGGATTCTGAGGTTGTAGAGTAGGCTGGTAGGGGTAGATAGGTGTTGAGGGTCTGAACTGCTGTCAGGAACTGATTTGGTTTTCCTTTATCACACTATAGATAGGAGGAAGAAGCTTGTAATTCTTTATTTTCTAAAAATACCTCTGTTAGATGCTATGGAGTAGCTCCGCTCCGGTGTGTGTGTGTGTGCGTGAAATCTCCTGTCCTTACAATGCGCTTACGCACCGTCAAATCCGCGCACACAGGTAAAACGCGCACTTATCCCTCAACTCGCTCTCTCATTGGTCCGCTTTGTCCGTTGAATTTTATGATATTTCCGCACTCCGTTGCGCTACCCGTAAATGGCGCTCTGTGTTCCCGGTCACTAGCTCCACACCGTGGGCGGACTTAGTCCAGTGTGGGTAGGAGGGGGGAAGCGCGTGAGGGGACGGGGTAAATCCGTCCGTTCCCCCTGTGAGGAAGGGGGAAGTGCTGTGGGTTTGAGGTAACTGTGTGATGAGGTAATGGTGCCCTTTCTCCTTAATCCTAGGCTTATCTGTTATGTCACCTTGATTGTATTTCCTTCAATGGAGAGTGGGCCCCTCCCTTTCCTCTGAAATAAGGGGTGTATTTTTGTTGTGCTGTAGGCTTGGGGTGGTTAGATTGTTTATCAGGGCATTTGTTATATTACATCTAGCTTCTATTTTTGTCCTTATCACAATACATAACAGATTTGTTTACCAAACCTGTTCTATTTTTAGTTGTTATCACAATACACAACAAATCCAAGCCTGTTCTATTTTTAGTTTTATCACAATACACAACAAATTGTTTGCCAATCTTTGCTCATAAATCTATTGTTTATCCATCACACCAGGGTGGTAATCCCTACAATGTGATATAATATCTGTTTTTCTAGATGGGTGGCTGCGTTGTAGCCTCTCAGGATACTTGGAGTTGACGTAGTTTTCTCTGCTTTGGTGCACTACACTCGTATGTTGGCTCGCAGCTCGCAGCTATGTGGCGTGTTTCAGCCTATCGGCGGCAGGGAATGTCCCGTCCTGCTAGCGCCGCTGATCCAAATCCGGCTGATGGCGGCAGGGAATGTCCCGTCCTGCTAGTGCCTCTGGTTCGGATCCTGCTATCTCTTGCAGTAGGGTTGGCCTATTTTCAGCCGTTTGCACTTATTTGGCTTGTTTCAGCCAGTCCGCAGGCCTGCTTCAGCCCTTTGAGCGCTCAATTCTCCGTTAGATGTCGGCGCTTCTCGCGGTTCTTCGTCAAGTTTCGCTGTTTCACTTCCACAACTGCCGGATGCAGAGTTAGACCTTGCTATCCAGGGTGGGTAATTCAGGTTGCTTGTGTCAGTTTTGCCAGTTTCACTGCTGGGAGTACCTTAGCCTCAGCTGCGCGTCTGCTCTACACTTGTGGTTTGCCGTAATCTCACACAGCTGTCACCAAAAGTTGTGGTATCCGCCGAGGATAAATGGCAGACACCGGAGTTCAATTAGATTACGGCAGTGTGACAGACGTGGACACCTTACTATAGAGAAGCTACGCTTCTCTAGCATTCACTAAATAATAATCAACATCTATTTCAGTTGTCACTTTATTGAAGGTCTAAAGAGTACTAAAGCTATATACAACAAATAATAACTACACAGATAGGAATAAATAATCATAACATAAAAGCATTATAATACATATACAATAGTCAGTTTGGGCAATAATGATCCCCCATCCCTGGAAAGGGTGGGGGGATTAACAATACAGTTTTAACCATAATAAAGCTTGTCAGATTCAATCATTAATTTTAGACATAGGGAGGGGGTCGGCAGACCCCTTCCCCAGGACTCGGGGGAGGGCCGTTGGCCCTTCCCCGAACCCCGGTCAGGGGTGCCATAGGCATGGCTCACGGTTGCCGAATACCACATTATCTAACAAAGATTTGTAACAAATTATTATTTCTAGGGTTTTCACGGATTTTTAATGGATGGGAAAACTCTGGATACATCATTTAAAATTTTGTACAGCTGTATTTTTTTATCATGTTTATCACAATATTGACCCATCTACCGAAAAAAAAAACACAAAACCAACAACTGTATATGCAAGTATGCCATTCCTAAATTGGTAATGATATACTCATATACTATTTGGGGCTAGCAAGGATTTCAAATCAACCTAGTTATCCTAAATCAGAGTATAGAGGGCGAAAGGGTAAAATAACTGTATTTCCCTATCGCAATGACCATGTGCCGACTCTCATTTGATATTGGCGGGAATATTAACACAGCCAAGTAGCAGAAAACAATTTGCTAGCAGACGTTGAAAAAGGGCTTTAATAGCATTTGATGTTACTATACTTGATGTTACTATATATTGATACTAGCGGCTACGCCCCTAGAGGCCTCTAGTAACACTTTAAATGGGTTTTTTTATATTTAAAATATGGCTATTTTGCGTTTAACGTTTACTTTTCGTTGAACTCTCTTTCTAAACCTTCCCGGAACATATGATAATCTTCCCTGTTAAGGAAAACCCGATCGGTTCAGCGGTTAGCGAGATCCTTCGGTACAAACATACAAACACACAAACACAAAGACAAACACACAAACATCCTGTTACTTTATTATAAGAATAGATCTCTGGTAGAAATCGAAAGAGATTATTTATCCAGATTTAGGTTATCTACTAACAAATTTTCCACAAATATCATGATGGAAATTTTAAAGAACAAGAGTTGGCACCAACTTTTTGTTTTTATTATAGTTTTACAAACGTTAAATGTATAATTTCTTGTGTTTTCTCACATTTTATAGAAAGATAAAAACCAAATAAAATAATTTAATTATTCATTGTACAACTTTTTATTGATTAGATTTGGTCTTTAAGATTTTTGTGCAACATTTTTATATCTGTTACACTTCAATTATCAAGTTTACAGATGCGTAGCATCTAAATAATACGCCATTGCCGTTATTGAAAATAACGTTTTAATAAATAATTTAATTTAAAGAGATATGGAACTACTTTGTATTTTATCAATAGCTATTAGACACTGGACAATTGAATACAAATAGTAGCTCCTAGGAGAATCGAGAATTATTGGCGGTTATAAATTCTGGCTGGTTAAAAGTATCTATTCACCAATGACGTCATGCAGCTGTGTACAAAAAGAGTATTGGTGCATATAATATTGCTGCTCTAATATCACTTATCATTCTAGATTATCCACAAAGCAAGAGAGAAAAATATTAAGAATTTTCTGAACAAAATCTTCAACATTTTTACAGAAAAATGATGATTTATATTTCATAATTTCCGTACTTTTCAATGATTATTAAAAAAATTGTGATAAAAAGGTCTGTAATGAACAAAAATGATGTAGTTAAAAACAAACCATGAAAAACAAAAAATCATACAAGAGTTTTTACATTACAACTGTTATTTGATTTATGGGTTTACTAATAAGTACATCGAGTTTTGAAATAATTATATGGTTTTTTATTGGTTTTTTATAAGGTGTAAAAAGAACATAACACTTTTAGGGGGGGGGGGAATTATAACCCCCCCCCCCACGATAACAAAGTATATATGACATTGTTTAAACTGTGGGTCAGACTAAATACTAATAGTGTAGAACTCCCAGAGAGAGAGGGGACAATGGGTTGTTTATTACACAAGTTTCCAAAGTTTTATAATAACTTTTTCTTATTCGTTGGCTTAACAACTTTGGTTGGTTCATTAAGTTGAATGTTCAAACGTTTGAATTACTAATTTTAGTCTAAAGAAGGGGTAATTTTGTGTATCATCATTAGGCATGTACATCAATTTATATCTCTGAGAACTTCTCTCACCCTTAGCTATTTTATAATGTAAGGTTATAAGTTTTATAATAACACCTAATCATTTACTGGAAAGTAATTTGATTAGTTGGTTATTTTTCTTATCATATTATTTTATCATTTCTTCTTCTAATTAAATTATTGAATAAAAATATACTAATCTTACTTTTCTTTGTTAGTTTTATTTTTAAATTTAATAAAGATGTCTAAGGATATTTTTTTGTTGCGAAGCTACACTATAATTCCAAATCTTCGCCCGTTCGGACGTGTGTCTAAAACGTGATAATCTTAACTTAGATCATAAAAATTGATTCTTATGAGTATCTAATATATTACTCTTTTAGTTCGCCAGTCTTTCAATTATGCTAAGGAGGAAATATGCCTTCTGTAAGGAAATTAAAATGGTATTTTTTTAGTAAAAAAAATGTGTTATTTTGTTTTATTTCTGTGCTATAATATTGGTATTGTCATCTTGATTTTTATTAATCAAAAATCATAAAAGATTAATGGTGCTTTCACACAAAGTTCTAGTTGAGAACTCATAACCCCCCCCCCCCCTTTGCGAATGGTCCTATCCCTGCGATACCTAGTACCCTAACCATTTGGGGTTACTCAGAACTCTACAGAACCTAACCTAGCATGAATTAACATTATTAAGATTTGCTGTTATGAAATAGATTAATAATTATAATTTATAAGCATCTAGAATCTAGATATGAAAATATATAAAAGATTTATCTGAAACGCACAAGCGGTCAAATATTTTCAGGGATCGGAAGCCGCGTGTAAGCCTCAAAATCGTCATACTATAACTTTAAAAATTCAGCTGTCTGTCAAAACCAGTACCTAAACAGACAATCCATCTTTCCAGATTTTTTGCACACACGTTGGATTTAAATTTGAAGCTAATGAGCAACTAAGGCGCGTCTGCCGAGCACTGGATATTTTAAGAGATATTTTGCTTAATTCAAAACCCCTTACAACCTTAAATCTTAATACTTTCAAAATCTGCTCTTTTTGTTAACTTTGAAAGCTAATTTAAGGAAAATTATAACAAAGCAAAAGCTGAGTAACAAGTTACACTTAAACTGATATTCTACTGTAACATTATTCTATCAAGAAGTTAGAAATCTTCTATAATTGAATCCTTTATAGATATTTCTTCAAGTTTTATTTTATGTGTATTTTCCTCACACAATAAAATTTTTGTAGTTGCCTAAACTTTATAATCTTTATGATGATAAACTTAAAGTTTTAGTCTAAATTTAGCGTGTATATTTTACCATGCCATGTCAGACGAATGACATTAATTGCAAGAGTTTGAGGAAGCATGAAGTCTTAACTAAGTACTGTAAGGACTTCATGATAAAAGTTGTTCTTATGGAATTTCTGGTCAAAATTATGTTATCATCTGGACTTGTAATGAAATTTAATAATTAAAACTCATGTTTGAAATAACAAACAAATTGATAGATTACTAAAAAACAAATTTCGGGAATAATCCCTTTCGTAACATCGCCACATAAGGGGCGATTCGTCGTATTTTTAAAATGGCTTTTTATAGGTTATTTCAGGTTAGGTTAGGTTATACTGGGTAAGGTGATTGTCCCACAGGGTTAGGTAATTGGCCCCGCAGGGTTAGAGCCCCCCGCAGGGGCTAGAAATAGGAGAAAAGTTACTATGAAAAATCCGAAGAATCGCCCCATAAGAAGCGATGTTACGAAAGGGACTATACCCCAAATTTCTCTAGAAGAACAAAACAATGGCTGTGCCACAAGTATCTCGGAATGGACAGAAAAATAACCAGAAACCATTCTTAGACTTAAATTCAAACAAATAATAGCCTAAAACTATCCTTAGACCTATGTGAGCTTCACGAGATTTTAACAAACAAACAAAATTACAGTGCCCTATACTTTCATCTCTGGAATCTAACCCTTCATTTATAAAATTGAATGCAACCCCCTTGTAATAATGTGTAAATCTAGTGTTCATACAATCCACATGTTTTTATTCTTCTTTTTAGCTGAAAATACATAAATTTTATTAAACTTACTTTTTATAGATTACTAAAAAGTAAATTTATAAAAAGATAAAGGAAATAAAGTTAGAAAAGTAATAACAGCATTTAACAGATTTCAGATGCTTTATTACAATTTTTTATCTCTATAATACGATTGCTAGTTTATTGAAGTAAAAATGAAAATGTCTTAAAATGTCTGTTGTTTCCTAAGGGATTATTTTTTCTAACTTTTCATAAAGGCATTTGTAACCAAGAACGACCAAGCTTTTTTTGAGGGGATGAAATGAGGGGTTTTAAAGGTTTGAGGGGGGCAATCTAATGCATTTATTTTATTTTGTGATAAAAGGAATTTTAAAGATTGAGGGGATTAGAACTCCTTTACCCAGCCCACCTTGGACGTATATTTTTGTAACTTTTTTATGAGAACCCTTGTTTTTTTTCCAAACATGATCGTCCACATTGCTAATATGAATTAAAATTTAGCTGTTTCTAATGAACATGTGCAAATTTATAGAAACCGGAAATTGATTATTGGTGGTTTCTTTTTGCATTCATTTTTGCAAAATTTACGCGCCAGACTTTAAGGCATGTTCAGAACTATGAAAAGTTACATATTTTTAATATGTTTAAATCCAAAGAAATTGATTGAGATTGGGTTCTTTGGCGTTTTTTTCTAAAAGTGCTTTGCTATCCGTATTTAAACCTTCAAACCGTATCTGAAATAAGAGAATCTTTTCTATTGTCAAGTCATTAATTGTGAGTACGCCCGTTTTACGCATTCTGTATTCAAGTAATTATGAATTAGAATTACACAAAATTTTTGCTTCGACAGTAACTTTTTATATTAAAAATCTTTTAATTCTATGATTAATGTTGCCATAAACAGTGATTTATTGACTATACCATTTTAAAATAGATTATGAATTATGTTATTGTTTGTCAATGCTGGGCTTCCCCTGACCACATGTGTCCTAGTTAAATCTATAATTGACCATGTACTTAAGCATCAGGTTGGTTGATTAAATCATACCTCACTGACTACACAGTAATTCTGGAAATTTCCTTACAGAACCCAATTTTATTTCCAGTAATGCATTAAACGTATTATCCAAAAATAATAATAGGATCAGCCAAAAAAAAATGTGCATTTAAAACAACCTAAAACTTACTAAATAAATAGCAACATAAACTTACAAACCTTATAAAAAAAATAGTCAAACATGACAAACAGATAGACATAGATATTTATAGATGGACAGACAGATAGACAAACTTAGGATGAACAGTGAAATATAATACATTGGACAAATAGTTTGACTAACAGACAGACGAAAGAAAATCGCTCAGACTGAAGCAAAAAAATGCAGTTTTATAAAAAAAAGTTTATCAACAGATAAAATTAACAAAGTTGCAACCTTATTTTACTAACATTATCGTATGGACACTAAAACATGATTCATAGATAGTAGTTTGACTGATAGTTTGTAAAGTGGAGTAATTCAATGACACAATTCCTTACAGGAAGGGAGGGATAATGGTGGATAAATTAATCTTCCTTTTCTAACTAACAATATTTGCAACTTTTGAGAATTTACACACAATAAATTGGGTACCAAATTAAATTAGTTGTCTATTAGCTTATCTCTGTATACCTGATTCCCTACTACGATCAACATTACAACTAGTGCAATGCATCACATTATTTTTACCAGTTTATTCATGTCAAAATATCAGCTAGCTATGGGTTCATTTCATTCAAGAAAAAGATTATATGTTTCATTAATTATTTTAAAAGTTAAGCTTTTCTAGAATTATGGTCGGTCCGTCCGTAAAGGATAGTTAATGAATTTAGGTATGTTAGAATTGTCTTATCGATTTAAATTTTATAATAATGATTCCTGGAGGAGTTAGGCACAATTTAGAAAGAGTAGCAACTCTATAATTGAAACCAGAAAGTCATAACCTTTAATAGAAACAAGCTGATTGTAACCTTTTGACATCATTTTTTGAGAACAATGATTCCTGGGACAATATGGTACAATATTATAAGCAAGGCATCTCTAAATTGAAATATTTAAAAAATTTAATTGTAAATATGTCCATATACAATATCCTATATTTACGCAATTTTGCAACACATTTAAGTAAATTTTGTTTAGATTTAGAAATCAATGATTTGCTAATGTTAGATACTACATTTTTATCTATAAAAGATAGTTCAGTTATCTGTAATATTGCGTAATATTTAATGAATTGTCTTGGTCTTAAACAGTAAAGGTTTTCTATAATAAAGGTGTTTCCGTTATTTGGTAAGTAATTGATGTATAAATGTACATACTCTTAGAATAAATAAAAGGGGACTATGCACGAACTAGAGCAAGTGATTTTAGGCACCTTCTAGCTGTGAATTTGAATAAAAAACTTTAAAGAAATCATCAAATGTTTTGTTGAATTCAAAGTACAAAATAAATAAAAGCATTGCAAAACATTATCAAATGCTGTAAAATGCAAAAGTGCATTAATCAAACAGTTCACATTATTACAATCAACTACTCCTTATGCTAAGTATACATTTTTCATCTAAAAGAATACTTTTGTGTCAGCATTTGATGGTTCACAATCTTAAATTTTTTGTCAAAACCATGATAGAACTAAACATTTTTAATCATTTAGCCCTATAACAAAAATCAAGTAAATCAACCAAAGAAATCCCTTTCATCACTGCTGGAAATCTGCTTAACATCCATTGCGCTCGTTCATGCACAGTCCCATTGAGGATAAAACTAATTATGCTTTTGGAAGTTGCCATCCTAGTTTGAATCAAATTCTCTGTAACCATTCTAGTTTTAGGTTTTTATCATATCTTATAACTACACTAGATATACAAAAATGTTGTTAGACTTCTTAATTGTTTAAAATTTTCCTTTAATTGACATTTTATAATTATACTTTCTTTCACACAGGCTAAATTTTCCAAACATAAACCAGAATAAAAAATGAGGTTTTTTAACAGTCTATCTTTACATGTATCTCCTTTTCGTTATATCTTCTGAATAATATCTCTAGGGACAGTTGACAACAAGGGCTTTACCTTTATAGTAGGACCAAAGGCACAAACATTCCAAAAATTGCAGACTACCAACCCTTTGATTGTACGATCTTTGCTTGGAAGTGCTAAATGTGTATAGGTTATGAATATCGAAATGAAATGAAGTTTTGGACCAAGACTTTTACATTTACTACTATTAGCATTTCTGACGCGAAAAATATTAGTTATGGCCAGGTTTTGGCCGAGATTTGAACCCATCACCCCAAGACAATGATTGTGCAATCAAATGGTTTTCTGTTAACTAAAGTTGTATCAAGAGAGAATAAATAGACATATTAATCCTAGACAACCAACAGTGGTCATAAAAGTTGAGGTTTATAAGAATATCATAAACGCCGCATAACAAGCAACTCTTAGCCTAATAAATTATGGCCCTGTTGGAGTTTATTGCCGAGGAGGTCATGTCATTTTAAACACTTCATCAGAGATTTTAGGAGATAAGACAATAAATGATAAATTTATATAAATCCCCAATGTTTATTATAAAAGTTACCCCTTCTGTGGATTAAATTGACTACTTTCGAGTATATCCAGTGGAGACAATAGGTAGTCACATAAATGTAATTATGGATGGATGACATGATTTAAATAAAATCCCTGAATATATGGCTGTTTTATGTAATATTACAAGGCTTTAAATGTTGAGGGGGTGGGGGAGGGGGGGGCGGACGAGTATCCATAATAAAGTTTGCTTCTGGTAATTTATAGGATTCTTCCTTCGGAGTTGAATATTCTTAGAATGTATTAAAACAATAATTAAGTTGTGTCAAACACATAACATACAAAGTATTTCATTAATATTTTATGCACATTCTTATATAACACTTATGACATCATTATCAAATCAAACCTTCTAAAAATCACTTAAATATTTAAGCGAAGATTTTCTACTTTAAGGGTCGGTCTTGTCCGTAATAGATAGCTCTGATTAATAAACTTGGCAAGCAGATTCCTGCAACAGTTAGATACAATTTAGCAAGCGTAGCAACAACTCTATTATTAATACCAGATAATCAGTATGTCCATTTAAACTTCTAAAGTTTTTTTTTAATATTCTATATGTTATAATCATCCTATTTACTAGATTTTTAGAATATGGATTCCTATGCCCATTAGGTATAATATTATGAGTGAAGCAACTCTTTAATTTAAGTAATACTGGGATAGATTTGTCTGTCTGTTTTAATGAGCTTCGCTTTTAAGAATATAGTCGTTCTTTTTCATGCAAATTTGTGTAAAAGTAAAACGTATAACTTGATATATTTCTTTTAAAAAATTGCAATGTGTACACTTATATAGAATAGAGATAATTGAACACCATGCGTTCTATTTTTGGCAAGTTTTGTTAAAATCAGAACATTAAACAATATGACGATATCTTAGTTTTACAAAATTTCTTTCAAGATTGGGAAACTAGTTATTATCATAGTTGCGAAGCTACTCTATAACGAACTTTGTCCGAGTAATTTGATTTTAAATAGTGATAAATCCGGAATAAATTGTTTATTAAAACCTTATTTTTGTTTGTCACTACCTATGAATGTAAGATTAGTCTTGTTATTTTGAAAAATTTTGATATAATTCTAGTTGTCGCTCACTAGGTTGTTTGTCTGTCTATACCGGAGGACCTAGTAACCGCTGAACCGAATTGTGCTCCTTTACAGTGTAGCTTCTAATAGGTCATGGTTAGGTTAAATGCTATTTTGGGGAAGCTTACCAAAACCCTCCCCAGAGACATCGCCAAAAATAAAATAAAAAGCCGCCATGCGGATATTTTGGCAATCAGCTAAAAACATAACTAACCAATCTAGCGATGAAGAAATATTTTTGGAAAATAGCTATATTAACATAGATTAAAATGAAACAATTTTACGTGTCCCTAGATGCCTCTGGGGCGCTAATAAGTAATATTGTATTTATGAATGTTCTTGTTAGATTGAGAAAAAGAAATAATTTTAGTTGAGAAAATATGAAATTAATTGGATAAATCTAGTGAAGAGAATGCCAAAACAACAGATTGTGCGACCATAGACTAATCTCAAACCACAGAGTTTTTAGTCTGCAATTTTCATCAAACTGCCTTGTCTAGCAGAGAATTTCCTTTATTTTTAAAATTAATTAAATATAATGGGGGGGGGGGGGGATTGAACGCAGTTATAGGCCCCGCTTGGATTACTCATTGGAAACCCTTCCCCTTATATTCATATTATTTCAAAGTAAGGGGGAGTGGGGTCATCAGTGCCTAAGAGGTTAGTTTCTGTAATAGACCCATATAACCTACAAAAAATTTTTTATCTTAATTTTAAAAAATAAATTTGCAGCAATGTACAAAAATTTTGGTAATACCTTGAAATCTCTCTGATTTTGAAAAATGCAGGTGTTTTAGTTCCTCTCAACCTTTAACATCCGAAAACCTTGTCTCCCTAATTTCTTACAGAGATAGAGTGCTAGAAATCTATGTGTAATTTGTTAAGAAATTTACGAATATTAAACATTCTTTATTTCGCCCTTTTATTGAGCAACCATTTTTTTTGGTTCTTTAAAAAGAAACTATCTTTACTCTGTTCTTAAAAACAAATATCTAAACAAGACAGACGAGTTCATTCTATACATAGAGTTGTGAAACAACTTTTAACAACTTAGGACAAACAACTATGTGGCAGTGTAAAAACTAAAATTTAGATTCCTTTCAAGATAATTAATTGTGTATTAAAAAGAGCGTAAACCAGCAAGGATGCAAACAGTCATGTCTCAGGCAAATAAAAGGCAAAGGAATGTAAGCTAAAGAATAACCCAGGAATCTAAAGGGATATGCCAATGCCGATAAATTGATTTACATCTCCAATGATGATACACAAAATGATCTCTTTTGTAGATTAAAATTAGTGGTCAAAACGTTTGAACACTCAACTTAATTAACTAACCAATCAAAATTCATTCAAGTCCCCAAAGTTCTTAAGACAACGAATAAGAAAACGTTATTATAAAACTTTGGGGACTAGTGTAATAAACAGCCCAGTCTCCCCTCTCTCTCTCTGAGAATAACCTCATCTTGGAAACAAAGGTATGGTTCTGAATCTGCAATAAGCAGCCTCATTTTGCAATATGCAGCCGAATATCCATTTTTTCTCATTGAAAATCTCCAGCCAGCCGCCCTATCAGCATTAGCATCATAACAAATGCACAGCCTAATTTAGCTGCTCTTGGTTTGGACACTCTGCAGCCGCAGCCATCTAGATCGCTTCTGGCGACTTTATACCTCAGCCGGTAAGTTTTTTCATCCTCCATTAACAATCAGCAACATAAGCAGAGCTGTCTTACATTGAGATTTAATTAAAATTACGGCCATTACGGACATTCTTAAAAAAGAAAAAGCTTCACTTTAAAGCGTCACATGTATGAATGGGCCCCAACCAGATTATGTAACAGGAAAATTAAAAATGTAGAAAACGAGCCCCTAAAAATTAATTATGTATATATTACAACAAGAACTTTCTATTACAACAAGTAGCAAAAATCTTTGAAATATTCAAATGAATATAAATAAAATAAATTTTAATTTTCGTTATTATAGGATTTAAAACAATATTATGACATTTTTGATCCTTTGATTTTAAAAGCACCCTCTCAAAACTGTTGCAATTTCAAGGTATTTGTTCGACTATATGGCATTAATAAAAAGTGGTAGTGCGAAAATTATATCGGCATCTCAATCATTTTTACTACATACTTTTGTCGATATAAGTAAAAAACTTTTTTGACAGAGCATTTTACGAATAAGAGATATATAATTACAGCCTTTCAAAAATGCCGACAGGACATACTGACATATTATAGCAGACCTTTTGTGTAAAAGCCGATAACTTATACAGAAGCTTCTACTGTAAAAATGTTAAAATACAGAAAAAAAAGGCCACAACTAATAAATTATTTACATAATATCTTGTAACAACCTCAATAATTACCTATTAAGAGTGACGTCATGCTTTTTGAAAAATTGTCCCTACAATGTTGCAAAACTAATGTTGGATTTAGCAAGCACTAGCACCATGCATAGTAGGACTTGTAGGAGTCGTTGTAATATAAACTATAAGGTTAGCTGAAGGAATCTTATGGGATATCCCAACAATATTAATCCTTTTCTGTATATTAAAATTATTGTTGGTTGGGCGCTAATTGTTTGACACCCCAATCAAGAATTAATTCCAAACGTTTTTAAGCAAACAAATGAGTGAACGTTGCCATCATAATTTAAAATCCAATGTTTGGAGTTTTAAGTCTTAGAATGGTTCTACCCTATTTTATGTCCCCTTCAGAAATAGGGGCGAAGCCACTAATAAAATTTTATATTGCAATATTATATAAACATCGATACGCCTACTCAAATTTAATTAATTCATGCTCTTTTTGTTAATTTCTCACATAGTTTACTTTTCTTACCAGCATTACGACACCTGTTAGGATGCGTAGTATCTCTACAAGCAAATAATTTTGCAATTTGTTTTTTTAATTTTATTTTCTTGTTGTGTTCTATGTGCAAAGCTTCTCTTAATACTTCTTAATTCATAATGTAATACAAAGTAGTAATTAGTTAGTCTGAAGCTTAAGATCTCGATAGTTGCTGGTAAAATTTTATGTAGTAACTTTCATGGAAGCTTTATAGAGGTCTTAGGGCGGTTTTAAGCTATTTTCCTGACCTCCCATGCCCTTCCCTGTAGGCTAGAGCGAAGCAACTATTTGTTTAAAAAGCGGACACAACTATAAATTTCAGAAGCTCAGCTACAAATGAACCAATCATATGTCTCCTTATGAAGATACTAATGTATTATTGGATGTCTCTTGAAAAGGAGACATTTTATTGGTTCATTTTTCGCGCAGAATTCTGAAATATTTTTGATATTTCTTTAGTGGGTGATAGCCGCCTATAGTTTGTGCGTTCACTTTTTAAATAGTATCATTTTGGGAATTGAAGAAGTTGTTTTTTAGAAGAAATGTATACTTTAGTAGCAAGTATTTTTAGAAAGAAAAACAAATTACACAATTCTTCCAAGTAATTACCTAAAATGGTTTTAGCGTAACTTGTGTTACGTGATCAGTGTACTTTAGAAAATCAGTTTTTTTGGGGTTTTAGAAATTAGAACTTTGAAAAAATAATTGTTTTATGTATGTGACTTTTTGAGGGGAAGGTGGCGGAGAAGCTTTAACCTTTTTTTCGTTTTTAGGTCACTTCCTTAACAATTATGTCTAAATGTATTAAAAATGAAAGCTAATGTTGTCAAGATAATCTTAACATTGTAACTATATGTTTCCTATTGTACTGGTAACGGTTAGACATAACGAGATCAACATAACATTTATTACAAAAGCAGATTAAAGAGCACCGGCTAAAAAAACTGGTTTTAATCTTGTGATTGTACATTATATATTCGTAGAAAGCTGGATATAATACGATGCTAGACATAGTTTTTTCGTATGGATGAGAACCGGTTCCTATCCACCGGATTCGAATGAATACGAGAAATATTATTATTATCCATATTTTTTCTTATATACTGTGAATGGTCTCATTTGGGTTGAAGGGTTAATGAAAAGATCAGAGTAATAAGTGTTGAATGGTTACTACAATACCTATAATAAAAGGATATTTTTATCACGGATCGAGGGATTGGTTAATGAAAAGATAAGGGTGATAATTGCTGATTTTTTACTACAATACCTAATTGCCGTGTGCTTAAAACGGGGACATAAGGATGCTTTATCAAAGATCAGTGTTAAAAGTGATATTTACTATAAATTTTTAGTTCGGGTTAATCTTGTTCCTAAACTTTGGTTAAATTTTTCCTATTTGTACGCCCTGGCCTTTTTGAGGCTAAGGGCGAAGCAACTAGTAAAAATATAAAATAACCTATCTTACAATAATTTTCATACAAACTTTCTAAATGAAGATCTTAAAATATGGGTAGGGTAGATATAACAGTACAAAATGGGCTTAATCTAAGAGAACATTTGCTGTGAAACATTCCATAAAAATGACCTTTGAACACCCATTACTCAACACATTAATGCCCACACACACACACACACACACACACACACACACACACACACACACATACACACCCACACACACTTAAATTACACTAAATAGAACAAACCGAAAATTTCTTGAGTGACCAAAAATTTTGATGAGTCATGGGGTCAGAGTTGGCGTATATGTGTGTGTGTGTGTGTGTGTGTGTGTGGGTGTGTTTTAAAAGGGTTAAACTCATAAAACGCGTGTAACGCTTTCTTTAAATGCGTAAATATTGTAAATTAGTAACTTTAGTAACGAATATTCTAAAATATTTAAAAATACTTAAGATTTAAAATTATAATTTTAACTTTGTTTTACATTGGCATCTGAAAAGAACAAACACAGTCGTACTAATTTGTAATGTCTGAAAAAAATATATAAAACTCATACTTTGTTAAATATACATAATAAGATATTAATATTTCTAAAAATCCAAATGCTAATTCAATAGGTAGTTATTATTGATATAATGATTTTCCTTGCATGTAATTTTTCATTCGATTTTTGTTTATAAAAGATTTTCATTCTGGGGTGGTATACATCCCTTTAAAAAGACGCTTTTAAGTTATACTACGAGGAAAAGCATCGACTAATGGGCTCTAAACTACTTACTACTAGATGTAAACATATACTAGATATTAGACTACTTGTTATAGACCTATTACAATATTGTTTACGACGTAAAAATATCTTAAGCTTTACCAATAGGATTTGAATTACATATTACTAGACGTAAACATATAACAAATATTAGACTTAATGATATAGACCCATTAAAATCATGTTTAATAGGAATGATAGGCTAATGGGCTCTAAACTACTTACTACTTGACGTACATTCACAAATACTCAATGTTTGACTACATGTTATAGATTAATCACACTTATGTTTACTAGGAATGATAGCCTAGTGGAGTCTAAACTACTTTCTACTAGATGTAAACAAATACTAGACATTTCTTATCACAATTATTTTTACTGGCAATGATTATTTTATTTAATCTTTAGACTAGTCTAATTTTCTTCCACTTTATAACCAATTTGAATACATGGTCCCGAGATGCAAGGGGCGAAGCTGATAGTCCTATAATATTAAGCTCTTATTCTGAAGGAGTTGTATATATACAATACTATATATAAACCTTATTTCAATTTTCCTTTTGAATGTTTACAACGAAACAATACATGATTCAAATGAATTGAAATGTCAGAGTGGTCTAACAGTTCCTAACTCTATTACTAAACTTTATATGAGAGAATTCTTATCCAAAGGAAAGGAATGTAAATCGATTTATTAGTGCACCAATTTAAATGGAAACTCCTTTATTTATGAATTTTTATGGCATATCTTCTTTTGTAAAGTAGTAAGGCCTTTATATCTGAAGTGATTGACTTCTCCATTGTAGGGAAGCTTCCCTTAAGTCCTGGGATGGTTTAAGGCTATTTCATTTTTTGATTAAAGTATTGGTATGGTTTTGTGCTGTTTTTCTGCCTAACTTTCCATTTCGAATACGAAGTACCTAGATGCTAGGGGAGCAACCACTAGTTTTGAATATAGTACATATTAGGATATTAATTATTTATAAAGGCAAAGCTTTAAACATTTATGATAGACATATCAAATTTTAAAATCCTTTCATTTAAAAGTGTTAATGATGATTCTCATAACAATAGAGTACAAACTACTATGCAACTCAAGGACGTCAAAGTTGGGCCGGGTGGGGGGACCGCTTTAACCCCAAGTTCATTTCTTATATATTTTTAAAAGCTCTTGCTCCTTCCCCATGAAGTTGTTAGTATTACTGCTTTTAAAGTAAAGTTCTTATCTTTTTTCCTTTATTAAGGGTTTTATAATCTTATCAAAAAAAAATTAGCTTTGTTAGTGTCCTCTCAAGAATTGTCATTAGGACCAATTCTAGAACAATTACAGGACATCAATATATAAACGCTTTAAATATTTTTCTCAAGTTTGACCCAAAGCGATCTGATATTTTAAATTATTGGTATGCCATAGGTTATACAAAACTAATTTTATGACTTTTTATTGGGGGTGTTTTCCGCATTTTAAGCTTAAAATGTCTATGTGATATATTAAGGACTGGACTAAAATAAAAAATGACTATTAACATTATAATAAACTTGGATATCAAAATATCATACATTGGCAAATAAAATAACAAACCAAATATTATTTTGTTAATATTTATGTAGGAATTTATGAGTTGATCATATTACTTAATTGGTACAAGAATCATTAATATGTAGTTTCAAAACGATAGATAGGATAGAATCAATAATTAGAACTTTCTGTTACTAACGTACGTTTAGAAAGACGAGCCCAAAATGTAGAAAGCTGCGCTTTTAACTACACAATGGAATTTAGCCAGGATATGAAAAAGACACAACTAGCTCTACTTTGCATTCACATTTTTTTTGCTTTGTGAAAAATTGTTCTTGACTAAAGTTTTGTCTAAAGTTGTACTGTTGAAAGTTGCATAACAATTGCAATATTCCACATCATTCAATCATATAATATGACTAGCCCCCATCCTCCCATCCCATAGGGCTTTAGGGTTCAGCTCAGGGCCATATCTGCACTGATTAAAGGAGAACCTTAAAATTTTTTTGTCTAAATATGAATACTTCATAACATGGGAGTCATTTATTATATAATATTTTTGGAGGAGAAAATCTTAAGCCAGTGACCTTACCTTTCTTGATTTTATGTATCTTTATTGGGGTCCGAAACAATCTTCAAGTATAATGAAATTTATTCTGCAAAAAAAACATTTTATTGCAAAAACTTTATACTTTTCAAGAAAAGATACTTATTCTTCAGTTAATTGAAATACTTTTGAGAAAATTCACTATTTTATTTTTAGCTCAGCACGGTTGGACCCTCAGATGTCAAAACTTTATTTTAGTGTTTGGCCAAAATGACTTAGCAATTGTATCTGTAAGTATGTCTAATAACACCCTTTGCTATTTTTAAAATCCTAGAAATTTTTTTTTGCAAGAAAATTGCATAAATTCGCAACCTTTTTTAGAACCACTACATAACTCGAGTTTTAAAACTTTTTATATAAAATCCTTTTTACAAAAAATATCAATAATTACTTAAAATTAAACCTGAAAGAAAAAAATTCTCATTACACGTGTTAATTTTCATGTTTTAGGTCTTTTTTTGAGGAAAACATAACTTCTCCTTTTTTGACAATAATATATTTTTTTAACAATTCAAAGTAAAATATAATAAAACTTAAACGATTTTTCTTGAATTATCAGTTGAAAATTTCATCAAACATGCAATTTAAGTGATGAAAATTTAATAAAATCATTTTTTGAATGTTTAGAATTACCAATTTTCTACATTTAAAACAAAATGTTAACAAAATTTAAAAACATTCTAACATATAACTTCAAAAATCAATAACATTTTATAAAAAGATGTTTCAAAAAATAAATCATTAAAAGGTATTAAAATGCATTTGAAATTACTTAAAATTAAAACGAGAACATCTTTTTACACTGTATTCTGTGAAATAGAGTTTAAATGACATGATTAGTGAATGAAATATTTCCTAAACTCATTAAGCCTTTTTGTGACTATATCAAAAATAATTTATTTTGTTTAATATTGTTTTTTTATTCAAATATTTGACAAAATTTTCCCTACGTCAATAAAATAAAGTCAGTTTTTTACTGTTTCCAGGTTTTTCTTTATAATTTTAAGAATTAAATATAATATAAATCTTCATTATCTTTTATTTGAATTATCATACACATTAAAATGTGAAGTATAAGCTAGAATAGCACTTTTTTCAACGAATATTTTAATGACATTATATCAAAATAATTCCTCTTAAATATCACACAACATATGATTTGGAAGTATAGCCATTTCTTGGAGGTATAATATTTACGAAAAATACCATTAATTCTGTTTTTATCAGAAGTTAAAAAAATTGAACAATTCTAAAACAATGGTTGGCTGTCTAGTTATTGAGAACACTAAGACTACGGCTCTGTTCTATTGAAATAACGTTGCAAAAAGAGGGGTTCTGAAAGTAATCTACCTAATTTTATTAAAAGAACCAACAAGTACTGTCAGTATCTTTTTTCTTGTAATCTAGCAGACAATCAAATCATAACACAATTTTCATGATAAAATATTCAGGTTTCTACTTCACATTTTAAAAAATATACTGATCAATAAAATGTTCAAAATTTTACGTTGTACTAATTGAAAAAATATGTTGTAATTCTTATTTTAAAGTTACATTTTTATCCCTGACAAAATCATAGACGACTTTTAAAGGCATCTTATCTAAACTTTTAGAAGAAAAACTTAAAAACGTTAATTAAGTATGAAAACTATTTTCTTCGATTTTTCTGAAGTTATTATCGCATTCTATGGGTTTTTTATTATCATTTACTTATATCGAAAGTGCCAAACATTGTACCCCAACTTATTCATTTAATAAAAAACGAAGCGTGTCAGTTGAACTTTCAAAAAGCATTTAATCAATATATTTCAATAACTTTTATTGAACTAGCGGTTTCGCCCCTAGCCTCAAACCAATTTTTCGTATTTTAGATTGAAAAGAAAACTTTTTTTTAAAAGTTGGGGCGGGGGATTTTTTTTTCTTCATTTTTTGGGGGTTGGGGGTGTCCCACCCTCCAAGAAAATAGTTATAAACCATCCCGGGACCTATGAGAAGCTACCCTGTAAAGGTGAACCTGATCGGTTCAGTGGTTAGCGAGATCCTTCGCTACAAACAGACAGACAAACAAACAGACATCGTTCTACTTTGTATTATAGATGAAATAAGGATAAGAAAAAAATTACAGTGATGTCCAGAGGAAGGGATGAATCTAAAAATTTAGTAAGAAACGATTTTCTTTTATTTCTAATTCAAAATTTAGATAATAAAATCTAAATGCTATTATTATTTACAAATTAAATGTTTAAAATCTAGATAAAAATTCAAGAAATTCTAGGTGAAATACAGGCAATATACTTTCAAACGACATAGAACCCCCCCCCCCCCCCCATACCTCTAACCTACCTTATCTTTTGTCATACTTTTATTCAATTTAATTCAATTTAAAAAAGTGGTGATAGCTGACATAAAAATTTACTGTGTAAGTTCCCGAGCGGAAAGGGGTAATTTTGACAGTGGATAAAAAAAAAATGCCAAAATACAGCTAAAAACGAAATTGACAAAAACACACCCAATTTTTGTCAAAAACACACCCAATTTTTGTCAAAAACACAGTGGCTGTACTTTTGCTAGTGGTAAAAGTGGCAGCACCCCTTAAATAACTGTAGGTTGGTCAATATAGCAGCCAATGGCATCGTAAATATTATCACAGCCAAACTGCTACGAAAGAGCAGAAAGAAGTTTACTAGCAGACGAAAAAGGTTACCAAGAAGGTGGCCAGGTAGATGTCTGGGTTATACATCTATACTTATTACATTTATTTTTTGCAAAAGACATTAAAGGTGTAAGGGAGGAATAATACATGGTTCAAAAGCCAAAAATAGGGATATTATCAAAAGACATGTTTTAAAATCTAGACTTACATCTTTAAATACATTTTGAGCTTGTTGCGTAATATAGAGATTTAGAAATTTTGGTTTTTATGGTAATTTTATATATTTTATTCAAAAAACGATTTCAAACAGGAAGTAGAAGAACAGCAATAACGACCTGGCAAAAAATTAAAATAAAAAAAGGGTTAACTTGCATCCTATAATACAAAGTAGCAAGGTTATTTAATGTATGAAGATAGATATCTCTGGAAGGGCTGGTCTTAAATGATTGTGCTTTTTTAAAAATGTCTTTGAGTGGTTTTAGTCTATTTTATGACCTCATCTGTCCTTTCCTATAAGCAAAGCAATTAGTACAGTATGGGCCTCTAGGGGTAATTTTTCCAGAGGCGATTTTTATTGGGAAGTTGGAGGAAGCTTCTTCCAAAATAGTTATAAACCTTCCTTGGGTATTAAGAATCTTCAGGGAAAAGGAGAGCCATATCGGTCAATTGGGTAGCATATTTTAAGATACAAACACATAGACAGAGCAAAGACAATTATCCTATTACTTTTATATAAGGATAGCGTATATAATAATAATATATATGAATATAAATTTTATTTTAGTAGCCACTTCTCATTAAAAGTTATTTTCTTGTTATCGTAGGAAAACGTCTAATATAGCACGTAGCAGTAATAGTATGCTTTACATTACATCTATTATGTCCGAGAACAAGGATGGCGACAGCCATAAAAAGCAAGTCAAGATATAAAAGTGAAGCTTGTATTTAAAAATTATAGTTAATTAGAATGAACTTAATTCCTAATTCAACAAGTAGTTATAATTGTAATAACGTGGGAATTAAAAAAGACCAATGTAAGTTTTGTTGGCCCCGAGGGGTCGAAGCCCCCCGCAAAAAGAAACATATATAAATCTAAGAACTTTTTATTTTCTTATACGTGGAAACTTATCTGTAAAACGATACGATACATGATTTTTTAGTATAGTTCTGAACCTGTTCAAATCCTATGATATTAATTGGTTTCGGAGACATATTAGATCCAAATAAATCAGAAAAAAAATTTAAAAACAAGCACTGCTTATCTCAATTTAAAATTGAAAGATTCGCATTTTTCTAAAAACACTTTTTAAACGCGTAATAGTATACGTCCAAAAGCGTACTATCTCTGCTGAACTGATGAACAACCAGAGCTTGTATAGGTGCCGCGCACTTAATAACAAGATTCGGCTTCCAACTTGACTAACAACATTTTTGAGCGCAGAAAAAAAAATGTAAAATCCGGTTGTTTTACTACAAGAATGTCGACGTGCAGGCAAAATTACAAAAATTTCGGCAAATGATTTCTATAAATTAGTTTTTAGTATCATAGCTACTCTATAACTAGCTAAATTATCCATAATACCGTACTTTGCTCAAATTTCTTCAATTATTTTTTTTTTATAAATTTGAATTTTGTAATAAATATAGTAAAAATTAAATTTGAAGTTTAGAACTCTATACCACAAAGTGTTTTTTTCTCATCAAATTGTTGTGGGCTTATTCATACTACTGTACTTCTCCTTATTAATATAGTAAAGATACTTTGGAAGTATGATCATTTGATCGGCAATTCAAATTTTAAATTGCATCGATTAATTTTTCAATTTCAAAGAACTTTTTTTTACCCATCCATCCCTTATCCATTTGAAAACACTTTAGATGTAATATAACTTTAGAATAGTTATTTCTCGCATCGTATTATAAACGGCTTTCCGCGGATATAGAATGTACAATTAAAAGATTAAAACTAGTTTTTTTAGCCCCGTGGTGCCGAAGGCACCGGCTAAAAAAACTGGTTGTAATCTTTTAATGATCATTTGATCGGCAATTCAAATTTTAAATTGCATCGATTAATTTTTCAATTTCAAAGAACTTTTTTTTACCCATCCATCCCTTATCCATTTGAAAACACTTTAGATGTAATATAACTTTAGAATAGTTATTTCTCGCATCGTATTATAAACGGCTTTCCGCGGATATAGAATGTACAATTAAAAGATTAAAACTAGTTTTTTTAGCCCCGTGGTGCCGAAGGCACCGGCTAAAAAAACTGGTTGTAATCTTTTGATTGTACATTTTTATATTCGTAAAAAGCTGTATATAATACGATGCTAGACATAGTTTTTTCGTATGGATGAGAACCGGTTCCTAGCCACCGGATTCGAATGAATACGAGAAAATCTATTTTACAATCTTTACTTCATACTTACATTTCCGGTTTAAGAGGAAGGGAGAGGACATTGGTCCTTTTAATTCTTTTAATCTACAGAAAGGGAGGAGTAAATTTTGTTTTTATAATTCCGGGATGAATATTGTCTTATCCCTTAACATTGAAACAGAAAGAGATTATAATAGGTCACTGAGCAAGAAAAAAATAATACAATTATAAAAAAAGGTTTCAATAGGGGACAAGTAAAATGTGGGTGAATTTAAAAGATAGTTTTTAATAATTTCTGCTATATATTATACAAAACTTATTTTTTAGAATTTTACACATATGCTAAAATTCAAAATTTATCAGATTTATAGAAACGCCTGTAAGTATATTTAAAGTAGTATAGATCCATTGAATACATTTAGAAATTATTGTATTACTTAAAATTAAAATTATATCTTCAATTCAATAAAATATTTAATTTTTGAAAGTGTAATTTGATCATTAAACATTTATAAATGCATATTTTTTAAAGAAGATATTTGTGTTGTGCATGTCTTGTGAAGCCATCTTATGCGTCTTACTTAGGTACTTTCAACCTTGATTATCTGTTTTAGAGATCTTTGCGTCAACATCTGATTGTAGAAATCATTTGGGATGGTTTGTTCTGGTTTTAAGCTGCTTGGAAGTCAATGTTTCGTCATAGTACACTTTTCATATTATCGAAGCTACTCTATAACTCTTTTTTTTCTGTCTGTACGTTTATCTAAATGTTCATAACGCATTAAGAATTTTAAGATTTATTTAGTTACTAAATAATAAGAATTGCTGATAATAAATCAAATGACTAAAGAGAATAAAGAATATTCTCTAAAGTTTAGTTTGAACGTCTTTTTCTCACTTTAAAACAACTGAGGGGTATATAGAAACCCTGATAGAAACCCATTTAGATTATTAGAAATGTAATATGTATTACTACAGATTTTGTCACTCTAAAAAATATAATAGATGTTTGCTATAAAAATGATTTAATCTCCTAAATGGATTTATATTACTTTCTTCTTACACGAGATTTTCATGTTCTCCAATAAAGCAAACCTTGTAGCGGGCTAAAAAAAACGACCCCTCCCCCCCTTTACCCTACCTTCTTCCCCTCCTACTGGATAAATGAACTGAGCAATAAATTACAAGGAAAATAACAAACTAAATTGACGATAATTTTTCACCTGTCATAATATCCACGTGTATTCTACATCCATTATCTCCTAATTGTTTAAGAGCAGCACTTTTTCAAAAAATCTGAGTGTCTTTATGTCTGCTGTTTATGTTTATGTAAAAATACACGAAAGTACGATGACCCTATAGATGGCTTTGAATTGTCTGATATTTACTTCTTTTATTTTCTACCAGCGGCTTCGCCCCTAGCCTCTAGGGGGCTTTGCCCTAAGAGGTGATTTAAAAAAAATTAAGGCTAATTCGTAAAAGGACCAGGGAAATCTCAAGCAATTTCTTTTTTTTTAAATAAAAAAAAGGGGGAAATTTTGGTTTTTGGGGGTTGGGGGTGTCCCACTCCCCCAAGAAAATAGCTTAAAACCACCACAGGACCAATAGGTATATATACCTTGAAGAGTAGAATCCGATCGGTTCAGTGGTTACAGACAGACGGACGGACAGACAGACGGACAGACGGACGGACAGACAGACATCGTTCTACTTTGTATTATAGATAAAAATTTGCTTGGCAGCTTTGCTTCTATCAGTATTTTCATCCTTGTTCCTTAAAATCCATTCCAACTAATACCTTTTGACAAATAAAACAGATATATGAGACAGCGAAAAGTGTCATGTGTGACGTCATAAAAATATGTCTATTATCTATATCTTTATTAGGTGTTTCCTTTCCCACTTCTCCTCTCATCCTTCCTTTTTAGACGGATTTTAATGACGTCATAAATGATATTTTCTACTGTCCCCTGATTGTTCTAGTTATAGAGTAGCTACGCTTCAAAAAATGTAAGTTATTTGACTAATTTATCCCTATTAGAATCTATCTGCGCACAACTCCATATTATGCATAAACATGATTTCGGGGGCCCATTTTTTTAGACCATACATACACAAATTTAGGCATTAGAGTTTACCTTAAAAGTCAAAACTACTTAATTGTAAACCTCTACATGAAATTGTGCATAAAATTTTACTGGTGCTTTCCCTCTTCTCCAGCATTTAAACAAAACTTAGAGCTATTAATTATCTTAGCCTCTTAGGAATGGAAAATGGAGACGAATTGATGTACAATCCTAATTATGACAGACAAAATATTCCCATATGTAGATTTTAATTAAAAAAGGGAAAGTTTGGACACTGCTAGTTTCTACAACCCAATCAAGATGTCCTATGTCACCGCCCTCTCTGTTGATATCAGAATTTAGAATCCATTTTACCACATCATTTGATACTTTTTGGAAGTTAAGTATCTTTATATCATTTAAACTAATAAATTCATTATTTTAAAGGGGGGGAAGTCTCTTTGAATATTACATTTTTATTATTTATAAACCTGCTTTTTTCTCTCTTTTGGTTTTAATTTTCAGAAGAAAGATTGTTGATTAGTCTATAGCTCGTGTGTCCCTTATTTTTGAGCCAACAAGTGTTGGTCGAATTTTTGGGTGGGGGAGATTAGGCAGGGAGGGGTCAGCTATGGGGGCTTTTGGGGCAAGGGGGAAAGGATGCAAATAGGCAGAATTACAATGGGTATTGGGGAAGCTCTCAGTTGAAGCCATAAGGGGATGGGGGAAAGGGAGTGGTTCGCTATTCAGTGTTTATACAATTAGGAAAAAATATTTAATAACATTTTGCAGTTACTATCAAAAGAAATTTCACTATACTAAAGACGTTAAAAATACTTTTACTCTTATGTGCGTGACATTAGGATAATAATCAACTGCATCTTTAAATTCAGAGAGATGTTGGGAGGTGGGGTTTGGGGGAGAGGTTGAAAATAGTCCAAAACCATCCCAAGGCATTTTTAAAGATGGGTCACATTGTATTTTGCTCTATTTTTCAATTGTTCATATTTTTTGTGATAGATTTAAAGTTGAAATTTTAATAACATCTAAATTTTCTAGGGATTGCAAGAGCAGCATTTGCTATGCACTAAAATCTCAGGTATATCATTGATTAAGAGAGAAAATCAGGGATGTACCGGGATACGACAATCATAGATAAATTAATTATCCTGTAATTCTCAAATGTCATCATATGCCTGTAAAAACTGGTTAATCATTTGGGGAAAGCAATGGTTGTAGATTAATTCAATTGTAGTTGACCTATCCTTGAGATAAGATACTTAACTTACACTATAGTATTAGTATATACACATTCAAAAGCAACTACAAGTTAAAATGAGGGAAGGAAGGAGGGGTATCCGTTGGGGAAGGTATCGGAATTTCATATAGCATGGGGGAGGTTTTTCGTACAGCTTATAGACTAATCATATTATTTAACGTTTTTTCTTCAAATTAGAAGGTTTAAGCAGCAAAAATGCATTCAAATCAGAGAAATTCAAGGGTTTAGATATGTTATGACAATATAAAACCACATCATATCTTGGGATATTATTTATTATCATTTAATTAATTGCTTTTTGATTGGTCTATACCTACTTGTTCTAGTATTGAGAGAAAAATATTAAAAAGGGAAAGAAGAAGACTTGCACTTTAGAGAAGTGGGTAAAGGAAAGGGTTTAAATTTAGGAGAAGTGGGGTAGATGAAGGGTATGGAGTATGGGAAAAGAGGGCTAAATACGACGGACTCTCTAATTGACGTCCATACAAACAAAATTGTAAATTTTCGTAATTTCCAACAAAATGTTATAAAAGATTTATGATGAAAATTCAAGAAAATCATCGAAATTTTATGGATGCAAATGCGCGAAACAAAATTTTTGTTGCTGTTGTAATTTTTGGTAAAATTGTGCGGTCACCGTTAAACTGAAGCAGGTAGTTAAGAGTGGACACAACGAACTAAGTGAGACAGACAGAAGGGAAGAGAGAAAGAGAGGTGGAGAGAGTGCGAAGAAAAAGGGAGACAAAACAGACCGAGAACTTAGAACAGTCATTTTTTAGTTGGTTTTAAACTTTCAAGCTAGTTCAAAGAGGAGCCTAGAATTTTTTTTATTATAATGTGAACTTTTAAATAAGCTTGAAAATAAAACATTTTCTTATTATTATAAAGCATAATATAAAGTTTATATTTATAGCTTTTAATAAAAGTTAAAATAAATAAAATTGAACAGAAAAAAGTGGTTTAACTTGTCAAAATGTCTGTAAATAACAGAGACTGTAGATTTAACAATTTCAAACACAACAGAGTTAAATTTTAGTGATTTATAAAATAGAAATAATATACTATCAAGTGATAAAAATTATAAGCAGTGGAGAATGTAAAGAAGTGACTTATTATAAGTGAATGAAATTAAAAAGATCAGTTATAAATGGCACAGGGCCTAAATATATAAGTGCCTGAAGCATTGAAATCTAGTGTAGATACATATTATATATATTTGTTACATACCTCTAACTACCTGGGTGTATCTATCTATCTTGTAGAACCAGGGTGTGTGTGTGTGTGATATAAACCATGATGGAGCCACCAAATGAAAACCAGGTGAATAATATGATTCATATTTGTATATTTACATTATTATAAATATGAAAAATCCGCTAAAAACTGCCCAAAAAGTCCTTAAATTCGAAGGCATATTAATGACAATTTTTACAACTTTTATTTTAACTAAGATACCATTAAATTGTCAAATAAAACATATTTAGACCTAAATTTTCATAGCCTCAAGCGTTTTTAACAATAAAATACGATATCTTCAGCGTTTAACGGTAAAACTTACGTATTTTTAATGTTTAATTGCTTTGAAAAACAATGTTCCAATCAAAAATGTTTTTTTAAATTCTACTTTTTGTACCCAAAATGTAAAAAAGATTGGGTACTTTGTAAATAGCGTAGATGAATAGAAAAAATAAAATTAATGAAATACATTTATAGGTATCCCATTTTAGAAGAAATAATATATTAAGGTATAATGTAAAAAGTTATAAAAAGTATATATACATTAATATATATATATATTACAAATAGAATCTGTTCTTTTTCTTACGTTCTCGCCCTAGGCTACTAGTCGAGAGAGAGAGGGCTGCAAGATATTAAATATTTTTACTTTTGACATCCCCATAACACTTTTATACATAATTCATCTTTTTATTACGACATTAATATTATTTTAAACGGTATACACATTCTTTGCATTGTTTTTCCATGCTATTAAATGTAAATTTGCTTATTTTTTGCAATAATGGTACCTTTACTCTATTAAACTTTAGGCTTGATATTATTTCAACATAAGTATGAAATATCATTAAATAAATAAAAGTCTAATACTATTATTTACTAGCGACTGCACCCTTAGCATCTTGAAGTTCTGTAGGGGTAGGGAAGGTAAAAATAGTCTAAAACCATCCCAAAGCATTCTGTTGGTAATATGTCAGCTATGACAGCTTTACCTAAAGGCCACATTGTCGATTTATTATCCTAATCACCTGATATTGTGGGTCAACACAATATTTCAAGGCTTAACAAGGATTTTTTCTTTATTGAAATTTATTTTTTCAAATGAATCTTTTTTTAACCTTTAATATATCCTTTAACTTTTATTTCTGTTTGTTTTTATGTTGTACATAAAAGCGCAACAGATTCTTAAAATTTTCTGACTTTTACTTTTAAAAAAAAAATATATAAAAACAATCTTGAAAAACACAATAACACATTTTTTTTAATTTAGTGAATTTCCCTTTGTTATTATGATTTAAATACCACTTGCTAGGCAGGTAGGTAGGTGCAGAGCAATTTTTATAAATATTATATATTAAATTTCTAAGCGTTGGTCCTTTCTTAGTATATTATCACAGAATTTTAAATGGGATTATGTTTTCACCTTTTTCCCCTGAATTGAATTAATTATGATTATACAGTGTTATATTAAAGGTGGTAATAACTGACGTGATAATGTTATCGACATTCCCTTATGTTAACCATAATATCCTATGTTTAGGTGTCATTAAGGCATATCGTTAATAATATGCCATAAAACAGTTATCATAAATAGAATAAAATAATGAAGTTTTTGGATAATTCCCCTTGTTTTAAGAGCCTGTCTCGCTTTAAAAAAAATTCTTGTACATAAAAATATTATATACCCCTACAGAGCAAAAAAATGCCATAATTTATACATTTAGTCAACTTAATTTCTCTATTTTTAGACAAATATATACTCCCAGCTTCTTCTTCTTATACATTATTCATGAGACTTTTTATATAGAAGCATAAATAAATTCTTGACATTTTAATAGAGTGCTGGATAATATGGTTTCACTTTTTATACTGTATATTCTTGACATTTTAATAGGTTGCTGGCTAATATGGTTTTAGTTTTTATACTGTACTCAACTATTTATGGCGATAATTTTGAATATTTCTGGCTGTAGGACAAAAGTTTTGTGTTCTTTGATAAAATCTGCAAAGTTTGGCCGTTAGCAGCTTTTAAAGTTCATAGATTTTTGGAGATTATCATTACAGGAACATTTTACTGTCAACTGCACTAGATCCGATATTTTTGTACAAAAGAATACCTACCAGTTACACTCAATTTCTAATATAGATACTAAACCAGTACAGGAGTAAATTTATAGTTTATTAAAATAGAGATTTATCTAAAGTTACCCTACTTTGTTTGCATTTTAATATATTTTTTTAATAGTTTTATGCATTTTAACCCTTTTTAGCTACTATTTCATTTTATTAATAAGTACTTTTAATAAAATTATTAAATATGTTTTAATGAGATATTTATTTTATGTAGAGCTTTTAAAAATCAATGTGCAAACTAAAAATTTTAAGATACAAAGTTTTAGATTTCTCAGTTTTTGTACTTATTCGCATTGCACTTTAGAAACAGATTTAGTAATTGAAAAAAAAATAGGTTTTCTTTTTTTAATTTACAGCCTTTTAATTTGTTTTTAAAGAACACATTTCTTTCACATTTTTAAAAGCTTTTTTTTAAAAAAGATAATGAAGAAATTTAAAAGTGTTATTATTTAAATCATGAATTTTTTTAATAGCTTAAAAGAAAAAGACTTTATTTCCTCTTTACTCTATACGTTTTAATTCACCTCTTTCTATCTAAAACATTCAAACAGACAATCAGAATCATAGAAAAGCTTCTTTTTTTCTGGGAAGGTACCCGTCAAGGGGTCAAGCATAGAAACTAAGGAAACACCCAAATATTTTTGGAAAAATGGCGCGAAGCGTGACTGACAAATATATGGGGCTAGAAATTTCACTCGCCCGAAATAACTTTATCTAATAAATATTTTGCAATTTCTCTTGTGAAATAAAATAGTAACATCAATATAGAAGACTAGTGGCTTCGCCCCTAGCCCCTAGCCAAGAGGTGATAAAAAAAATTAAGGCAAAATTCATGAAAAGGACCAGGAAAATCTTCAGCAAAAAAGAAAGGACCAAGGAAATGTTCTGCATAAAAAAAATGGGGGGGGGGGATTTTTTGTTTTTTGGGGGGTTGGGGGTGTCCCACCCCCCAAGAAAATAGCATAAAACCACCACAGGACCAGTAGGTATATTCCCTGAAGAGTAGAATCCGATCGGTTCAGTGGTTACCGAGATCTTAAGCTTCAGACGGACGGACGGACGGACGGACAGACAGACATCAAGCTACTTTGTATTATAGATAAATCCTTATTTTTAAAACAAAGCTTAGGCGTTGATAAAGACGCATTTTAAACAGCTAGAAAGTCTAGAAATAAAGTAGGATTTTTTTCTCAAATGTAAAGCAATTTCTTTCAAATTTTCTGTTATTTTTGAGTCAAAATTTTTACCTTTTTAGTGCTTTAATTTTTATTAATACTATTACATATTTTTTCTATTGCAATATTCTTGACTCGTTTTCTAGCTGTCCAACTGAAAAATAAAGACAATGTGATTTTTAGCACATTCTAGTTATTTTTAAAATCAGACAATTATGCACTATTAAAGTTTGTATGTATGTACAATGCTAGTAAATTAGGACATTTTTACGTTAAATAAACAAATCACGAAAAATTACATCTTTTTTCTTTATCTTTTTTATTGCCCTAATTGAGTAAGATTGTATATTAGAATAATACCTATTAGTTATTTTAAATTAAAAGTTGCACTGTCCACAATTATTGAAGACAAATGTAATTCAAAGTTGTAAGACTAGAATTAAAAAACAAATAAGGTTGTAACACATCTTTCTTAAGACTACTGGAAATTTTTTAATCGATTTTATTCATTTATAGGGTTTAAATCTATCTGTAACTCTGTAAGGGGAAACATGCCCTCGGGACTCGATCTCTTGGACCAAAAAAATGTAATAGTTATTTCTCGCATCGTAATATAAACGGCTTTCCGCGGATACAGAATGTTCCGAAGGCACGGGCTAAAAAACTGGTTATAATCTTATGATTGTACATTTTTATATTCGTAGAAAGCTGGATTTAATACGATGCTAGACATAGTTTTTTCGTATGGATGAGAACCGGTTCCTATCCACCGGATTCGAACGAATACGAGAAAAAAATTATTAGCTTTATCCCTATCCATGCAAGACATTTTGTATGTAATATTTTTGTTTAAATTGTACATAGCGTCTGGATCCAATAAGTTTTTATGGGCCCAGATTTTTCCTTACAAAAACTGTTCTATTTTTATCTTTTTTATATGTTTTTTTTAGTTTTAATATAAACAATTTTATGTATCATAGTTAAAATTGATGACCGTATGTAATTAGATATTTATGAGTTTGTTTGTTTTTTCAGCCTTGCACCATAAAAATTTTGCCATTTCATCTATTTTTTTGAAAATATTTTTTTTGACCACGGCTAAAAAGAATAAGTTATTTTAACTTCAAAATACTTAGATTTAGGGGATTTTGTTAATTAAGTCTGTAGGTTTTATTTTGTAGTTTTATAAAAAAAAACTACAATTTGAATTACGTTTTAGAACGTTGAATTAATTTCGTAACTCTTACAATAAATCAGGGCTCGGCAGACGTTCATTTTCAGTAAAATTATTTTTCTAATGTTAATTAAAAATATTACGTTTCATTTTTGAATAAGCAAACAGCTGTCGTTTTAGGCGGCTGTCGCTGGTATCTATAGATGCGACTGTGGCTGCCTAACCTTACAATAAATACATATTTTCACTTCACGATAAATCCAAATAATTTCCTATCAATTGAAGTTTCCTAGAAATAATTTGTTTGGTCATTTCTTGGTAATTTTATTTCTAAATAATTATGTCTACTTTTATACAAATCTATAGGTCAAATCATTTAATATTGAATGGTTCTATTGAAATGAAACAGTTTCTCAAGAAGTTTTTTTTAATTCAAGCAAATGCCTCCTTTTCCTTTTCTAAATAAGTATAGAAAAAAAGTCAATATCTGTGTACTGTACATTTAGTTTCCAAAAAGGATAATTTTAGTGGAAAAAAATAGAATATTCTGACATATTTATTTTAAAAAGTAGCTGCATCGATTAAGATTAATAATGATGCTTTCGACATTAAAAGCTCATTTTTTAAAGAAAACTTTTTTTCTGTACTGAATCTTCAGTCTAAATTTGGCTGAATTTATTACAAGAGATTTTTTATAATTCGTGCTTTTCAATTTTTTATCGCGTTTTAGATTTGCAAAAAAATCTCTTGTCTAGGTACAAAAGTATAGTATTATTACATTAGATGTCGGCACTTTAAACCTAGCCAATTTTTTTTTTTAAAACAAGAATAAGTTTTATCATAAAAGATACAGCTTAATTTTTAACTAACAGTTGTGTCATTATCTTTGTGAGGGTAAGACGTCTGACCGCTAAGCTAGCCCATATGTTAGTTAGGCTTTAAGGTCAATTACCCATTTAGCCGGCTTATATGCCTGTGTTATATAGCATTAAGCATGTAAAAATTCACCTAATGTACAAAAGTGTGAATTGAACTATCTTATCATCAATAATATCAACATAAATTCGTTTTTTTTTATGTAGTTTACCTTTCATAAAATTTGAATACAAAATATTTCCCGGGCTGACAATATATCTAGTGATGGAGGCTAATCCATTAGGCAACATGAGTGAAAACACAGATTCTGCAAAGGATAACAAATATAAATTCTTTAAGTATGGGGCAATTATTTGTGATAAAGGAGGTGAAAAGTGCATAGTAAAGAATGATATGCAAAATTGCCTAAGTGAAATAAATGAAATCAAAATACAAATTGAGGAGCTAAATAAAAGTAGCCATGCTGACGTGGAGCAAGTGAAAGCAAAATGCTCCAGGCTCAATGAAAAGTTTATGGCTCTGTTAAACAGGCTAGATTTTACTTCTGGCAGTGAAGAGGAGCCTATACACAAGTTCAGCCACAACAGAACGCCAGAGCTTATTGATCTCTTCAGTACTTTACACATTATTGATGCACAAAGGCTTGTACCAATTGATATTAAATCATGGAGCACACCATATTCACACTATGCAAGTCTGTCAACGATCATAGGTGGTACTAACATACCAGGGTGTGATTACATAACAGAGATTATACAGCTTCCACCTGTAGAGGAGCATGGCAAACTGAGATATCCTGTAAATGTCATGTACATATCACCTCTAAAGAGACAGATAGCAGTCAAGAAGATTCAACAACACTGCCACAGGAATAAAATATCGCTTCCAATCCAATACAGCTTGTTCAGATACCCAACTTTAAAACATAATGTTCATATTCTGTCCACAATTCTCAGGGATTTACAAGATAAGGGTAAAATTGAATTTTACCACATCAATGATTTTATGGCCACCAATTACGCGGATTTTTTGGCTCCTATGTTCATTGTAAAGATACCTGGAACCGAAGGTCTAACAGAGTACAAAGAATGCCCTACTAATTCATTGTACCACTCTGGGCTATACATACCAGAGCAGGACAAAGATATGACATCAGATGAATATTTGTTTTTTAAACAAACTATTCAGGAATTTGTTTATGAAAGGCTTCCAAAAGATGAACAGGAGACAGACAAGACAGAAGCAGACAACAACTGGACGGAGGTGACATATAAAAGAAGTAAACAGCTAGAAGTTACAGCAAATGATAAGGTGCAGTGCAAGGATTTAGATGTCATCAGAAAGGACAGCAAGATTTACAGACCAATGAACCATCCCAAACAACATATCATTAACAAGTATAAACAAAAAAAGGGTAAATCTTATAAAACTGCGTTGTTGGGAGGTAAAGGGAAGGAGGTTAAAAATGACGGAGGTAAGGAGACACAGGTAGGGGGATCAGGGGGTAGGGGGCAACAGGGGAGAGGCGAAGGGGTCAGCAGTATACATAACAGAGACAACGGAGGTATCAAGGGGATGGAAGTGAAAGGAGGGGGAGGTGTTAGCAGTAGAGGCGGTGGCAGTGGAGAATGGATAGGGGCGCGGGGAGAAGGTGGCGGAAGAGGAGGGAAGGCAAAGGTGTTTAATTACACATCTTTAGGTCAGCCCTATGTTCACGTAAACAAGGATGATTATATGCATAGAACACCAAAATCAAGATATTCAACTAAACCACAACACAATGACAGGTTTAGAAATAAACCAAAAACAAACCTAAGGCAGAATTTAGTCAACCAGCAAGCCTTTAGCCCACCAGTCTGCCACCCGCCAACCAGCAGACCGCCACTCCGCAGCCCGCCAGCCCGCAATCCGCCACTCCGCAGCCCGCCAGCCCGCATTCCACCAACGCGAAGCCCACCAACACATCACTATGGAAGCTATCAGGAAAATCCTAACAGCATGGACTTTTTATTACAAATAGCACATGCATTCATCAATCACAACACAAACTAGTTATTGATCAATTTTGTCAACTGTTTAAAAAAAACAATATCCTTATTCTAGTAAAAAAGCTATATGATATTAAGCAGTTATAATAATATATTTTTTTAAAAATGTAAAGCAAGATATATGTACATAATTTTAGAGAAGCTATGCTCATATGTCTGTAAATAAGTAAAATATAAGTTGGGGGGGGGGGGGGGGAGGGCAAGTGTGAGAATTAGTTTAGATTTATACAGATAAGAATATATGTACATAATTTTAGAGAAGCTTTGCTCATGTGTCTGCAAATAAGTAAAATATAAGTTGGGGGGGGGGGGGGGGGGACAAGAGTGATAAATAACTTAATGTTAATATTTCATTGTCTTTTAGGCCGGCTAAATGAATCTTTAGAATACAATTACACAGCTTAGGGAGGTGGTTTCAACCCTTTTTTCATACTAAGTAAGAAACCGAAGGGCTTATTCATTTAGGCTTATGCTAAAAGTCAAGTCAAATTGATTTTTAGAATTTTTTTAGTTCTTTCTTTTATTTAAATTATTATTTTTTTATTGTTTTATAATTCGTAATTCGTATGTCTAATAAAAATATTCCTTTAAGTATTAAATTTACCAATGTCCGTGGTCTTGGTTTTTTTTCAAAGGGAAAATTAAACTTATCTAAGGTTCCTTTTAAGATTAAAGAATTAACGTGTTCAGCTAACTATGTTCCTAGCATTTTTGTTTGTCTTGAAACAAAATTAAAAAGCTCTCATCGTGAAATAAAACTTCCCAAGGGATGTGTATACGGGGGGGAAACAAGCGGAAATGAACCAAAAGCTGGTGTTTTTGTGTATCATGACAATGTATTTAAAATTTTGGAGACAAGGACAATAATTTCCACGCATTGCATGTATTTGAAATATAAAATTGGAGACAGTATATTTCATTTAATTCCTACATATCTACCATCTTGTTCAACTTTAGAGCTAAAAGATATGTTAAATAGAATTGCTACATTTATAAAAGATCATAATTTGACAGCATTCACCTTTTTTGGGGATTTTAATATCGATTTTAACAACCCTGGACATTTTTACAGGGCTAAGCTGTTGCATGATTTCTTAGTTAGACACAATATGATTAATTTAGCCAATAAACTTTCTGTCAATCCAATCTTTACCTGGCGCGGTTCAGGGCAAAGATTTAACTCCAAAAGCAATATTGACTATTTCTTTTGTAACTTTGACTACTTTAATCATATAGAATTTAGATTTAATAGTTTTTCTGATCATAAAACTGTCACAGTTGCCAAAAAAAGTAAATTTCAATACAAAAATCAAACATGGAAACCTTTTTTGTTTAAAGATAAAAATTTTCTAGATATTATGAAAACAGAAACAGAATGGTTTCTAAAAAAGAACTCAGATGACAAAAATATAAATTTGGCAAATGTTTCAGTGGATGATCTATCCTTTCTAAACGCAAAAAATCAATATACAGGAACAATGTTTAATCTTATTCAACATTTAAAGCAAAAACACGATGTATTTTACTCAAAATTGAGACACAAAGAGTTTCAGAAAACAAAAGATTTTGATTCACAAATTAATATGTTATATAATAAGATTGAAACTTCTCCTGATAAAGATTCTTTGCAAAGCATTCAGGACATTATTCAGACGCAGCAAGAATATTTTAAAAATTTGGTTAGTTCAAGGGCAGAAATATATTATATGAGATATCTTCTGCTAGATGGTAAACCAAATTATCTTACATATCAAAATATGAAACCAAAGAAAAAGAACAGTTACAATTTACTAATAGACAATGAAATGACTGATTGTCCTGAAAAAATTGTAAATAAACTAGGCAAAATTCATGCTGCATCTGTCTGTCCTGATGATATTCCTAAAGCTGATTTAAACGGACTTTTAGACACTTTTAATTTAAAGCTAGATGATATTTTTCCTAAAATACAAAATACTATTTCTCCATATAGTAGTACAAAGGAGTTTCTAAAAGTCATAAAATCTCTTAAAGATCGTAGTAGCCCTGGACCAACATCACAGCCAAAAAGTTTATTTATGTTTCTTTTTCAAAATGTCCCTAAGTTTGCAACTAATGCATTTAATCAAATGTATGACATGGATTTAGATAATTCAGATTTTTCATTTATTAAGATCAAAAATGTTTGTTTTCTTCCAAAAAAAGATTTAGATTCATCAAATCCGGATAATTTAAGGCCAATTTATTTATCTGAAAACAGCCAAAAAATTTTGGACAAAGCATTAAACAATAAAATTGCTCCTTTCATGAGTAAAATTGTACATTCTGATCAATTTGGCTTTATTAAGAAACGGCACATGGCTACTGCTACAATATCTATCACTGCTATAATGAACTATATAAAGTCTAAAGAAATAGATTCCCAATTAGTTTTCTTTGATTTAAAAAAAGCATATGATCAAACGTTATACGAAGTATCTGATAAGATACTAAGCCACATTTTTTCACCACAATTTGCCAAAGTTTGGGCATCTATTTCTAATGGAGGCAAATTTAGGGTGGTTGTAAATAATCATATATCAAAACAATATGAAATTAAGTTGGGATTTCCACAGGGTGCCCCTAGTAGTGCAAATAAATTTGTTATTTATAATCACTTATTTTATTCTTGCTTAAACAGTAAGTTAATGTCACACTTAATGTTAAAGATAAAAAAACACAATTTGCCAGCCATATTTTTTGCCGATGACGGCTTTAAAGCTTTAACTCTAAAAACTGAAAAAGATGTGACTTCTTTATCTGATTTACTTAAAAAACTAAAGTCAACAGTAAATATAGAAATTAACTTCAAAAAAACAAAAATTTTAACATATGGCAACTGTCCAGTAAATTTAAGTTCTTTGGGAACACCCTGTAATATTGTTAAACATTTAGGAGTTTACTTGTCTTTTGATTTTGCAACTTCTCTAAATTTAACATATAAAGAATTATTGAATAAACTTAATAATCGTTCTAAAAATATGCATTTTAACCATGGAACAAATATTTTTAAGAGAAGAAATCTGTGCCTTTCATTCATGAATTCCTGTGCTTTGCACATATATAGAATTTACTCACCAAATAATGTGATATGCAAAAAAATATGGAAAAGTACTTCTAAATTTCTTTGGTCAAATGGATCAAGTCACAGATACAAAGTAGCTAAAAAGAGAATTGAATCAGAGTTTCACGATGGCGGTTTAAATATGCTTTTACCAGAACAGCAAAGTTTTTCTATTTGGATAACAAGCTTTTTTAATATCCTCAAACATGCCAACGAATACCCTAATTCAAATCTAGCTATAATTCTAAAACAAAAGCATGTACCTATTTCTTCTATTCTTAAGAACTTTGGCTCTAATATGTTGAAAAAATACAGTAATAAATTTATGTCTTTATACCCACCTCAGGGGAAAACAATGTTTAAAAAATCTAAAATTTTTCTAGAAGAGTTAGAAAAAAATCCAAAGACATTCTTGCAATCGCCCATTACTTCATCCTATTGGTCTAAAGACATTAAATTTAGCAGTAGAGAAAGTATAATCCTTGATAGATGTAATTTAAAGACTATTGCTTCTATATTAAAAAGTATAACAATTCAGCAAAAATATCTTTATATTCCTGTTATTAAAGAAAATTTGATAGAAAATTTAGACAATCACCAGGAAATTTATGCAAAACTAAAAGAGGTGGTTATAAACATTTCAAATGAGTTTGAGTTTAGTTCCTTACAATGTTTATCTTTGAATAAGAATAAAAATGCAGAAAAACCTCTTTTTTATCTTACATACGAGACACCATCAATTTTTTCGCTTTTTTTCAAACAAATGCATAAGAAAAAAATTGCCAGTATTCATCCTTCAATAGAAACTAGAAAGGTAGATAAAAAATGGTTTCCAGATATTGAAAATTTTCAAAATAGTTTTAAGATTGTTCTTGATCTACCTATAACTTTATATTATAAAGGATTCCTTTTTGAACAATACATACGCACACTGGTAAGTTGTACAAAATTATTCAAATGGAATCTAATTGATAGTGATATTTGTACTAAATGTTATGTAAAAAATGATTCAGATCATGCAATTTTTTTCTGCAAATTCCCGAAATACTTCGCACATTGTCTTGCTATTTTTCTAGATGAAATTTACTTTCAGGGTCGCCCTGAGTTCATTTTCCTTAAAGAAAATTTCTTTCTTTTTAACATCTATTATGAATGCTTTAAAGGTGACGATTTTGCTCAAATTTCGATGCTCATTTTAGCAGCTAAAGACAAGGCGCTAAAAATTAGTAAAGAACCTTGTCTATCAAGATGGAATGAAAACAATTATTTTTCTCAAACATTGCTTTTAGCTCAATTCTGTTCAAAATTATTAGATAAAGGTGGTATATCAACATATCTTATTGAAAAATTTATTAATTTTGTTTTGAAATATAAAGACAACACAAAATATTTTAGTATTTGATTTTCAAACTGTCTCCAAATATAACTAGTTCATTTTTTACAATATATTATAATATCGCTTGTTATTAACAATTTATGTGCTATTTTATAAACTGTATATATTAATAATTCAAGACTATGTGATTTAATTATGTATAGTTTGTTCTTAAAGGAATAAATTATTAAATAAGAAAAAAGAATTTTTAACTAAACTTACGTAAACTATAATTGGCTATTAAAAATTATATTGTATAGGTAGTTCAAGATCTTTTGTATAGTAAAAGTATAAAATTGTAAGTTTGTACTTATTTTTATAGAGCAGCGTACCTCCATAGAAATGTGTAAAATTGTCCGTCATCAGAATGCATCACCCTATACATCTATCTTTAACCTGACTAAGCCACAAAACCACAAATATTTTTATAGAAAAAATAGCAGGATCTCAATAGTAGACTTTGTTTCTTTTTCCATAAACAGTATATTATCCATTAAATTCAGGAATAGGACAATGATTAATAGATAAATCTCTACAAAATGTCTGTTTGATTAGGCCTTTAATAACCTTTAGATACGTATTTAGGAGAATATCTAAATAATTCAAAATTCTTGCTGTTTTTTGAATGTGCCATCTTTGTTTCTATAGGTATCCGCACCTGTAATTTTGTTCTGACCCCGATTCTGAAATTTCACCCTTTAAACGCTAATAAACATAAATACTAGTATACATGCTACCTTACCAGTTAGCAAAATAGAAATATTTAGAGTTCCCATAATCCGATTAAACCTGACAGCATCGTTAAGAGATTAAGTTTCATAAATGACATATTGTTACCTTCTGTTAAACTAGCCAAATTGCCTGATGTTCACATCGACTATAAACATTATATTCTAAACCAAATATTTACCACTTAACACTTTTCTAACTTTTTCATCAAGTCGGCTATTTTGAATTGATTTAATAATCTGCTCAAAAGTTAGACTTTGCATTAATTTGCAAAAGTGTTTATAGTTGACTCTATTTAAACTCAATTCCCACATACACACACACATGTATTAACTTCTTAAGCCTTTCTTCGTTAAAGGTTTTATGAAACCTGACCCTTCCTAACCGTTAAGACCCCGCCCCTTTCCTCTTGAACCCTTCTAAAAAAAGGAACACCTGATTTAAAGTGATAATGGGGTCATATAGGGTTACATTTCTAAATAAAACATTAGTTGGAAATCATTAGTTTTTGCGTTATTATGATCTTTTATAATAAAAAGTATATAAGAAAGCTTTAAATAAATGGTTAAATATGACAGAAAGATCCTTGTTTTTAAATAAAAATGAAATAAAATATTATTTACCGTCTGAAACGACAATAACAAAAAAGTTGCTGCCCTGTTAATTTTCTAGCTAAAAACAAATAATAAAAAATGTTTGAAATTTGATCTCTGATTCTTAATTCTTGATAATACTTGATCGGAAATTTTGGCGATTTCCCCATTGCTTGAAATTGCCATAAGTTTAGCCCCACTTTACAAATTCAAGATGGTTTTTAGTAAAATTTTCTGCTTTAATCAGAACATTGTTACTTTCAATTGATTTGAATATTAAACTTTTTTTTGTATATCTAGATTTCTATAACTTTGTAACCCCTCTAATGGCAAGGAAACATAATGTTAGAACTCATAAATATTTAAAGCGAAGAAGGAGGGAAGGGGTTTTGGTTCAATTCATATTCTGGAGAAAATACCAAAATTCTTTGTAATTAAGTCACGATTATTCCGTGTTTTTTTTCAGAGTGCCAAAGCTACTCCGAAATTTACTTGGGTAGGAGTGCTCTGTAAGCATAGTTGTACTCCACCATTTGACATTTTCATAAATTGTTGTAATTTTATTATTCTAAAATGGGCATACTGGTACTTGTTTTGTTTGGCATAAAAATTGAATTGATTTTGTATTCTCTTTTGAAATCAATTTCGACTTAAAATAAAATTAATTTTTAAGTTTCATTTAAATTGACTTCTTTAAATTGTTTAAAGCCTAAATAAGTGTTTTTCTTGATCTTTTAATTGTAAGAATCCATATTATATTACCTTTTTAAGATTTTAGGTTACTTGACATGTAGCCTACCCCTACAGGGCATCCCCCCCCCCCTGGCCCCGAAGGCAAAATATATTTGCACAATAGCAAAAATCTGTTCAGAAGCCTGTATTGTATTTTATGGTCGTCCTGCGAAACAACCAAAAATTCTAAATAAGTATGAGTCATTTTCACAAAAAAAAGCATTCAAAAGAGAAGGCTTATTTTGTACAACTATTTACTAATTGGTAGTAAGATGCTTATGTGTATATATTTGTTGGCTAACATCTAAATTTTGGTGGCTTCTAGTGCACATTCTGCACGGTATTGTATTGTTTTCAACTGATGGTCATTTCATAGAAGTCTTGGCAAATTTTCACATTTTGAGAAAAAAAATATGTTAGTTTGTGTGTGGGTGTGTGTGTTGTGAGGATGTGTGTGTTGTGAGGATGTGTGTGTTGTGAGGATGTGTGTGTGTGAGTGTGATTTTTGTATCATAAGTGTATGTGTATTTTGGAATAAATCTAAAATGGATGATAAATTTATGTTCGATTATATATATTCAATTCACTTTTTGTCCATTATGGTCTATGAAACAGCTAGATTAAAAAATTACTTAAACTTTAAGGACAAGTATTAAGTTATTTAACGGAGCTAATGGCAAAGTTATATAAAATATTCAGAAAACTTTTTTACCTTTTCAGTTACTACAATTGACTATATATCCATTACAATCTTACTATAGATGAATAATCATGTATCCATTTTTAATTATTCTTATGTGTATGTGCATAGTCGTACTGCATGAAGCCATTGTTTATAGAATTGACATGTATGTATAATGTATAGTAGTTCATATGTATGAATTTTTGTATCATCAAGGTTACAGTAGGGTTTTGGTCATTTTATACTGATAGTATACTGTAATAGTATGGTTCACATGGACAATATACATATCAAGTGAATAGATGTGTCCAAAATATATTTTTTTGTGCCAGGTTAATGGGAAAAATCAAGGTTATTTTTTGTATGTATGAATATTATGCTTTATTTTATATCATTTTTCATAGAAAAATGTATGGTTTACTTATAATATAATGGTTGGAGGAAATGAAGTTTTTGGACATTAACAAATCAAAATTGTTTAATCTACAACCGTTTTACCCCCAATTAATAATTACTTTTAAGAATTAAGGAAATGTTAATAATTTGTTTTTTTTCTATAACATTGTCTAAAGCTTTTGTTATTTTTAAAATTCTGTAAGAAATATTATTTAAACTACTTAAAGATTAAAATTTAAAAGGTTGATATTAGACTGAACAATAGATGAGCTTTACTCGTATGTAGAATAATGAATATAGAGACAATTAGTCATTAGTAACATTTGTAGACGAATATGTATTTAGCCTAGAAATTTTACACTTTTAGTTTTAATTAAACAAGGATGACAACATCCGTAAAAGAGAGGCTCGTCAAGTCGGACAAACTTACATTTAACTTATCAATCTGTTTTTGGAGTGAATAATAATCCAAATTCTTAATCAAAATTTTGAATCTGTGTCGTAAAATTGCTTGAATTCAGGGTGCTTTCTTTTGACGTACATAAATTATTTATGTAGATACTTTTCTTCAAACATTATGCTAAATCGTCCTATCCTTGACTTACAGAAAGACTTACTCTACATGTAGATAAGCTTCGCTTTTTCATTCATTTTAAAACTTCTACCTTAATTTAATGTCATTTTTCATACTGTAACATATTTTAATTCAAGATTTCTGATTTTTATAATGAATGGACTTTATAAAATTTTCATATTTTGAGGAAGTCTGAATCATGTATAGTATAATGACTTTTTTACACTAATATTACTTGATTCAAATCGATTAGATAGTTGAATTTTTATCTCCCTTTCTTTTTAAATTGTGTAAAATTTTCTAGGCTTGTGATATTTGGAATTTTGCATTGTTACTTAAGTATTATAGCAGATTAAAATACCAACGGTTTAGAGGTGCCTAATCCTTATATTATGTATTAGTTGAAAAAATTCAATAAAAATTCATGTAAGATTGTTTTTCATCAGATTATTAATCCGTCCTTTAGTAACATGAATTTAGTATGTCTCGCCGTTAGAAGCTTTAAAACGGTTAGATCAAATATGATATTTTTAAACTTTCTATTGTTGATAAAAAAAACATCTTCCAATTTGATAATCTTAGAAATGTTAGGCTTATCTTTTTTTTAAATATATGAAAAATTAGTAATATGCTTACTTTTTCCAGGTATGTAAAGCTAACCCTTTCTCTCCTGTATTATAACATTGGTATTTTAGTTTGGAATAGTAGAAAAGGGAAAACTTGTAATTTTCATGAGAATTTAGTGTGAGTGTGTGCGCGAGCGCATGAATGCCGCAGATTATAGAATTCAAGTGCTCGCCCAAAAATGCAATCGAATCCTTAGAAACCAATTAGGAAATATTTTTTTTGTAAAACAATGTTAATATTCATATCATTATTGGGTTTCATACAGAAAAGATTCTTATAATATTATTGGCTGTTTCATATTATTTTTGTTAGCAATAATGTTTGAACAACTGTAGATGCCGTGCATACCATTCTTTAGTGCATTGCAGGGACACTATGATAGGTCATTGACAAAAATAACCCATTGTAGAGAGATGTTTGGGACATACATATTTCCTATTACAGGATTTAATTCAATAAACATCGCTGAATTCATCACATACAACTAAAATTTGTGATAAAAGGATTTTCTAGATAATTGCAGGTTCGTTTATTCGTGAGTGCATTGAAACCATATGGTCAATACATAAGGATATCATAAAAGACAAGGCTTTTAATAAAAACATAAACATGCATGTTTTCATACACGTTATGTGTTCTCGTCAATATATGAATCTTTGCTTTTAAATTTTTTACCATTTAAGTTCATTGATGTCTAATTTTAGATTAATGCCAGAAACTTTTAACTTAAATGTTTTTTATCATCGGATAATTAATCGGATAGGTCTAAATGCCAAACATGCCAACAGTTCAATATTTGTTGTTAAAAAGTTTGGCCAATCTGAAACCATTTGATTACTAAGCCTGAGCATATAGGCATACATTTCATTTGAAAATCCTGAGCATTCTAAATTTTTGCACTGCGGTTTCACACTTTTTAAAAGCCCGGTCTATAAGCTTATGTTATGTAGTTTAGATTAAGATATTTTCTAAAACAATTAGTATAATAGGTATACATATTTTCTTTCACTTTAAATCTACACTAGCTAAAAGGATGAAGAGGTCAATAGGGCGTTAATTAATATACAACCCATTCTTTCCCCCAATAAGTAATACAGAATTTCACACACAAAAATTAGGTGGAAGATTTTTTTTCATTCAGCAAATTTGCAATTATCTGTGTGTGTATACTTCGCTTGGTAATTTTTCATTGCATTATTTTTCCCATCAAAAACCTAAATGAAACAATTTATCCTAATTATCTGAATGGTATTATAAAAAAACTACATGTTATAAACTTCCTTAATGTCTAAAAATAAGCAAGCATCATTAAAAAGCTGATTTTTATAACCATAGACTTTTAGATAAAACAAGAACGGTTGGCTGTAGAAGTTGCGTCGTATTTTATATAACAAGGATGACAACATCCATAAAAGCGAAGCTCTGAACCGGTAGGACAAACGGACATTAACACTTGTATAATGTCAGAACTGAATAATTAGAATGCGAATGTATAAGAGTCAAAGCAAAATTGTAAGTAAATTTGTTGAAAAACTGCTTGATACAGGATAATGTTTATGGACATACTTACATTTTTAGGGCTTGATTATAGAGTTGCTTCGCTTATAATATTGTACTTTGTTGTCCCAGGAATCAGTATACCAAAAACCAGACAAATCGGATAATTAGGTCACATATAAATTTGTTGTTAAAAATGTAAAAAAAATCAACATGTTTAAAATGGACGTACGGACATTCTGGTAATGATTAAAGAGTTGCTACGCTTTCTAACTCGTACCTAACTATTATAGGAATCACCATGCAAAATTTGAAATCAATAGGACAATTCTAACATGCCTAAATTAACGAAAAAAGCTATTTAAAAAAGTAAAAAAATCAACATGTTTAAAATGAACGTACGGACATTTTGGTAATGATTATAGAGTTGCTACGCTTTCTAAATCGTACCTAACTACTAAAGGAATTACCATGCAAAATTTGAAATCGATAGGACAATTCTAACATGTCTAAATTAACGAAGAAAGCTATCCGTTACGGACGGACGGACGGACGGACCGACCCTAATTATAGAAAAGCTTCGCTTTTAAAAAGTGGGTGTAAAAGTTTTTTTTTATAATTAAATTGTTTTCATCCATAAAAAATGTCCTACCTAATTTACACCAGACAAAATTTAGAAATTATCATATAAAGAAGGTCAATTTTTTTTTAATAAACCATTCCAGTATATCTTGTTTATTATACAATACAATTTTAGTTTGAAATTACAACGGCAATTGCAGGGTAGAAACGCGACAAAAAAAATTGTCCAAAGATTTTGGTCAGCCATAGTTAATTAAATACGAACGTGGTTGATGATTAAAAGTTGGGACTAATATTTTGTACAGTTTATTTTGTCATGTCAAGCAATGTCAATAAGTGCACATATATAGGTAAAAATATAACACTGAAATGAAGATTAAAACTATAAATAATTAGTGTCCGTTATAGGGCCTCGCGTATATACTTAAAAGCAAAAAAATTGAGAAATGACGAGGCAATTTGTATTAAAGGAACAATAAAAGGGGAAGAAGGATTATTTTTAATCAAAGAATTGAAATAAAAAGATGTTCATACAATATTACCGTATAATGGTTCAACAAATTTTTTGATTAATAAAAACCGTTCAAAAGCATTGTTCGCTAGCATCGGTCCTTTTTTCATAGATAGGAAAGATTGTCATTTTGAAAAGTTAAAAATCGTGTATGGGGCATTTTTCATTAGCGTTGTTTAATTTATATACTTGATGTGTTCCCTACTTTTGTTAATTTTCATTAAAAATAGTAAATATAGAAAGTGCTTGTTTTAATGGTTTTGCAGTTTTATCCGCCGCTAAAATGCACGCGCGTTTTATACAAGTGCACCAATACACACACATACACACACACGCAGCCATATTTAGAACTAGGAAATTGAAGTTAGTGCATGGAAAGGTCCATTTGTCTGTCTGCGCTCTCCTCTATTCAATATATAATCCAGGGATAGGACAATGTATTCTTTAAAAAAGTGACAATAAAGGAAAAAATAATGCATATGCAGAGTTTTGGAGAGGTATGGACCATGGTCAATTTTAATCTAAAGAACCAAAAAGACTTATTTCGCATTAAACCTTTCTTTTTATAAATTACACTACAGAAATAAAAAAATATTTAGACGATGTCTAAGTTTAGTTTATATTGCAAAAAATAGAAGCTAAACATATGAAAATCTATTTTGTCTTTTGTATCCATAACCAAATTCATTGTAAAAATATACATACAATATGTCTATAGACAAATACAAGTGCGTGCATGTGTGTGTGTGTGTATTTGTGTGTGTGTGTAAACGTGTGCGTGCAACGTATGATTGGTTTATGCGCGAACAAGTAAAGAATTATTTCAATAGGCTTATGATTATTGCGTTTTCTTCTATGTACACATTGACCATAAGTATACTGCAAATAATATGCAAAAAAATATTCTATATAATAAAATTAACAACATTTTGGTCGGACAATTTTGATCTCCTAATTGGAACAACAAAAGTGGTGAATCCCCTGTAGTTATTTAATTAATAATATGAAATGTGTTCTATCCATGAGGGGCTTTCATAGAACTATACATTCATCATCTAACCTAAAATGAATACTTGATAAAAAAAACCTTTCTAATTCAATAGCACTCTTGCCAAATCCCTTTGATAACTTTAACCCTGCGGGGAGTTTGCGATTCCTAACCTTATCTGAGGGAAAGAATGATCCTAAATTACTATATTTGCATTACCCCCTGGCCACCTGCAGCTTTAGTTTATATAATCTGTAGAACCAGAAATTCCTGTGTTTCTTTGAACCAGAAATTTTTAATACTTTCATTCATGAATAAGCATTAAATAATTATTTCAAACAAAAAAGCTAAAACAATATACCCAATTAAAATAAAAGCATTTTTTAAAACTTTTCTTTTCAATAAAAGTGACTTAATGTTGTTACTTTTTGAAGTAAAAAATATTCTTATTGTCTGTTGGATAAATATTAAAAAGTTTTCTTAAAAATATCCCCGTTTGATCATCCGCTTTAGGATCTTAACATAACAGAAGACAATTTATAACTCATAAACTTTTAATTTGTGCTATCTTTTATTTTTATCTCTTCAAATGTGCAAAAATACCTTTTTTGTAATGCAACAATTTAACTGGTCTTTTGTGTGTAGTATTTAACTAATACTATGCAAAAAATTTCGCACAAAATATGCACATTGCTACAGACGCGGTTAAATTAGTCTACATTTTTATTCGTTTAATTTTTTCATTTTAACCTTTTACTTTCTACTTGTTTGTCTTTTTAGTGTGTCTAAAACACCTATAAAATTTTTTTAAAGATAATTATAACAGAAATAACGGAAACACAAATAATTAGGGCGAGGATTAACATGTCAGCCTCTTATAAAATAGCTTAAAACATACCCAGGGACATTATGATGCTAACATAAAAAGGTCCTTATTGGCATATCACATTCTATCTTTAATATTTGAATAACCTGATTCTCTTTTCTTGTAGATTTTGATAAAATATTTTCAACCTACTAGAATTTCATAAAATTAAGCCAATTAAAAGATTTGGAAGCCCAGTTTCTTGCCCAGTAGGCATAGGTTTAAATGGAGTGGGAATAAACTGGCAGAATTTTTAAGGAACCATAATAAATACTATTAATCAATTAGGCAAAGTGTGGTAAAGTAAAAACTCTGTTAAGGGACAATCTTTAAGAATACAAGAATACAACTTAATTATTGTATTACATAGTGGGAACACCTATTTATTTAATGAGATGAGACAAAACTTGACACCCCACGGCTGGTTTTTTATTAAATGAATAAGTTAGGGTACAATGTTTGGCACTTTCGATATAAGTAAATGATAATAAAAAACCCATAGAATGCGATAATAACTTCAGAAAAATCGAAGAAAATAGTTTTCATACTTAATTAATGTTTTTAAGTTTTTCTTCAAAAAGTTTAGATAAGATGCCTTTAAAAGTCGTCTATGATTTTGTCAGGGATAAAAATGTAACTTTAAAATAAGAATTACAACATATTTTGTCAATTAGTACAAAGTAAAATTTTGAACATTATATTGATCAGTATATTTTTTAAAATGTGAAGTAGAAACCTGAATATTTTATCATGAAAATTGTGTTATGATTTGATTGTCTGCTAGATTACAAGAAAAAAGATACTGACAGTACTTGTTGGTTCTTTAAAAAAAATTAGGTAGATTACTTTCAGAACCCCTCTTTTTGCAACGTTATTTTAATAGAACAGAGACGTGGTCTTAGTGTACTCAATATCTAGACAGCCAACCATTGTTTTAGAATTGTTCAATTTTTTTAACTTCTGATAAAAACAGAATTAATGGTATTTTTGTAAATATTATACCTCCAAGAAATGGCTATACTTCCCAATCATATGTTGTGTGATATTTAAGAGGAATTATTTTGATATAATGTCATTAAAATATTCGTTGAAAAAAGTGCTATTCTAGCTTATACTTTACATTTTAATGTGTATGATAATTCAAATAAAAGATAATGAAGATTTATATTATATTTAATTGTTATAATTATAAAGAAAAACCTGGAAACAGTAAAAAACTGACTTTATTTTATTGACGTAGGGAAAATTTTGTCAAATATTTGAATAAAAAAGCAATATAAAACAAAATAAATTATTTTTAATATAGTCACAAAAAGGCTTAATGGGTTTAGGAAATATTTCATTCACTAATCATGTCATTTAAACTCTATTACATAGAATACAGTGTAAAAAGATGTTCTCGTTTTAATTTTAAGTAATTTCAAATGCATTTTAATACCTTTTAATGATTTATTTTTTGAAACATCTTTTTATAAAATGTTAATGATTTTTGAAGTTATATGTTAAAATGTTTTTAAATTATGTTAACATTTTGTTTTAAATGTAGAAAATTGGTAATTCTAAACATTCTAAAAATGATTTTATTAAATTTTCATCACTTAAATTGCATGTTTGATGAAATTTTCAACTGATAATTCAAGAAAAATCGTTTAAGTTTTATTATATTTTACTTTGAAATGTTAAAAAAATATATTATTGTCAAAAATGTGGAAGTTATACTTTCCTCAAAAAAAGACCTAAAACATGCAAATTAACACGTGTAATGAGATTTTTTTTCTTTCAGGTTTAATTTTAAGTAATTATTGATATTTTTTGTAAAAAGGATTTTATATAAAAAGTTTTAAAACTCGAGTTATGTAGTGGTTCTAAAAAAGGTTGCGAATTTATGCAATTTTCTTGCAAAAAAAATTTTCTAGGATTTTAAAAATAGCAAAGGATGTTATTAGACGTACTTACAGATACAATTGCTAAGTCATTTTGGCCAAACACTAAAATAAAGTTTTGACATCTGAGGGACCATACGTGACCCACCTACTTATACTACGGGTGTTCAGTCAATGCCAATTATATTCATTTTTACCAAAATTTAAAAGTAATATGCAATAAAAATTGGTAATCTTCTCACTTTACAAAAATTGTGATTTTAAAACAAATTTTACAAATAAAAAATGTGCTTTCTATCTGTTTGGAAACTGGGCTATGTAAGATACATTTTGTGCAATTGAAAATAGTTGTTATTTATTATACTAAAAGTGCTAAAATATGTTAAAATATGCTTCTTTCTTTTGACAAAGAGGCATTCTTATGGATATTTTTAAAATTTGATGAGCAAATTTCATTCAAATTTTATTGGCTTACCCTACACTCCCTTTTCTCATTCTATAAACCTTGTCATAAACATCTCAAAAAAGATTTAATATTATATTACATTTTTGAGAACTTTTATTAAAGCAAAAAAGATCATATTTTAACATTTAGACCATTTAATTTTTTATCTAGCCCCCCACAAAAAAAGAATTATAAACTATATTTAAGATACAATAAAGTTTAAGATTACAAAAACATTATTTCTATTTGGATATACAAAAAGGGAGAACAAAAAATAGTTTCTTCTGTTAAAATGTTAAAAATAGCGTGATTTTCTCTAAATTTATTTGCTTTTTTATTGTTCTTATATGGGAAAAGAAATAAAGATTTATTTTTGTTAAAAGTAACACAATTAACCACTAAGAACAAAACAAAAATTTAAATAATTTCAAGACTAATTGTAAATTATGAATTAAATTGAGTAAATATTTGAAATTATCAATCAACAGCACTAGAATATGTGTATAATTTGAATAGAGTGATTGTTTGTATGTGTGATTTTATTTGAATTGTAAGTATGTAGTTAATTTTGCCATTAGAATAATTTAGAGTAATAACCCCTTTCCTCTTCTTCGAGTTTTAAAAGAACAAAATTCACAGAATTTCTTACCTGACCAATACTTATTTAAAAACTTTAAGAATTAGGTATTATTTTTAAACATACTTAACAAATCAACAGAATCATAACCTTTTCAGGGAAAGAAAACTGTATGTTAGTTGTCTATGATATTTTAGTCTATTGTTCAACCATAATTGTAAATAAATGACGGAACAATAGTTTGCATATCCAAATACAATTAAATTACATACAGGGTGTCCACAATATTTGTTTCTACGTACAAATAAGAGTAAATTTACTACAGGATTACCTAAATAATGATTTCATAACCAAATTTCTTGAATTACAGACAGTTTTTTTTTCTTATATTTAAATTATCAGTTACATGATTGGTGTTATCTCTGGGGTTAGACCCATTGTTATTATAGGAAAGTCCCGAAGGGTTAAGCAAGTAAATAAACATGATTTACAGCTTATGGCATAAAATTTTGATATATAAAATAAAATGTTTAGTATTAAAATAATTTATAAGGACACCCAGTATATATTGCAAGATTTTCACACCAAAACCGGAAACACAATTCTAATTCTATTTCCGGTATTGAAAACTAGGACGGACTACTCTTCATCAATCTATCTATCTATCTATATGTTTATTGCATATCTGTCTATTCTACCACCTACTATAAAATTCATATTTTTATCTTTCAGTAGAGTTATAAGGTTTTTTTTATTTTTAAAAATCATTGTTCATTTATACATGTTTTTTTCCTTCTTAATATTTGTATTTTCTTGTTAAAAAAGGTTACGATAAAAAGCGAGGTAACCTGTTCAACTTGTGTGTAACCCATAGGTAGCTCTAAATTATCTCAATTAAATGGCTGCATGAGTGATGTAGGACTGTAACAGAGTTATGTATCAATCAAATTTTAGTTCATTCGTGTTTACATTGTAAAAAAAACTTGCATCCATTGTATGGATGTGTTTTTGGTTTTAGTAGCAATACCTCTCTTTAGTTAACTTTGTCCGTATCCTTGGCCGTAAGAAATACTAATTGGTCAAAGTTATTTTTGTTTTGTTAAAAATTATCTTTTACTAAATCCTAATAACTTTGAAAGGACTGTTATTTTTCATCATATTTTCGCTGCTAATTACTCTTGTCGTTCTTGTTTTCATGTTGGTTAAAATATCTGCCAATTTAGGTTGTTCAGGAAGATATATTTTTTATGATAGATTTATGTATTATTTTATTTATTATCATACATGCTTTTGATATATTAGATTTTTAAATATATGTATTTTTAAATTTTTCATTTCAGTTAAACTTCGTCTAACAGTTGGAACTTGTCAAATATTTCTTTTAAATTTAAAATTTTAAAAAGGATTTCTCTTTCATTCAAATGGGCATCATTTTCTCATTTATTTCCTTTCTTTTTTGCATTTATTTTGTATATCTGACACTATTGTCCTTGATTAACTGACAAAAATAATAAGAAACACTTCAAAAAATGTCACTTTTTAAAACTTTCAAGGATGTAATATTTTTTCGCCAAAGTTAGTCTTATTTTTGTTTTCCAACCTTCGCAAAAAGTTGACAACAAAATTTGAAGGTTAAATAGTTGCAACACAAAAATATTAATAAACATTCAAACTATTAATAAGATTTATGTTAATGCAAGGACAATTATGTATTAAAGAAGCGCATCAGTAACAAACTAAACATTATTTTAAAAAGAACATTGAAGCTTAATAAAGATCAAATAATCTCGAAACAAAGTCAATAAGTGCTGGTTGACAGTCGGACTGTCACACATACCTAGATTATAAAGTAGCTGCGCTTCTTATAAAAGGCGTTGATAATGGTAAAATAAAAAGCATTTAAGAATCGTTCTTAATCTTTTTAGGAAGCTGATAGTGATTATTAAAAAGACTTCAAATTTTCGAATTATGTCTTATCACACAAGAACCTCGTTTAATAATCAAAATGTTTAAAAATAATTTAGATTTTTTACTTGCTATTAAAATAATAACTTTTGATGTAGGGTCAGGTAGCTAATGTTAGTAAAATATACTGCGTTGTTTAATGTATAATTTCCTACCGAAATAAAATTTTGTAACATTATATTAAAAGCAATTTCATCCATACCTATTATTGGATTGCTTCAGAAGGGAGGATGGCAGAAAATAAATATGCGAAATGCATCTTTTGTATTTCAATTTATATCAATTATCCAGCTGATTACTATTTAAAATTTCAGGAAAGTGTTCCTGCCACAACAGGACGCAGGTCCAGATGGGGTATGAAGGCGCTAAATTTTCCATCTTTCTCATCCAGGTACAGTTATAATAACATTTTTGACGTCTACAGCATTCATTGGTTTTAATTCTCATATTTTTGTTTGTTAAAAAACTGACTTTTCAATCATAGTAGTAAGGTTTATTTTGTCTTGTGCTTAAGTTTTCGATAACAACTGTACTGATTGAGTATTCTTTATAGGGAATCTTTACATGGGTCCCGGTGTGGTTTTAGGCTATTTTTCAAGCCTTCGGTTGGCTTTAGGCTTCTTTTTATATCCCGTTCTTAACCCCTTTGAATCAAGAGACCCTAGTATTTACTAAAGTATTTTCTGCAATGAGAGAGAGAAACCCTTAAAATTGACAAGAAAAGGAAGTTTGTAAAATTTAGAAAAGCATACAAACTTTTCATGATCCAAATTGATTTAAAGTACCTACTTAATTTATGTTTGTTTTTCTAAATAAATGTCTGTTATAATGATGGGTTATACTTATTATTTATTTTATTGATATTAAAGTAACATTATATTATCGATAAAAATTATGTATGGTCGTGTGACCTTTTTAAAATGTCATCTTCCCCAATCATTTTAAGTTATTTTATAAATTATCTGTCTATAATTTTATATTTATTATCAATGGATGTTGAATATACGTGGATATTATGACAGGAGAAAATAGGTCGTAAATTTAGGATACAATTTCTTTTATTGGTCGGGCCGTTTATCCAGTTGAAGAGGAGGGGATGGATGATATCTTTATTATAGCCCGCTACAGAGTTCACTTTATTATAGAACATGAAAATCTGGTGTAAGATCCAAGTAATAATATATCCATTGTATTATCCTTTGCAACACTTAGTTTTCAATATTAACCATACTAGTAAATTATTTGTGACCTTCTCGTGAAGTAAAATGGTTATTTTTACAAAACAGTCAAAACAGCAAGAAGTTTATTTTGAAAAAAAATTATATTTTCTCCATTCAATTGGCCTTATGATTAACTTAATTAATATTAATTAAATTTAGCTAATTTTCATCCCATACTAACGTCATTTTGTTTGAATCCTGCTGTAGAAAGAAACAAGAGCAAAATGGTTTGGTTAAACTTTGATTATGCCTCCTTTGCCAAGTATTGCACACCACATTAGACAATACAGTCATAGACTGAGCATTAAAGGAAAAATAGATACAATATGCAAAATAGCTCTGTCTTATTTTGAGAGTATTATATAAAGATAAGCCCATTTTTTGCCTTTTCATTTAATGTAAACCTTTTTTTACTAAAATCTTTTGTATTTTTTATGCTTATTCTAAATCTTAAATCTAGCATTGAAGGGCAATAGATATAAAGATACATTTTTTGCATTTATAAATTGACGGGTTTACTCTCTTGTTATTATTATTATTATTATTATTATTGAACAAGTGAATTATTATTCTGAAGTGTTTCATTTATTAAATGCAACAAAAAGTTTGATTTGATAGGGGTGATGTAATAATGAATTAAACCTTGGAAGAAAATGACGTCTAGTTAATCTTAAACTCTTTCTCTATCCATTTTAAAAACAACTACCAATGCAGAATTTTACACATAATAAAAATATGAAAGATTACTTTGTAAACTACGGTAATATCCCTGAAAATTGTCGAGTATAAAAACTTAAGCTAGCATTCTCTTTTAAACAAATATTTAACTTTCGATTCTTAAATTTTTGTCTAAAATCTAAATCTGAATAATTTCAGGAGTCGGAGTACGGATAGCAAAGACTCTGATGACCGGAAAGAGAAGCGGGAAGCGGCCAGAAAGCGGATGCAGAACAAGATGAGCTTCTGGAAGCGGAAATCCGCCAATATCACGGACTATGATCCCACCTATAGAGTAATCTATTTGGGAAATGTTTTGACCGGCTGGGCGAAAGGTATGTAAAAGTTTTTTTTTGCAACTCTTTAATCTGTTTTTATACAATGAATAAATATTACTTATACCTGTTTCAAATTACTGTTTATCTATTAAAAAAAATATGTTTTCACCTTTTAAACCAAAACAAAAAAGCGTTTTGCGTAGTTTTAAAATGAAAATAATAAGGTTTGAAAATAACTATTTTTAGAGAAAAAAGTTTGAATGGAAGAAAAATATTCTATTATAACTTGTTTTTCATGATTAGCCATTTTTTAAGCCTTACGCAATTTCATTGTATGTCAAAATGGCTAAACCTTTATAAATAAAAAAAACAAGGATAGAAAAATTCATAAAAAAATTGAAAAACTTTTTAAACATTATTCATCAATTCTGTAGGTAATGGTTTAATTTATGACAAAGTTTTGAAAATTGTATGACAATATTATGTTTATAAAGTTATAAGTCTAGTTACAAAGTCATGGTTAATTATAGGGTGGCTGCGCTTATGACACCATCCAAACAAAAAATTAACTAAATTATTAATTATTAATCTCTTTTATTATATAGAAAATAATCCGTTAAAATCAAACCATAAAGAAAGCTTTGCTCTTCAAAGAGGAATGCTATTTAATGCTTTCAAAATGCTTGCAAAAAAATTTAAACATTAATATTTTTATATCAATGCAACCTTGATATAAAATGTTTATCTATGTAATTTTATAACAAGAAATGACCTAAATATCAATGCACTGACTTAATTCCATTGCGTTTACAAAATTCGCGGAATAAAAAATCGCAAAAAAGCCAAACAATTGAAAGCATTTAAATTTCTACTGAAAGTTTGAACAAAAAACTTGATAAAATTGACGCCTATAGCGTGACCAGTAGAGAATCTTTCTACTGTCTACTAATTTTTAAACATTTTCTGATTACGTTCTGTTAGATGGTAACCCCCCCCCCCCCCCTACTTATTTTTGAATTAAAGTAAATGAAACTTTTAAATCCTTTTATATATAAAAAGAAAAATTACTTGAATGGATCTTTTTTTATATACATTAAATCTGTGTAAGGCCACCCAACCTATTATAATCAAGTAGTCGATTATGGCAATTAAAAAATTATTATGTTCATTCAATGGTTTATAGACAGACAAGGAGACACGGCCTTTTTCATTTTTAACACCCTCTCGAATTAAATTATTGATTAAAACAAAGAAAGATATTTTTAATAAGCCGCCAAACTTTTAAAAGAATTATATTTTGTTTACTACAAATGTTAGGCAATTCAAATAATTATTGATTAGAAATATTTGATAAAAATTGTGAGACAAAAAAATGTAATGCATTCCGCCACCTGCTGTTAAATGTAACAAAAAAATGCATTTTTATGTAATATTATCAGATAGGGAAAAGACAATTACGGTCAAAATAAGACGAAGACCAAACTGCATAACTTGCACCACTTTTGACGTCATATTCTCCATCTCTTTTTTAGGGGTTTTCTTTCCCATTTCTTTTCTCATCTTCCTCATTATATGACGTCACAGGAATCAAAAGTGACACAAAAATTATGCAGTTTGGTCTTCGTCTCAAAATAATCTACAACTTTTCTTCCCTTGATTATTCTAACTAAATTGAATGGAAAATAAATTTAACTTAAATTCTTCTAACCCTAGGTAAATAATGTACATTTATAAATTGAAGAAAAAAAATCAATATTTTACGTCCTCTTAGAATGTACAAAAGACTATAGTATGCTGCTGAAAGGATAGTAATTAAATATTTAAAATAAGTTTTGATGAGATAATGAGGGGTGGTTCACAACATTATTACCTCGTTTATGTTTAGACAAAAATGATTTTTATCTTTTTGCAATGTTGGTGTGGCGGTGGCGATAGCAGTGTCCCTCTCACTTGCTAGTGGACCCTACTCCCCCCACTCTAACCCTATTTCCAACCAACTTGTATTGAATTTTTATAAAATTACTGTACCTAAACTTCCCTAAAAGAAGCATTACAAAAAAATATTTACCTAACTGTTTGAAAAATGGGGGGTTGGGGTGTAATTAGTTGCTTCGCTTGCGATAATATATATTGCAAGGCTTTGATTGCAAATTTATTAGTAGATCTATTGTGCTTATAAAGTGGGGGTGGCTGTATCTCATTTTATCCGCCATGAATCAGCCAATATCAATACACTAACAATGCTTTGTTAATCACTTTATCAACAAAAAGTTGTTTAAAAATACATGAAATACTTTTGTTTTTATTAAAATATATGTAAAATAATTTAAATTTGCAAAATTTCAATATTTTGATTGGTCCATTGAATAAAAATGAATTATCAGAAATATTTATTGAAAAATGTATCAAATTGTGAAATAAAATATGAGCTCAAGCTCACCACCATAACACAACTCTTTTCAGGGGTAAAGTTGGGTTATTACCAACCCCCCCCCAAAAAAAAAAAAAGTAATTGTACCCAAGAAATTTGTGTTTCCTATTTTTTTTCTTGTCTCAAATCAAATTATTAAAATATGAACCCCTAAAATATCGTAATGGCTACGCCACTGCGCCAACCACCAACTCAACGCAGTGTTGCTACGCTTCTGCTAATCTTTGCAAAATATCATTCTTGTAAAAGGCTTTCACATAGATGGGGATTTCATTTCTTTTATTGTGATATAGATTTTCTTGCATTTAATGTTTGTTATGAAAAAAAATAGATTTTTGTTATTTGTGTTGTATTGTGAGGCTTCCCTGGAGTGAACCCGTCATGGTTTCTAATTCCAAGTTCTAAAATTTGATGCAAATATTTGATACCTTCTCTCATCTGGTTTACCAACAACAACAAAGACTCTCTATCTTTCCTTCTTTCTTTTTCTCTATCTCTTTCTCACTTACTTTCTTTCTTTCTCTATCTCTCTCTCCATTCCTTTAATTTCTTTTAAATTTTCTTTCTTAATAAAAAACTTGCTAAAAAATCATTTTATTTTTTAATTTTTACCTACTTTTCTCACTTTTTTTCATTCTCCTTTTTATAGATCATTTTTTTATTTTTTCCTTTCTCTCTTTTCTTTAAGTAACTTTCTTCAATTATTATTATCATTTAATGATCCCTTTTTATGTCTTTTATATTAGAAATGCTTTGATATTATACTAAAATATGAAAGGTCATTATAGTATCTAAAACAAGTTAGAATAATGACAGACTTCTTATTCCTAGAATCCTATAGTTTTAAACTTTATTTTCACTATAAAAATGAATATTAGAAATGAGTTTACCTTGTGTATTAATACGCCGTCTGTTAAAGCGACGACGCGACAAATAATGCCGCGCACTAATTCTAATGAAGCGCGCCAAAACAAATAAATTTCCGCGGTATTGTGCGCATTCTTTCAAACACATTGAATTGGACGTCGCGCGGTTGCTTTATACTACTACTACTACTTGCCTTTGCTATCTAAGGACTAGGCAGTAGTAGCAAGGCCTGAGAATTTTTTACATTAAACAAACTTTTTCGAGGTCAAACACGAGAAATGGCGATTAACAGTTTGGTTAGAAAACAATACATGTTTTTTTATGTTTTATTGCTAATTCTTTGGTCAAAATTTATGGATTCTAGCGCGTGTTGATTTTTTTTCTGTAGGTTTTCTTTGCCACAAATTAAAATCTGTCTTCCTGTTTGAAAAATTTAAGATAAAAACTAATGTTCATATGAAAAATTTAACCTACGAAAAATCATTAACTATTAATATTAATTGTTAAAAACTTAGAGACACTGCTTCAAATAATATTATTCTTTATTAAATCTAATTTGTTAAAGTTAATTTTTCTCTTATTGTTGACCTTATTGTTTTATTTTACAATTACAATTTTCCCCCTAGAACAATAAAGTAATAAAATAAAACTTGCAATTTTGATCAAATATGTGTTTTTAAGCAGAGATACAGGGATATTTAATATAGGAATGAGTAAATTACTCCCCATCTTCTTAATTTTATATCTAAAATTTAGTCTTTGGTAGCTGGCAAATAGTTGTAGATTATTTTTAGATTCATTGTCCTCTCTCTTCCTGAGGGTAGATAGACCCTCCTTAGTTTACATTTTCCCCTCCCTTTCATTTGTCCTATTTTCATATGTTTGATCAATTTAATCTTTGCCACCCACCCTTTCCTGCAATTTAAATAAAGTCATTTGGTTAAGTAGAATTAAGCCTACTGCTTTTCTGTCAGCTGTTATTTACACTCTCAAAGGGGTAGTTGCGTTTAAGTAGATTAACTAAACTTAGCAAAATTTTCTTCTAGATAAAAATGCATAAGAGAGAATTTAGTAAGTACAGCAAAAGAAATGTTTCAAATTCTTAGAATAAGATTTTGAAGAAAGTCTAAATCTTACAGATTTGTTTTATTACCCAAGATGTGGTGCCTTTGGAATAAATTTTAAGTCACAATCTCACAGGAACCACAAAATTTAATTATGTTATGTTAATTCAAGCATTTTTATCACCCTTGGGTTCACATATTTCAAATAATAAGAGATAAATTAAATGAAAATCATATAAATGTAATTTTTGTTGAGGGGGGGGGGGGGGGGTGGGTTGGGTAAAAGGAGGATGTATCTCAAAAAATTGAGGTTTTCTAAATCACCCAAACATTTGTTTCAGGGGGGGGGGGATTAAATACTATTTTACCCACCCTGCATCCTTAAACGTTCCTGGTAAAAAGAAACCGACAGACAAATGGACAAAACGAATTATAATAGTAGTGTTGCTTCACTTAATCCACAAGCATGGCTGTTAATAAATGTTTGTATGTACCCTTCCTATTGTACCATTGATGTAAGGTTAATAAGATTATTAAAATTATAAATTAATATGCCCACTCTCAACTTTTCATCACCTTTATATAACAAAAGATTTCATACAATACTACTTAAATAAATTAATAGAACCAAAAAATAAGAAATCTTATATGTACAACCATTTATTTTTTATTTGCTTCACTTCTTTAGAATAAAATCCCGAATAATAAATATTTATAGAATGCTTAAAGGTAAAGACTGGAAACTAGGCATTTCCTGAAGTTAACTTTACGCTTTGGAGTCTTACGATAGAAAGAGCCAAATTCATGTGTTCACCTAAACCTCTAAAAAGCCCATATTACACCGAGATTTTATCTTTGGCTTAATTTTATAATATTTTTGGCGCATTTGTTGAGAAAAATTAAAAATGGTTTGAAACGGAAGTTTTGGTACTTACCCCCTTTAAACTTCCAGGTGTTCTTCCCCTATTTATCTAATTTGCTCCACCCCCCACCCTTTTATTTGCCCCAGATGCTGCTGTCACATGGTCGAAAGAGGAAGTTAGAAAAAGGAGTCATGGATAAAATTGGTTAAGAGAAGGGGAGGGGGGGGGGGGTCTAAAAATAACCTATTATCTAGATACAGTTAAATATGGCTGTTGACATTATTTTATTATTATAAACAGTAGGACACCAAATTCAGTTCACTTAGAATGACCGATCAAAGTTTACAAAATAGCTTCCGATGAAAATAGCCTTAAACAATCCAAAACTAGTATTAAATGTAATCTTATTATAAGTAGAAATCTACAATCTATTCTTCCCCACATATTTATAGTTTATTGTTTAACCCCTTTATTAGTCTATTTGAGAGATCTTTATAAATTCATCTAAGCTATGATCACGCAAATGATTGGTCTATGTTACCTTTTCTGATATCTTTAGTAAAAAAAATCACAAAAATATTTATTCGTTTTATTATACTTTTATAAAATGGCAAACTATGATTGAATACCAAAAATTTATATTCATAGTTAAATAAAAAATTGAATTGTGATTATTTTCATTGAAAAGGCCAAATGTATTTACATATATATTTTTATTACATTTTTTCGAACAATGGGAAAATAAAATGTTTGATTTTGGTTCTTTCAATAGACTTCTGATTGCCAATTCTTTTTATATAAAAAACTAAGTTTTTCTAACTTAGTTTTATTAAAATGTTTTGTAAGTGAGTTTAAGATATGAGGTCATCTCCCTATGAATAGTCACAATTAGGTTAGGTTGTTTCTTAATAGATGTCTGTTGGGTAAAGGCTTCCTTTATAGATGGTCCTTATTGGTTTGGTGCGTGACTTGAATATCTTAATATCATCTATTCTTATGTCCTTATTTCTCTTTCTATTCAATGTTATATTTTATGCTTTGCTACTTATGGAGGTTGTCATCCTTGTTTATGATTACATGTCTATTTGATTAGCACTGGATTGATATGCTCTATTTTTGGACGCAAGTACATTGATATCAAAAGATGTGTGTGTGTTTGTGTATGTATGTAGAGAAATAAGAAAAAAAAATTTTATTAGTAGCGAAGATGCACTACATATCTTATGTATTAATTTGTCGGTAATGCAGTTAAAAGACGCATCAAAAGGTATTTCTTTTCTTCAGTGTTTAAGTGTTTATATTGGTTTTATTTGTATGATTGAGCTGGGGTCTTCCACAACTAATTAAAATTAAATGTGAAAGATAAAGTTTTTGATTAAACAAATCCCTTATACCCTCTATTCCTGTAAATATATCTATGCACAAGTAAGACTGATATAAAGTTCACATACGATATAACAAATAATTCTTAATAGCAGGATACCAATGCTTCAACAACTAGTTTACTTCATCCTTTCATCAGTGACAAAGACAACAAAACTTTCTTGTTTATTGACGGCTTTAAAATATAACTCTATTGTTCAATCTGGCGAAAGACGCATTTTTAGTAATCAATAAATATTTACTGTTTTACTGGAAATGTTATTGCTACGCTTCTTATGATAAAAACTGTCATAATAAAGCAATTTAAAGTTAGCTATTATTACACAGTTTTTATGCTGTTTTGTATGTTTACATAGATAGATGTATTCTGGGCTACGTTCATGAGAGAAACCATTACACAAATACTCAGTTCTAAAAATAGATCTCTCAGGGGACATTTTCCCGGCCCGTAATGGATTTAATAATAAAAAGGATACAACCATAATTTTAAAAGAATGTTTTAAATTCTTGTTTTTTTCCTTGTCAGTAAATTTACCTAATTGTTTGGTCAAATAATCTGCTTTGTTCTTTGATAACAATTACAGTAACTTTATGTACCTCATCTTCCAGAAAAAGAAGCCATTTGATATCAATAGTGATATTTTTGAATAGCGGAAAAGTTGGTCGCAAAGAAACACTATAAAATATTGAATATCTATGGAATGTTAGCTAAGACTATTCAAGATATTTAAATTTCATTGTTAATAAATATTTTCTTTTTAATTTCAGGTGAGTTTTAATGTTAAAACAGGCCAATCAGAGTATCATTGATATCCCACCACCCCCTTCCTAAATACTTTATAAAAAAAAACAATTTTCTGATGATTCCATGTTTATTATGTTAAATCAGATTTAGAAGTGTTGTAGGTAGAAAAAAAGAGAAGAAACGGCCGCAGGGTCCAGGTTTAGGCCCAGGGGGCTTTTTTTATTGTCCATAAACACGAAAAAAGAGGGAAGAGGTGTTAGATGTTCCCATATTACAGCAAAAGAAGGGGTTAAAACGTTAAGATGTCATTTTAAGATAGTGGTCTAAACACTAGAAATTAAAACAAAATTATTGAAATCTTAAGATGTCTCTTTGACTCTAATTTCTATTTATTGGCAAGTAATCTTCTTATGTGGTTTTGAATAAGTAGCTGGGTATAAAGCTTAGAAATATCATATAGATCATATACATAAATATGACGGGATATTTTTAGATATTTGCGCAACAAAAACTCATAGAAAACAAATATATAAAAAAATCTTCTTAACACGCAATACAGGGAACAACAACAAAAAAGGGAATTGGAAATTTCAGCCTGGATCAAATTGACCCCGATATGCAAAAGGTTTAAATCGAATCAAAGACAAGATGGATGGGGCAATTTAACGAATTTAAATAATCAAATTTTATTTTTTTTAAACTTAATATAAACACTTACAAATAAAATATATCTCACACTTTGAGAGACACATGAAACCTTTTTAAATGGAGTACTTCTCTCCATCACCTAGAAATTTATTTAAAACTTTCTAAACACGAAAAATGTTATTTAATCACTTTCTTTGCATAATTAAACTTTTAAACATAATGATTTTGTAAGAATACATGAAACAACGTTGATTTTCTATTAGGAATTTATCAATAAAACCTAAATGATGTTCTTTTTATTGAAAAGAAAGTTTTTATATATTTTGAAGTTAATGACTATTGGCAAAATTTATGGAACAATGATTGTCAAACACTTTCCTCCTTCCTAAATTTATTTACTATTGCCCTATCTCTGAATCCATGAGAAAATTTAATTCTTAAACTAAATTTTGAATCAATAATGTGAGAAAATTTTCATGAATAAGATGAAGCAATATTATTGTTTAAATTGATAATTAAAGGTCATATCATTTTTTAAAACAGAAATTTAAAAAATAATTTTTAGAATAACAGAAGTTATAATGAAAACTAAGTTCACATTTGCAAATAAAGCAAGCCTATTTATGAGTTCTAAAAACAAACAAACTAGAGTTTTAAACACATATTTTAGACCAATCCTTAATGAGTTGTTTGTTTTAGATAAGTTAAGATTTCAGATTGTAAAATTTTATATATCTTTTCTGTAATTTAAAATAAACTTAGAGTTGGTCAAAAATGAAATCTCAAGATCATTTCAATTACCTTATCACATTTAAATTTAATATGAAAATAATGTTTAAATCTCGTTCTAGATAACTTTATTTAAGTTGAACTTAATTTTGATTCTATTGTAAACTCTATTGTAGGCCCAAAACTGGGTTGTTTACTAAAATGCTTCTGTTTCAAATATTTGAAATACAGTTACACAAATCTTTTCAAACATTTTCTCTTTAATTTTCAAGTGGCATATTCTGAAAAATATATATTTTTTATAATTCATACTTCTTTTTTACCAATGGCTATGCCCCTAGCCATGATAGTTATGGTTAACACCTTACCTAATCTCACAAAGTAGTAAAAAAAAACTAATCAAGGGGGGGGGGGGTTGACCTAACCTCCTACTAAATGGATGAAATAAACGACATAGCTTCTCTTCTTAAGAGTTGATCTAGAAGGACAATTGCGTGATATTAAAGGACAATCAAATAGGCATGTATACATACAAATTGGCAATAAGGATTTTTTATTACATAGGTAAACTTTTTTTACTCAAAAGTGAAGTCTGTCAAGAATCCACCTCCTGCTTTGATTTCTTTTGCCCATATTGCTTCTTGTCACACATAACTTGTGTGTGTGAGTGTGTGTGTGTGTCTGGTCAGCCGAACTAACCATTTTTCTTGTAATAATTGTGGATTAACTGTGCCTAGCTCTCCTACAGGGATGTCTCTTCATTCCAACATTTTTTTACCACAAAAATATTTAAATAATCAATTTTTAATAGGGTTTTAAAATTTTTACAAAGATTTTATCTTTTCCTGTGTCAGTTTTAAATATTTTTTTGCTGTTTTATAAAATTTTGCGGTTTTGAAAACTACCCACCTTCTTGGGTTTAGGTTTTTAAAAGCATGCTTTCAATTTACAATTCCATATTTTCTTATTTCAGAAGTAAGTCAGAAAAAAACTTTAATTTGTGAGAATTTGTAAACAAATTATATGCTAATTTATTTCTCTTTTGATATGAATTTAATTTGAATTAAATCAAATAAATACATTTATTTATTATTATTATTTTTAAAAACTGATATCCCCCCAAGTGCTGCTTGGACTTCTCGATGTGTTTCAGACAAGGCCTATAGAATTTGTGTGTGTGTGTGCATTTTTCTGTGTGTGTTTGTGTGAGTGTGTGGGTGGATTTACCCCCTGCTAGCCATTTCTGAAACGCCGAATTCAAGCACAGACACACACACACACTGACAAACAAACCAACACACACACACACACCCTCCTCTAAAACTCACTCCCTTTTCTATTGTTTGTCCGTGTGTAGTTGTATTATCCTAATTTCAAAATTGGAATTATTACAATTTCAATTGTTTCAAATTGTCCAGATTTGATTTTAAACTTTATGTTTTGTTTTAATGCTTATTTTCTTGCTAAAATAAATAAATTTTTTTAGTTTAAATTTTTATATAAATTCTAAATGTTTTGATTTGTTTGCAGAAAAATATTCTTTCTCCTTTTTTGTTAGAATAAAATTGTATTCCTATGCACAATAAGTTTCTTGTTAAAAAATCTAATCTATTCCAAAGGCAAATACAATCATCTTAAACTATGTACATACAAATATCTTTATTTTCAAGCTTTCTAATTTTAGAACAGAACTTGTTATGTCTTAAAAGCCAAAATGAAAGGATAAAAAGTGCAATTTACTAAAAAATATTAAATTTTGTTAAAGCTAGAGATTACAATTAATTCCTACGGCTATAGTGGTGTGAGTTTTAAAACGTGTGTCTCAAAATTAGAGCTTGATAGGGTGCCCAATCGTTTTAAAACTTCCCTAATGTATAAATTAGCAGGTGCGATAATTTTCGGAAATGTCAAAAAATAGCTTTAAGGCATTTCAGGACTACAGATATAGCCCTTGAAAAGCACTAATTAAATATTTAAGCGTTTCAGAGTTTCTTTAGCTACGAACAAAAATTATCATAGATAAGATACCCATAAAACAATCATACCTTCTATGTCAAAACATCTTTTATAAAAACTACTCTAAAATACGTCTAATGGTTAAAAGTGTGTCTTGCCATATGTTGTTTGACCACTCTTAATTCTCTTTCTCACCCCTCTCCTCCCATTATTTGTCTATCCCTCAAATATCAAGTATACAATGTTTATTTAAAACAGCTAATTACTAACTTATAAATCAGAATAGAAATTAAATAACAAAAAATCAATAAGAAAACTGTAAAATGATAAACAAGTTGAAAAAAGTTCTAATTAAAAGGTAAATCTTAAATCAAAAATGTGAATTTTAATTTCCTTTTAGATTGATTATTTTAACTAAGACATGAACACTAGTTATAAAAAGGGGAAGTAAATGTTAAGAGTAAGAGTCTAAACTAAGGATAGCAATCTTTTTGTAGATTTTATTAGAATTAATTGAAAATTAACAACATGGACTGAATGAGGTCATTATATATTTTATAATAAAAGCCTAATTCTTAAAAAAAAATTTATCTATTGTATATTTTGGCAATTGATTATAACTTATAAGATTATAAATGTAGAAAAACAGTATTTTAATAAATATAGAATTTAGGCTTCCAGAAGGCATTTCAAATATTAAAAAATCATTAATTTTGAATAGCCTTGTAGCATGGTATTTAGGAATTTTTAAAGATCAGTCTGAGATGCAACCTGTCTTAAAAAAGAACAAGTTTATTTCAAAATATTTGGACCTACGTAATTTGATTATTTTACAAGCGTGTCACAATTTTTATGTAATTAATCATTAATAGAGTAAGTGGGTCAGTTTTTTTTTATTTGAAATAAAATGCCTGTGTAAGATTTTCTAAACCTAATTTCATGAAAGATAAGGTATTTTTATCATAGGGCTTAAGTTGAGTTTTTTTGTGATTATACACACAAACATAAATTAGTTAATGTATTATTAGCAAAACTATTTCAAATTCCCTTTCAATATATGGTTGGATGAATTTTAGATGCCTTATTTAAAAATCTTATTACCAGCCTAAATACGATTATAAAATGTTGTATGAATAGAGTTTTATTAAGTCTTGATCGCATTATTCAAACCAATGAACTTATTAAGAATCTTTATATAGGATTAAATAGTTTATTTATATTAAATTCATATTTAAATATAGCAGCAAACTATTTCATTTTAATAAATAATTGATAATAATTATCTAAATATGAAATACGCATGTTGGATAGAAATATTTCTGAACTATGACTTTTAAAAAACCTCATTTAATCTATCAAACTCATCTTTATAAAGATCTGCCTAACTATGAAAAGGTTAGGTATATACATTCGGAACATTGATTCAACTTCTAGATCACATTTAATAATTGACTTACTATGTAAAAAAAATATGAGAAGCTTTATTAGAGAAGCCATGAAATTTAAGTCTTAATTGTTGTTAAGAACCCCCTTAAATTGTTTTCAAGACATCTTTCCCCTTCCTTGCTTTAAAGACCATCAAATTTAGAATTTAAGATGTTGCTTTTGGCAACTTGAAATGATGATACCTTTTAATATAAAAAGAATAGCAATATACATTTTTAAACTTTGCCAAAACTTTTGAAATATCCATAGAAAAAACACTTACTTTATAAGCTGACTTCAACTTTCCTTAGGTTGAAAAAATTCGTTTAAGAAAAATCGGTGTATATTGACTTACAAAAATATACTGTTATACTGTATAATACTTTATTGTTCTTTTTTTCTAAGTTAAATTCTAATTAAATATATGATATTTTTTCCACTTAAGTTAACTTGCTTTTAAAAATCCCATTTGAAATTTGCATTAAAAGTTTTGAGCTTTTGAATTTGAAGAAATGGATTATTATAGTCCATCATGATATGAGCAGTATAGTCTGTAGATAATAGAGTATAATTACTTAACTTGTTGACTGATCAAATCAGGATCAAAAACATGTTACATTTAAAGGTTAAAAGTTATATGATTTTTTTAACAAAAAGTTAAAATGAAAAATCAAACATAGTCTGATCACAGACATTGAGAATGAACTAATTTTTAAAATCCTTGAGTTTTTTAGCTTCTAAAAATCCACGTTAAAGCAATAATCTATATTTAATGCAGAATTTACTATCTGTTTGACCCTAAAATTGGGATTGCTTTTCGTTTACAGAAAAAAAGTTGCATTTTCAAATAATATCTAGAAAATGGGACAAAGATAGTGAAATAAAATTTATATAAAATACAACAAAAACAAATTCTAAGCCTCCTATAATGATTCTTTCCTTTTCTTATTTTTGTTTGTAAAAAAGATTTCAGAATATTTTCTTTTCATACAACATGTCCACGGCATAAAAACAATTATAATAAACAGAAAGAAAAAAGTTCTGGTTTCTTTCAAAATAAGGAAATTTTAAGTCAAATTAAAAAGTTGTAAAATCATCTGACGTTAAAATTGAAATATGTACATATATGTGTGCAGTGCGGACGCATTTATAGTCCACTTCGCAGCCTGCAAATTGCACATGAATTTAATTATAACAAGGATATACTATTTATTCATACGCAGCTACAAAAATCAAATTCTTACCCAGTACCAGAATTAAGATCGAAAAAAAGAAAATTTAATAATGTAAAAGTGAAGTAAATGTAAACGAAGTAATTTTTATAGAATCTACACTACTATTAATACAGTCATCTTAGTAAAATTAATCTATGGTTTAGAGAATTATTCTATTTTGGTTCAGCTAGACTAGTCCATAGATCGTAAGGGGAGTGAAAATAAAACAGCTTATTTTTTAACCAAAAATTAAAATTAAAATACTAGAAAATTGTGATTGATTTTAATAAAGCAATGCTTAAATGCAATTTTGATATACATTTGTTCTTGAACTTTGAAGGGAGTATTTAAAAATGTAAAAACTAGCGACTCTAACAGTTTTGAAGATTTATAGAATGTTAAAGACATACAGTTTTGTTTTAAAAACAGTTTTTAGCTGTTTAAAATTTTAAATAAGGATGGTATGCAAGAAAACTAAAGAGAGAGAGAGATAGAGTAGAGAGAAGTAATAAGGTCAGGATACGGTTAGGATATCTGATAGGGTACTCCAAACTTTTCAAAGTGCATTTTTTATTAGGATTTCAAAACCAGGCGTTTTAAAGGCATCGTTTTTAATATTATTTTAAATGAGAAAATTACAACTTAATATTCTTTTTTTTTTTTAATTGGATGGCCCTAATATGCATCCAGGCATAATTTAAGACTAAGATGTGTTGTATTCTTACTTTTTTTCAACAAATTAAAATATTCTAAAACTTTGAATTAATGACATTCTATCCAATTACAAAAATTCTTTTTAAAAATGATTGAGTGAGAGGTTGAAAAAAAGGCTGTTTTGTTGTGATTTTATTGATATAAAAAAAAATTAACTACATGTGTTTTTTTATGTTGCGTATATTAATAGAAATTTTACTTGTAACTTGTATGTTCTATAGAAGAGGTTTATTAAAGTAATGGCTGTACATTGCCCGAGGTATTCTACCTTGCACCTTAATTTAATTTAATATCAAATTTAATAACATTGGATAAAACCTTCTAAAATCTTTAAGATTGCATTTTAAATAATGTCTGTTTGTAAGAAATTTAGCGATTCAAAATTGTTTAATTGAATCATGCATTTTTGCTTGAAAATACACTCTGATAAATAAAAGATAGGCAATAGGTATAGCAAATATTTATTTTCAATTCTTAAGGTTGAAGGTTTTATCCCTTATCAAAACTTCCAATACAGTAATATAATATAAAATAATGGACTTATCTTTCTAAAATATTCTTAATTAACCCTTCTATATACAGATTAATGCTCATTTTAAAAACTAATTTTAATCTTTTAACCTGTTTTACACTACATAATGTTAAAAGTGTGTTTTCTTATTTATTTAAAATATAATTTCCTGTATTAAAACAAGTATAATATCAATGACATTTTAATTGAGTATTACATAATTATTTTGACCTATTTAACTAAACAAAAGTTCAAATCTTATTGAATAATTATAATGTAACTTTATAAGGCACTTAGCAACTAAAAGTCTGTTAACTTATTTTGTTCTCGCTATAAAAATACCAAAAAAGGGCAATTTTTTGGGGTAAAACTGTAAAAAAAAAACCCATTTATTAATATGTTTCTTTGAATGGGAGAGTGCCTCCTTTCAATTCACTTCTTTATCTGTCAATTGATGGAGAGTCAGCTAAGGAAACTTTTATATTCGGGGAAACAGGGATAGGTAAATAGAAAATAAATAATCCTTTTACTCGGTTTAACTAGAAACTGTATAATAACTGTATTAAACTTTTTGCCATTTCTATTGATGTTTTGTTTTATCGATTTTAAATGGATAGTTACTTGAGAAAATAAACTGTTTGCTTTAAGTAATGACAATTTTTGGTTGGTGGAAGTGTTAAAGGCAAAACATTTTTTTTTGAGAAAGTACTCTGAACTTGCAATGCTGACCCATATATCAATGATAGTATAGAACTTTTTGTATAAAGCAAGAAAAAGAAAATTATTATTGGTTTTGGGTCAAATGAATACGCGTTTTTACCACTTCTTACCACACATTGTTTAATTGGGTCTATTGTATTGTGTTTTAAAACAATTCATAGGTTTTGTGATCTTTTTAGGGGCATTAAAAGTTGCAGTGAATTCTTCAGCAAACCCATCCCATGTTTTTACACCTTTAGCCTTCACTTCGTGACTACATTATGAAAGAAAAATGCACTTGACTTCGCCTTTTTTTGATCTGTATTATATAAATGTACAATACTAACATGCATACATGCCCAGGAATTTAGGGGTATTGGGCATGATGCATTAGGCATAAAAGTATTTTTAATGCCCAAAGTTATAAGTTTCTCGTTTACCCAATTAAGCAATTTAAATTTTTAAAAATTTTAAAAAATTTTCTTAATATTTTATACTCTCTAATACCTATCTTGGATCTAATAGTTTATTTGTTGGATTTTTGAACAAATATCATCATACAAAAACTTGATATAAACACAAACAGTACAGTATTTTTTGTTGGCAGCGCCCATAGTTTTTTTTATATATTTTAGTATTTAAGAAAAAAAAGTTGGGAAGAAAGTTTTTTCAGGGACAATTTCTGGTAGGCCCTCCCTTACAATAAACACAAACATTTTGAAATTAAATCACTTAGTTAAAATTGACTGGTTTATTCTTGTTATTTTCAAAGTGTATCAATGCACTTGTATAATTTGTCAGCTAAGGCCTTGCACAAATGATTACAATTGAAAACAATTTAGGAGAAAGAAAACAGTACATTGAAAATTAATATATTACACACATTTAGAATCAGTAAATGGAATTATTTATTTCAATGACTTATATTAAAATATTTGGTTTTAATAATTTGCAAATTGTGTCTAAATCCTAAATGTAACTCCATTCATCTTCTACATATTTTAATATTTTTCTTTACAGTGAGTAAGAAATATTGAATTTGTCCCATAAATTTAAAATCTATCACTGTCATTTCGCAAGTCATGTAAAAAAATCAATTTTATCTTTCTGAGAAAATCCATAAATCTATTTATACTGCATGAATCCTATTTCTATTTCATGGTGAAAAACACACATATAGTAAATATATAAAAAAAATTTCTAGAAAATATGACTTTTCTCGATAAATCATTCAGTAAATTTCTCATTCATTTTATCCGATATTTTGCTACTTTAATGCATTTGTGAAAATACAAATTGACTTAGAAATTTAGATTCATTTGGAATCTGTTTTGAATCATGTATTGATAATGCATATCAATTTCAGGTGATGGCTGTGTAGATAAACCTTTATCAACCTTGTGGAGAAATCATATCAGCTCTGATAAACCAGATATCATTATGAAGGTAATTCTAATCATTTCATTTCATAAACTTTGTCCTTATGTCTTAAATAAAATAAAAATTATGTATGTATGATGTGTTCGTTTCTGTAAAGAATTTTGATTAACACTCCACAGTATTTTAATATCTAAACATAAAGGAATTTTGAGATGATTGATTCTACTCATTAAAGATCTAAAATCTTTTATCTTTGACAACCAAAAAAAGGTTTTTTAAAGTTTATTTTGATTTCATGATGATATCATCTCGTGTGTGTGTGTGGGATAAGTGTTCATACAATATCTCTTATTTATTTTCTGAATATCATTTACTTTTATAATGCTAAACACAAATGAAAAAAAAAAATTTTAACCGCCAAAATATTTTATTGGACATTTTAAGAGGTCACAATGTTAATCAGTTGGTCAAAAAAAAATGGAAGAAACACTCCAGTTTAAGTTATTTCCTTATTTGGTGACATGTATGCGCACCCCTGGGATAAAATCTCATGTTAGTATCTCATTTACACATACGGTTCCTAGTGAATATTTGGTTTTATCAAATTTTATGGACAGTTACCCAAGCATCTAAGGACATAAAAACGGGCTAAAAAGTAGTATATATAAATAGTTAGGAATTAATAAGACTATGGATGATAATTTATTCTTGCATCTATAAAATTTTATTAAATTTTTTAGGGGAGGGGATGAGAGATTAGTTCTTTTTATTACTTATTATGCACCTTATGTCTGATACCTAATATCCCTGAAACAGTTACAAAATGAAATGATATTGGTTATGACCGTAAAATCAGGAAAAAGGCTTTCATTTAATTCTTAAATATTGTTTTTTTTAAAGATATTTTACCATTTCATACTAAATGTACTTTATTTCATATTTATTTGTGAAGCTACTCTTCAACCAAAGTGTTCCGTAAGTTCGTGAATAACACTGTAAGCCAACTAGATTTGAATTAAGTGAGAAATTTCCTGAAAGCATTCCATCAACGTTATTGCTTTAACTATATTACTGCGCAAAGTATGGACATAACTATCCTTGTTTTTATTTAAAAATTTACAATTATTTACTTTTTTTAGTTAACAGTTGTGAACTCTGGACTACGAGCAGTGACCAAGGAGCACGGGTTAACAGAATATTGGGCAAACAGAATTACATACAGTGTCGCACATCCATCATATCCCAGGGTCTTCTGCTGGATATACAGGTAAGACAGACACACTTTATCAATCATAGAAAAGATACGCTAAAAGTATTTTGCTTAAGTGGTTTTGCCAAAATTTAGAATCGGCTATAAGGAAGCCACACAAATATTTTTGTAAAAAAATCTTTGAAATAATGTTTCAAAATCCCTAAGTTTGTGGATTGATAATGTATCTTGAACGATAACTAGTAGAACTAGCTTTTGTACAATTAAAAATTAGTGTTTATCCATGAAAAACGTGGCAAAAAAGGTTTTAAAATGCTTTAATTTGTTGTTAAATGTGTCTTATAAAAATAAATTTTTAAGATTTACTCCATTTATTTTATCAGAACGAATAAAACAAGCATAAGTTCCCATACCTATTAACTATCTATCTATCCAACTATCTATCTAACTATCTGTGTTAAGTAGCCAGAAATTATATGAATGCTATGTTTTATATGAAATGTGTTTCCAAGGTCTCGCGTCTACGTAGCTTATTAATCAGATGTGGCTACATTATTGCTAAAATTAGTTTTTAACATAATATCAGATTTTTTCCTTGTACTTTAGCATACCTAAATCTATTTTGGCCTATTGAATACTATACTGATAAGATAAAGAGCAAATACTTTAAATATAATTTTCATAAGTTGTTAAAAATTAATAATGAATAAAATAAAGTAAACCATTAAAACGGTTTTAAAAGTGCTAAAAGTATTTAAGTGAGAATTGTCAATAAAAATAATTAGTATTACATTCGAATCAACAGTGAATTCACCAACATACATATTATAATTGTAGAGTTAAGCATGCTTTGGCTAAAATTTACTATAAATTTTTGTGAAAACATAATTTTACGGTAGTAAAGCAAAGGGGGGAAGTATTGAAATTATAAAACTATTCAACTATGTCAAATTAATTTTAATACTCAATTTAGATTTTAAAGTCTTACATAATGTTCAATAGTTTAACATTACTAAAAGTTTAAACTGAAAATATACATTATTGAACATTTAGAGACAATAGCTGCCGGAATTTGAATATTTTATTTATACTGTTTAATATTTCTCTGTTATTTTGTCATCAGGGATGTTGTTAGCTTGATATCAATTCTTATTTTACTAAAAAATATGTGTATGAAAATGGATTATTAAATTTGGTCTAAATTTACATGGTTCCATGTTTTAAACCACAGCAGTTAAAGTCATAAAATCATTGAATCAAAAATCTAAATTCATTTATTACATCAAATTTCAAAGATAAAAAGTTTTAAAATCCTACAAGGCCAGATTTTAGTCATTGTTTTATTTCTCAAATTTTAGACTCCTATCGTACATAGCAGCTGAGTAAATTTACTACTTGACGTACCCATCCCTATTAGAGAGTGGTTTCGTTCCTGAAACACGTTCGAATGAATATTATGATTAAAAGAGAGAAAAAAAATTTGAAAACTTCCCATTTAGGTTTTTACACCTTTAACACTCCATTAAGAAAACTTTGTATTTCTGTATGATATTTTACTGTTCTTATTATTATCATAAGATCCCTACTTTTGGAAGGTTGATTACTAAGACTATTAGACAAATCATCTCTGTAATCCAGTCTTCAAAAACAGGCACGTTCTATTAAGCATTCCGTAAATAAGCAATGTTTGCGTATTCGTTCTATAATTGATACTTTTTGTTTGTACAACTGTCGATAACTTTACTTTTATGGATGATGTCTTCCTTATTTGTTTTTGAAAAAGTTGTCGGGATTTGAGCCATTTCATTTTGACTGGAAACTGTTCCAAGTTTGAGAAAGATAGAACCAAATGTCAATATTTGTAGAAAGAAAATTAGAAAGAAGTTGTATCAACTTTTTTGCTTTTTATTTAAGATAGCTAGCCGGTCCTTTCAGTAAGTAGTAGATGTAAAATTTTTCATAGAATTCAGATATGCAATCGTTTTTTTTGTAGACCTCTTATTTTTTAAGTAATTTAAGTTTTTTAAAAAAATAATTAAGTCCGTTTTAAGGTACTAAAACGCAACAAAATAAAAGAAGAAAATGGCCAGTATGAACAAAAATAGTAAGATCTTTAATTTGACACCTTACTTTTAAAATTCTGTTGAGTAATTATTGAAAAAATCTATTTTTTTAACCTCGGTTTAATAAAAACTTTAGACCTAAATATTTTCTCAAACAGACATAAAAAACATGGGTTCATATATACCTTTAGAATCAGAAAAATATTACGAATCTATTCTAAGCAAAATTGAAAAAGTTTTATAAAACTATAATAAAAAAAATAAGTTTTTTTTAAGAATCATAATTTTGGCTTTAAAGGGTTAGCTTGAACCAAACCTGAACAAAACCTAAACAAAAGACAATGCAATGTAGCAGATATTTTTTAAACACAAGAAACAATAATGTATTTTTAACTGCATTGTTTTGAAGTTTATAAACAGACTGATGCATATTTGTTCATAATTTTTCATTCTTTACATGTTCTTTAATATCACTATATTTATTGTAGTATCTATTGTATATATTGTATGAACGTTCTCCTTTTTTTCTGGCAATTCTATAGGTTAATTTTATAGATTAATCTTCCCGATTCGTCAATTTTTGCGATTTGTGATTGGCTAGTTTAGTAGTTACAATTCTTAAAATAACTTTTTTATTTTTTCTATTTTTTATTACAATATTTTTAAACTTTTTCAATTTTGCTTAAAATGGATTCATATTATTTTTCTCATTCTAATGGTATATATGAACCCATATTTTTTATGTCTGTATGAGAAAATATTTAGGTTTAATGTTTTGATTAAACCGAGGTTAAAAAAATAGATTTTTTCAACAATTACTCAACAGAATTTTAAAAGTAAGGTGTCAAATTAAAGATCTTACTATTTTTGTTTATACTGGCTATTTTCTTCTTTTATTTTGTTGCGTTTTAGTACCTTAAAACCGACTTAATTATTTTTTTTAAAAACTTAAATTACTTAAAAAATAAGAGGTCTACAAAAAAACCGATTGCATATCTGAATTCTATGAAAAATTTTACATCTACTACTTACTGAAAGGACCGGCTAGCTATCTTAAATAAAAAGCAAAAAAGTTGATACAACTTCTTTGATAATTAATTCAGAAAACTGTTGCAGCCCAGTTACAAAATGATAATTAAACTTTCCTCGAAAATTTTAATCTTATTAACTTTGATTACAACGTGAAAATGTAATTGAAAAAAGACATTTTTATCTTTGTTTAAACTGATCAAAAATAGGTCAAATTGAAAGAATAGTTTATGTTAATTTTAGGTCCATTTTTTACAAATATGTCTAGATTATGAATAATGTTATAATTATTATTTGCCTGCAAGATATAATTTGATTTTGATCTATTTTCTGTCAACAGCTTCGTAAATAAAAATATTTATAGGGCTTATTCATAAAGTATCCTTTTTTTATCCTAAAAATTTAAGTAGTTGTATGTATTTACATTACGATTTCGAAAACAGCTATTAATTTCAGAACAGGCTTTAGGTTATTTGTTTTTTTTTGGTGGTGGGCGGTGGTGTATGTTTAGGAAACATTATCTGCTTTGTAAATATTTTTTTATATTCAAGCACCCTCTAATGTATGAAGTAAGGCATGTATTAATCGGCAGTCTTTTATAATGTCTTTACTTACCCCCGAACTATCCAATTTTTCATTACCTCCCTGTATTTTTTAGCAGTTTAAAGCTTATTTAATTGAGTTTTATATGTTAGAGTGCTCTTAAACCTACCAAATATATAAACACTATGTTGACATAATATTTATATTGCTCATGGATTGTCGTTATGTCAATGTAAATTGTAAAAGCTATTTGCTTGATATTTACGTAGACATTATAACATAAGAAATCATTACAAGAATTAATTTTAAAATAAATAACGATATTTTATAATGACATTTAAAAGATAGTTTTTAAAAAGCTGGAAAGTACATCAATATCACCAGAACAGCAATTAAACTCTTATATTCTTTTCGGAGAACAGTTTTGAGATCTCTATGTTAATGTATCGTATGTACCATCTATTATTATTGACTTTATGTCCCGGGGCGTATCCTGACTTATCAGATTGGGAAACATTTGCTGTTCTATCCCCCCCACCCCACCCCCACCCAATCAACCCTCCACACACATATACAAACCCCAGTATAATTCAATATTTGACCGTCTTAAAGATTTGAAATTGTTTACATAGAGTGGCTAAAAGGCCTTTAAAAAATCTGTTACTTACAAAAGATTATTTGTTAATCTTAGAGAGGGGTTTGAATGGTTTAAGAATATTAAAAGAAAAAAAAACATACTATGAGTTTCTTACATTATCATTTTTTTAGAAAAAGAATATAAATTTTATTGCTTACTATGATTTTAAAAATTATTTATTTTAAATACTTTTTGTTAATTAGTTAGAAGAGTTTAAGAATTAAAGCAATATTCTATTTTGTGACGGAACAGAGTCTAAAGGCGACAGACCCCTATGTAACCATTCTAAAACTTGTAATCTGTGAGTACTAGCTAACACTTGGAAAATAAAAGTTAACAGTTTATATTTATTTGGTCAAGATAAATTCATTTCCTAGTTGGAATTTTTTATGGATTTGGATTTTTAAAACAATAGGTACGATGAAACATTACATTTTAAAAATCATATATAATTATATTTTCTTTCTATCACTAGCTCAAATACTAAAGAATGTCAAAAACTTGTTTAAATCCTAAAAATGAATGGTTACATAAAAGGGAATACAGAGAACTGATGTTTTTAACTGACTAAGTGTTGTAAAAGACACTCAGAGACATGTATAATAGCATACTTGCCTCGCCCGTGTCCTCTAGACTATGTTAGCCATAGACTCAACATTAACTATTTTAACTGTTAAACAACAAACATAAAATATTCGAAAATAAATACTTATTTTAACTTATTATTTTCTACTTCTGTACTTCATTAATTTTTTACTTATTTCTAAAATACTTTTAGTGATGATTTTTATTAAATAATGCAAAATTTCTAAGTTAGCTCTAAAAATTTGTTCATGTAAACAATATTCCAACTCAATTCCTTATGCATATTTTATTCTTCTTGCTATTGGGATTTAAACAACGTTTAGGGTTTGTCAAAACGGTCTACCTTATCTTTTTTAGGGTTTGTCAAATTGAATTATTGCAAGTTGTTACATTTGAGTCTTATAGATTTAAGTAAAGGTTTATTGAATGGTTTTAATTTTAAATTTTGTAATTCATAAAAAGCTCTGGTCTAAATAGTTAGTTGCTTCGCCCCTAGACTCTATAACTTTGAGTGGTGAAAGGTTTCTTGGGAAATATACTTGAGGGTTTGACCTTAATTACTGAAAAACTGTCTTTAACCTAGGACAAATTCAAAGCTTTATTGAAAATTATGATCCTAGATATTGGTTTCGCTGTCTTATAAGGAAAGTAAAACTCTCAAATAGCTGTATATAGATGTCTAACATGTCAGTCTGAAACTTAAAAATTGCTGTCCCTACAACTAATTCGTCAGTATGTAGGAACACCAAATCTTAATGGCAGAACTAAATCATTACTCTTTTCATTTTAAAGATAAATGACATTTTTGACAAGTTAGCCACAAACCATAATCTTTTAAAAACATTTTAACAGTATTTAAAAAATTTTGGAAAAATAAGCATCTACTAGCTACTCTTAAATTAATCGGTTAATCTAAGGACAGGTCAAAAAGAAATGACATTCGAGTCTTATTTTTAAAATAACTTAAAGTACATAATGCTGTTAACTAGACACTATGCCATCACCCCCCCCCCCCCTTCCTAAATTAGTATTCTTGGGTTTATTAAAACCCAATTTTAACTGCATTTTAACAACATTTAGTGGTTTTTGCTCATAATTCTAATCTTCTGTAGAATCAAGAACAAACATTCAGCGATGTCAATCGATTTAAATCCTGTTATGTTATTTGCAAATTATTTTTAAATCATACCAAATTCCAACAATAATGAAGTCTTAATTTTCTAAACAAAATGATTTAAATCAAATTATCTAACTGGACGTTTGTCCCTATTCTGATAATCTGTCTAACTGTATATAAATGGTATTAAGTACGCCTAATACATATTACAATTACTCAGAGCCTATTGCATTCTCGGATAGGGAAAGCTCATAAAGGATTTTAATTTTTTTATATCATGCAATGTTTATCAAACTAAATATTAGAAAAAATTGTGAGGATTTAGGAAAAAACTAATAAGTGGTCTTTCATGGGACAAGAAAGAAAATTATTAGAAATCCAAAACTTTACATGACTATGAATGCTTAATAATACAAGTCACTTTTTTATATTAACTATGATAATTTATTAAGAATAGACATACAGACTTAGAAAGATAGACATATTTAGATAGACATAGATAGATAGACATGGATAGATAGACATGGATAGACAGCCTGTACAGACGATAATCACTTTATGGTGGCTTCTTCATAACATTTAAACACTAAACAGGTGTTTAGCTGAAACTTCCAAAAAGTTTGCTAAATTTTAAGCAGTTTATTTTTAAATGTCAGAATTAATGAGGTACAGGAAGAAATTTAAATAAGCACCAAAAAAAGTATAAAGTTTGTGTTTGGTTTTTAGTTTCTTTTTTGGATCATGAAAAGAAAACGAAGTAGCGGGTTTCGTCTTATTTTCCAGTAGCTTTTGTTAATTGTTAATGATTGTCCCGAAGGGTTATGTAATTGAAAATTGTCCCCTCATAGGAGTAATAGGAGAAAATCTACTGTGAAAATGCGACGAAACCTTAACTTCGTTTTTTTTCCATAATCCTCTTTTTTTAATCCTGTATGTTCTAGCAACTTTAAGGTTGATTTATTTGCATTTTCATGTAAACATACAAATACAAAATATTAAATAGCGCCAACTTCCACATTCCAAACTCATTCCCTACCATTCAAGACAAGGATTGGTTTCTTTGTAGTTGGTTGGTATGTCGTCACAGTAATTGTTTTTGGCTTTACAGTCCTGGTAATGTGGTGTAATTTAGATAATTTATGGTTTAGAGAAAGAGCATGTGTCTGTATTTACTTGTGCTATGTTTTGCTACAAACTGATACAAAATTTCATCAATCTTGTTTCTCGATCACTATTGCCAACTGATAGACTGTCTACTTTTTATCCCCACTGATAGAATGTCCTCCCTTTTTGTTTCTCTTCCTTGTAAGAATGTCTTCGCTTTTTATTCCAATATGTGATGTCTTTTTATGTTATTGTTTTTGTCAGGTTTTGAACACTTGAGCATTTTTTGTTTTGTTTACCGACTCCTTCAATCAATTTTCCATCTATTTTAAGATGTTCATAAAAAATTAAATTCTTAGATTTTTAAAAATTATGTTTTAGAAATAAATGATTTATTTTTCATTTACCTTTCCTTGCAAATAAGTATGAAGGCAATGGATAAGGCAATCTTATTAAAAAAAATTATGTGTACAATTGATGCCTTTAAAAATTATTTGTTTACTTTTAAAAAAATATGTTAAATGTATAAACACCCGGTACTCCAAAACCCACCAATCACTTATGCCCAAGACAATTGTGAATATTGCCATTTCTTGTGGACATATTTTATATCACTTTTTAAATATTTTATCAGATATATATTTATCATAACAAATTGTTTTTATTTTAAATCATATTGTGTACTTTTTATGTACACATTATCTCGTTTGAATATGCTTCAGTCATTTTTGTTGTATTCTTATTATCTTCTTTGATTGTAGCTAAAAAATTACTTTATCTATTGACAGACAATTTGAAGTATAAAAAATAGATTTTTACAGTTTAACATATTTTCTTTTTCATCAAATTAAACAGTGTCTAAGGATGTTATTGTCCTTGTTTTTCATTTAAAATGTACCTTTAAAAATAAAAACGCCCTTTGCTTTAATTTTCCTATAAAAAATCCACAAAATTAACATGCAACCTATCAGCAGATAAAATGATGTAACTGCCTCTGTATAATAATTATCTTAGTCATCAAAATGTAAATATTAATTTTATTGATATAATATGACAGCTTTGCATTTTTTACATCATTAAATCTATATTTTATATCATTAAATACATCTTTGAAACAGGTTCAATTAAATCTAATTCTGGCGCAGCAATGATATGCTAAAAAAAAGTCAGGGGTATACCGACATATCTACCATTTATAGAAGTCTCGCTGCCCAACATTCTATGCATTTAAATCATAAGGATTTAGGATGCAATATATGGAAGCATAATCGGTGCTTAGATAACACAGAACCCCCCGCCCCCGCTTTTTAAAAAAAATAGGTATGGTTTTTTTACCTAAGCCTAACCCCTGTGGTTACCTAAACCCTTCGGGGTCCATACCTGCGTTGCTATAACTCTTATGGATTACCCTATTCCCAATGTAACCTGACCTAACTTAACCTAAAGTACAACAATAGTGGAGTCTTCTATGATCGACTCAAACACTTTGAGGGAAAACCACCTCATTATCAATAAATTTTTAACAACAAAAAAAGTAGAAAACTAACATTAATGTTTTTCAGGCACGAGGCAAGGAAGATGAAGCAGGAGCTGCGGTGCCACGCGGTGCTGTGTCCCAGGGAGGACAAGGCCAAGGAGATGGCAGCCAACCTACAAAATCGTCTCCACCAGGAATGTTTATTTATAAATATGGATGCATTCATTTTCTTATCTACTTTTTGATAATTTTCCATACATAACCTTTTCCATTGTAAAGGCTTATTGATGGAATAGATAATGAAATTTTTTTACATTGACTTTCTGTGAAAAAAACATCAATATGCTTCCACATTATAATATTCAAATGCTCTGTAGGCCCTCGTTGACTTCAAGAAGGAGAAGATATCTCGTCAGAACGCTCGTCTCAGCCTGGCCAACTCTATTCATGATAACCCGAGTATGCCATACAGGAAGCTTCTCTTACAGGTAGAAACATTTGATAACTCTACGCCCCCTCTCCAATACCCTACTTTACCTAGCCTAAGTCAAAACGTGGGGATGGAAGGTTTTAGTGTAAGTCAAAACTGCGTCATAACTGAAGATGGTTTTAACTTTTAATGTTGCTTTATCAGTCGTGTGACAATGTCACCATAGGTATTTGAAATGCTTTGGCTCATAAACAGGTGCAGCAATCACAAATATTGCATTTTTTGTAACATAAGATACAGAACTTCATTGCATTTTGTCTCAATATTATCATTTTTATATTATTAGAAAACACAATATTTTTGTAATTTTATGCCATTTAACTAGGAATATAATAACACAAATTATTTTTATACATACACTATTTATTAAGTAACTAATGAATTTAATCAATATTTTATAAAATTTATGAGCTTTTTTGTTTTAATTAAAAGCATAACAGGTGATTAATATAAAAATATTCCATGCTTTTTATCCTTTACTGCCCAAGACAGTGAAGAATTTTAATTATACAAAAATTCTAAATATTTTCACATTATTAACTAATGAAAAAAGAACAATCTTTTCCTCATAATTTAACACAAAATCCTTAAGATTAAAGTTTAAAAATTCAAAAATTAATTTTTCATAATTTAATCTTACATTTATAAAGAAATTAATCTAATTTAGGGAAAGGGAAAGGGGATCCAACATTGTGAGGCGATTAATAAAAAATAAAATTTGCTTATTTGCAAGGAGTGGCTAGGTTTCTGTACTGAATACTTAGTTATCAACAAATTTTTAAATGGGCAATAGGGAAGTTATGAAGAAAAACAAGGATTAGAATGTCCAATAATTTTCCATAAAAAAATTTGGTTTTAAGTTTTATTTATGCCTAAGACAAAAGAAAATAAGAAAATGTATTGTTTAAATCAAGTAGGGTAAATGGATAGTTTCACCCCCCCCCCCAAAAAAAAAAAAAAATGGGGTTGCCCCCGGGGTAAAAGTTTGGATTGAAATTGATATTTAAAGTATATTATTCACCCCCCCCCCAAAAAAAAAAAATTAAGATAGATTACCCACTAAATTGAAATTACCTCCCTCCCCCCCCCTAAATATTAACCTCCTGATAGTTAATACTTTATGTAAAGATGCCACGCATATAAAAATTACGGGGCTTGAGAATTTGAGAAAGGAATTTCTGGTTCTTTCAGAGGTGTGACAGATAGAGGGAGAGGATCATAAATTAATAGATACCTAGGTAGATAGCAAGTAGATCGATACATAGCAAGTAGAAAGATAGATAGCAAGATGTTAGAAAGATAGCAAATAGTTAGATAGATAGCAAGTAGTTAGATAGATAGCAAGTAGTTAGTTAGATAGCAAGTAGATAGATAGATAGCAAGTAGATGAATAGTTTTCAAGTAGGTAGATAGATAGCAAGTTGTTTGATAGTTAGCAAGTACATAGATAGATGGATAGCAAGTAGTTAGATAGATAGCAAGTAGATAGATAGAGGTGTGACAGGAAATGAGAAAAATATTTGCAGAGTGCGAACCATAAGATTTATATGCTTTTGTAAATCAGCAAATTTGAAATTTTTAGTTAGACTACAGTTGAAAGTCTTTCTCTATTTTATTATTTATTTCTACAGATCTTTCTTCTTAAATTGACAACTTTTATTTCTCAACCTTTGTCTGAAGTCTGCATGCATGGTAATGGATATTTGATAATGGCATTTTAATACATAACTTTCAGAATTCCTCTGAAATAAATAGTATCAGTATGTGCTATTTTTATTCCCTATAAAATTAGGTACAATGTAGGATATACTGAACTAAAGATTTGCAGATTTTAAAAAGAATAACAAAGTTGTTTCCTACCAAAGTGTTGCAGTTTATTTTATTATTTTATACTATTATTTCAATATTGTTTTTTAAGTGATAAATAAAGATTTTTTGAAATAATTTTCCCCCTTTGAAGGACGATTATGAGATCTTATTCTACATTCAAGTAACAAACTGCTTAACTAACAATTTTACCTTCAAAATAAATTTACAAAAAAATTCCTTCAAAAAGTATTAACAACACTTAGCATAAAGGATGTTATTCACCAATTTATGCAACAAATTAAAATTTTATTCAAAAAAAATTAGATAATGATATAAGATAGGAAAGATAGTGTTCGCACACACAAAATAAATTTATAATTTTCAATATTTGTGGTTTGATAATTATAATTGAAATTAGCTTTCAGTGAAATAGAAATGAAAAATAAAGTTATCTATTATCTAATGCTATGATAAAAATACAGATTTTTGTTGTATATTTTAAGTAGGAGTAATGATTAAATTCATCTAATAAAATGAACAATGTTTCTAGCTGTCTTGCAGGAACGTCGCCTTATGCTCCAGCTTGCAAATTGTCTCGCATGTTAAATCTTCCTCCCTTCCGTCATGTTCATACATTATTACAAATGTATTTGTAAAGAAAAGATCTAGCCATAAATTGCAGTAAAATTATTGTTTTTTCTATCAAATCAAGATAATAAAGTCACTAAGAAAAAATTATTTTTATAAATTTTTTTAAAAATTTTTTGCTAGTTTTTTTTGAAACAAGGAAAACCTTCCGCAAACGTTGTTGGTCCATAATGTTTAACATTTGATTGTTCATTAAGACATAGACTCGTCAAAAGATATCTAAAGTTTTATTTGATGCTCAAAAGTTAATTTGTTTTTAATGATAAAATCATAAGAGTTGTTTAAAATAAAATTATCTTTTATTTCAGGCTGGAACCTGTAACTACAAGCCCCCGATAGAGCGGAGCAAGAGTGCCCCGAAGCTGACCTCCATCGAGGAGGTCGAGTTCGAGGACGAGGACGGAGACGATTATGAGTACGGGGAGGAGGAGGGTCGCTACCCAGTGTCCCATATGAACCACCCGTACGCCCAGGCACACGAGCTTCACCACCCGCACTCTAGTTTGCACCACCTACCTGGCAACCACAACCACCACCAATCTGCAGATATACATGCAGTTGATACATTAAAGTTCCGTTTGCATCATGAAAACGATGATGATGATTATAATTACAACGGGCGGGCCGGCAAGGATGACAACACCCCATCCCGGGTGCCGTCATTAAACGGCGGTGTCACCCTTTTTCTGGCCGAGGAGTCTGACGAGGATGAGATAACTGATTACCTGGGAGGCAACGAGGCTGAGGTTGACTCCGCGCAGAGCTCGAGCCCCGCCAGTCAGGGCAGGTCGTCAGGGTCCATACATGAGTCTACCAGTACACCTTCACACGAGGAGCATGACGACTGTCACTCCTTATCGGATCAGTCGGATCCTGGCGGAGCCGTGGGGTTGGACCACCAGGGAATGGGCAAGATCAAGGTTTCGGACCAGGACACAATTAGTGACGAGAGCGGCTACTCGGAGGAGCCCATTTCTGGGCGGGATGTTACTGTTGTTCGCGTGAATGGCAGCAGTAGTGAGTCAACCACGATGACGGCTGCGATTAACGGTGTGAACGGGCTGACAATTACGGCCACCGGCGTACCGACCAATAATAATTCTAGCCTGGCTGTGAATAATGAGCACAAGCTGAATATTAATTTGAACCAGAGCGGGGAGGATTACAGTGCTGGGGTTACAATAACCAGCCACTCCATACCTGTCGGCCAAACACCGGTCAGGCGCAATTCCGCTGACTCGTACTTGTTGCGCGGCAGCGACACAAACTCCTCGCCTCCAGCCACGACGGACAGTGAATCATTGCCGTCGCAGCTGTCACACTCCCCCAACTCTACAGACAGCGCGTCCCCAAGATCTCACCCTAGTCCAGTGAAAACGCCCTCCCCGAACGGCCGGATAACCGACCTGTCGGTCAAAAGCGTCCTATTGTCAGAATTTTCCGCTAGTGATAGATTAAAGTACATTGACAGGAGTCAAATAATCCCCGGGAAAACTCCGCTAGTACTCAATAGACAAGAGTTTTGTATAAATATATGAGATATAGACATTAATATTATTATTAATTAATTATTATATTATTATAATCTACATGTTTTATATACATTTTTGTATACATACAGTAATACATTCTGGTGACAACTTATATTATAATTATTTTATATAACAGAATATTTCTCTAGTTTTTTAGTGGTAAATTTCAATGTCAATCAATTTAATTTTTGTTAAATCTGAGTTATTTTTTTTTTATTTTACTGGTTTATAGGAAAGTTTCGTCATCTGTTCTCATCATTTTAAACTTCAATGTTGATTAAATTAATTAAAATTATAGCATTTTAAATTTAAAAAAAAACTTTTATTTAGGAATCAAAACTTGAGTATGTTACTTTATTACTGGAATTTTTTGTTGTGATATTAGCAAGCACGTTGTGCTGTTTTTATTTTGTTGAATTATGCACACACACACTAGGAAGATTCCCACATCCCTCTTCCTTTTTTTCATTCATCTCCCCCCCCCCTTACTTTGTTCTTTTTTCATATGTCGAAACATGACAGCCAAAAAAACAGCTAGATAATTGTTTAAAAGTTGTAAGTCTTTTATTATATGATTATATAATAACTGTTTCGTTATAAGCTAAAATTTTAAGCATGTTTTTTTACTTTAACAAAATTCTGACCACCCTTTAATTTCATGTGTTTTCATGACTTTTTTTACTGCGACAATAGACACATTTAAATCATACAAACAACAGTAGTTTTCTTTCAAGGACATGCATACAAATATACATATAGACAGTGCTTGCACATTTTAATACCTACCCTTGATTGTTTTAATATTTAAACCTAATTGACATACAATTTCAATATTTTTCTGGACTAAACGGAATTTATAAACGACATGACATAACATCTACATTACCCTATATTTGCATCGACTCTATGACCTAATATCCATATAATTATAACAAAAAAGTTTAACTGGGATAAATATAAACATTCTAAAAAAAGCTGAATGAAAACGTATAAATATTAAATTTTAATCTGTTTTTCATGAAATGCAAGTACATAAGCATATGCATTAAATAAACGAAGTCACTAGCTAGCTACTGTTTTTATGGTGCAAAATACAATTTACTTTTATTTACAACACCAACAGATTGTACGTTAGAAACCCAGGGAGGGAGAGAACATTGGGCTGTTTATTACAGTAGTCCCCAAAATTTTATAATAAGGTTTTCTTATTCGTTGACTTAACAACTTTGGGACTTTAATATAATTTGTATTGTAAGCTGCAGAAGGGGTAATTTTGTGTTTCATCATTAGAGATGTACACCAATTTATCGGCCATTATCTATCCATTGATATTCCTGTTAGTAACCCCGTGCATATTATTTAAATAAAATTTTACATAATATAAACTAATTATTTTAAAAACACGATGTACTTAATGGTAAAAGTTTTGTGTGTTTATGTTAATTTGTAATTGTACGGTATCTTGAAGTCACACGTACACACACGCATTGCGTAGTTGTTCTGGAAACATGCTAATTAATTATAATTTTTAGCAATTACATTTATTTCATATTATTCATTTAAAATTGACTTAAGACTTATTATATTTTTTCGTGAAAAGGAGTGAAAAATTTATTTTAAAATTGGATGTTATGTTTTACTTTTTGGCTGTTTTGTTTTCGCGTATAAAGTCATGTAATCCTAGCTTTGCATTAGTTCCTCAATATTATTTTATCATTTTAACCAAAACTTGTAAAATATACACTATAAAAAAATACCCCTAGCCTTTTTATTACACTTTTAACTGTGAGTTTTATTTTTCTTAAATTGCAATGAATTGAACTTTTGAAATAACAACCAAATCATAAAAGATGTAATAAAAAACTTGTGAGAGGGAAATATTTTTTTATAGTGTTTTCAATTCAGTATACAAACTTATCTATTCTCATGATTTTTATTTAAAAGCACGTTAGATAAATTTTTATACTTTTATTTTATAGGAATAATTAAAATTGGAATAAACTGGAGATTTCATTTTAGGTTCACCAAAAAAATTAAAAACCATCCGTCACCCTTTTACTTATTTTACGCTTTTTTATTACAAAGATTTAAAATTATTGTTTTTAACGTAACATTAATGAGGTTTTAAATATTTTCTGAATAAAAATAAGCTTTATCTGCCAGTAAAAAAAATTCTCTAAATTTCCATGCAAGTAAATGTAAATACAAAAATAATTGAAAAAAAACTTTGTCAAATAATTGTCTTCCCATGACATAGATTTATAATAATTAAATTAGGTATTAATATTAATATTCAAGATTAGGATTTTATGAATTGTAAATTTAACTCTGACTAGGAAATACTCAAAATATAATTGTCATAATAGTTGTTCTTATTAAATTTCTTGTAGATAAAAATTAAATGTTGACAAAAAACGTAAAATTTTTGTGATAAAGTTTAAAATAACATTTTTTTTGCCGACCAAGCAAAATTTTTTTAAATTATAGAATATTGATTATTCTAATGAATTTTGTTTTATTATTAAACATAAGTTTCAATTGATTAAAATGTGTTTTATTTCATTAAAAAAATACTCTATATTAATTGAAATTATATGAAAATTAAATGTCATAAAGGGTACCTTACACAAATGCAAGGGACAATAATATCATTATTGTACTTTTGTCAGTTGTATTTGTGGCGGTTCTCTTGTTGTCAAGAGTGTAGGTGCCAAAGTGCAATGTATTAAGAGAAAATGATTATAAATGATAATATAAAGATGTTGTTATAATGATGCATAATATATAAATAAAATCATAATAGATCAAATAAAGCTTCATAATAATTATTCTTTATCTTAATTATTTACATAGATAATGGTGATAGGAACTACTAAGGACAATACTGTTTAAAAGTTTATTAAAAGCGAAGCTTTTCTCTAATTAGGGTCCGTCCGTACGCGGTTAGCTTTTTACGTTCATTTAGGCATATCAGAATTGCCCCATCGATTTCAAACTTTGCATGATGATTCCTGCAGTAATTAGGTATGATTCAGAAAGCGTAGCAACTCTATAATTGTTATCAGAATGTCCGTACGTCTATTTTAATAATGTTGATTTTTAACAAAAAATATTTTATGTGATATAATAATCTGATTTTTGGAGCACTGATTCCTATTACAACAAGGTACAATATTATATGCGGAGCATCTCTATAATTAAGTCCTAAAATGTAAGTATGGCCTTAAACAGCAATCTGTATCTAAGAAGTTTTGCAATAAATTTACGTACAATTTTTTCTAAACTTTTATATTTATACTTTGCATATTCAGTTCTGACACTGTACAAGAGTTAATGTTAGTATGTCCTACTGTTTCAGAGCTTCGCTTTCATGAATCATTCTTGTTTTGATACAAATAACTTTTTATAGTGCAGCTACTCGATAGCTAGGGTATGGTCGTTCAAAAATGGAATCTCATCAAGAAGTGTAATTGTGAAATTTTTCGGTATAGACAGACAGATATCCTGTTACTTATCGAAACAAACATGTCTGCGTTTATTTAGACAAATAAATTTATACTATTTGTCACTTTTAAAACTTCGTTCTTGGTAGAAAATTTTAAAAATAGAGGTTTCGTGATTATAATTGTCCAACGGAAATAATTCAGTGTTAAAATCAAAAATGAAATAGTTTGTCTGTTGGTTAGGTTATGCATCTTAAAAATCGCGACAGTGGCCTAACACATGGCGCATTCGCTCGTTGTCGGGTAGACGATGTGCTCGAATCTCGGCCCAATCAATAACTAATCCATTATGGTGTTCAGTCAGGTGTGCGACAAAAAAGTTAAAGTAAGGAAAAGCCTTGGACGCAATTTTTACCATGAACAGTTAAGACTTCCAACAATCAAAGGGTTAGTTTCTGTAGGACATTTAGCCTGGTTCAAAGTAAGATTTTGTTGTGTACCCCGTCCTTTAGAGGTTAAGACTCTAGGGGCTAGGTGTCGCTTCGGGTACTAGACCTCCACGCACCTTGAAACATACATGCAATACTTATGATTGCGTTGTAAAGCGTCCATTCACCCATCAGACAACCAACTCTCTGAGATGCACGACCTTTGTCTGAGAAGTCCCAACTGTGCATGGTAGCGAGTTGCGCCTGTTTTGGACCAAGGCATTCCCCCCACTCTAACTATTTACGTTGCGCATCTGACATAGTAGCAATTGGAACCATTTTAACGTCTTTAGTTATGACGCGGTGTCGGACCGAGATTCGAACCTATCACCTTCCCGACGACGAGCGGATGCGCTACGTGTTAGAGGTTACATCCAGGTTATTCTAAACATAAATGAGAAAACAATGTTGAAGCAGCTTATAGTGCATATCTATGAAAAGAATTGACCAATAATATGCCTTAATACCTTTTACCATTGGTCAATATAAATGTATAATGTCAGATGAATTACTACACCCTTATTACCATGTATGAAAGGCAGAACTTTATATTTAAGAATAGAAAGAAAACATTAATTTAAGGCCATTGTCCTATCACTTTAATGTATATCCTTAGTTATGTTTGGGTATGTAAGTATGCTATGCATATAGTTACTTAAAGCTTCTGTTGTCTCTTTAAAGGGAAACACCTTTGCCTAATTTTATCTACCTTAGCAAATAGTATTCAAATACAACACTTAGGGCCATCAAATAAAGAAATTATAGAAATCAGAAAACAATAAAAAAAAACGTAGGTGACTTTTTAAATCTCAATACTTAAAATCTTTTATATTTCTGAGTTATCAAGATTTTATTTATTTTAAATTATAATTTTTTCGTATTCTAGAAAACTTGCTTACAAAAAAAAACTGAAAAAAAATACCCAATAAAATCTTAATTTCTTAATTTATGTCACAATTTTTCTTTTAAGTCATACACTTTTCTGGGAATGATTATTTCATAATTGAATAATGTCCTTTTAATAAGTGCAAACATATCTAATCCTTGAGAAGTAGGTAAGGGGATCTTTTCAATATCACCAGATACAGTTTTAGATAGCCAAAAATCTAGGAGGAAAAATGAGCACTCAAGCTATCTTTTGATTACATAACCTTTATCTGGAAGTCATAACTACATATCATAATGAGTTGTGCCTGTTTATGGGACACTGTACTCCTCCTACTCTTACAATTTTTATCACTCGCCTAATATAGCAGCAGTAGCCTAACAAGTATCTTATTTATGTCTTAATTAATGATAATTAAAATTTTAATAATCACTTTAATCATTTACCTTCCCGTTACATTGTATAATTAAGGTTTGTTCTTAAATATTTGTAGTTTAAACAAACTTGGTAAACAAATATATACTGTAGATAACAATTATGCATGATATTATAGACACCACTTGTTGCGCCCCCAGCCTAATGCTAATATGAACAAAATAATTAAATAAGACGTGATACCTTATTAGGTCAATAATAGTTATTTCTCGCATCGTATTATAAACAGCTTTCTGCGGATATAGAATGTACAATTATAAGATTAAAACCAGTCTTTTTAGCCCGTGCCTTTGGCAGTTTTGTTAAACTCGAGGAGCCATACTGGAAAATATCTTCCCTCAAATTATAGATAAAATTATCTAGCCACTTTCATTACATTATATAACACAAAAATGATAAAAGCAATTTAAGTAAAATAAAATAAAAGATCGGTTAAATTTAGATTTTCTTTAATCAATAATGAAAAATAAAATCTGCATGCTTCTCATTTTATATTTTGACTTTTTAAAGGAACGCTGTTCTATAATAAGAGTCTGTACGTCCGTTCATACGTAACGTTTAGCTGTTTTTGTTTGATTTAGGCATCCTGAAATTGTCCTATTGATAAAAACTTTATGATTCCTATAACAGTTAGGTATGAATTAAAACTATTTTCGTTACCAAAAAGTCTTTAAGTCCATTTTTCATAACATAAGATATTCATATTATTTTTGGAACTATGATTCCTTGGATATCAATATTTACAGCGAAGCAGCTCTATGATCAAGTCCTATTAATGTAAGTATGTTCTTAAACAGATACCGAAATTTACTTAATTCTGCAACAAGTTTATAAACGATTTTGCCTATAGCTTTAAATCAATAGTTTACTTAGTTTACTGTTAATTTCAGAGCTTTGCTTTTATGGATGTTGTCATCCTTATTAGATTATTGATGTTATCATCCTTATTAGATTATTGATGTTATCATCCTTATTAGATTATGGATGTTGTCATCCTTATTAGATTATGGATGTTGTCATCCTTATTAGATTATGGATGTTGTCATCCTTATTAGACTATGGATGTTTTCATCCTTATTAGATTATGGATGTTGTCATCCTTATTAGATTATGGATGTTGTCATCCTTATTAGATTATGGATGTTGTCATCCTTATTAGATTATCAAATCATCAATTCCTTTAGTTTACCATCTTCCTTAAATAAACAAACTTTTTAATTCAATCTTTCTTGTGAAACTAAAATGCAAAAAAATATCCAGGAATAGGGATGTTTTAAAAGTCTTCCAAGTTTCTATTTTATTTTATTAGTGTGTGGGGGGGGGACGATTCGCAAAGTACGCCGAAAAGTTCTTTTATTCTCCTCAAAAGTTTTGGTCGTAAATTATTAAAAAAAACTTACCTGATTTTTTAAACCATGGGTGCAGGGGCAATTGGAGTAGAATCTAACATGCTTCCAAATAATACAAAAAAAATAACCTCCTCCGACTTTCATCCACCCATTGTATTACTTCCTACTTCTATCAAAAATTATTAATCCCACCAACCAAAAAAAGAATAAATAGCTGGAAAGTGTATCTCTTTGTGATATGTTGATCATATTTACTTATTATCTAAAGATTTTATTTTATTAACATCACCTAAAACCAACATTTTGTTTATGCAAGGTTGTAGGCAAAACAGTTTTTTTCTTCAGGTTCTCAATCTTTCTCCCTGGTAAGAAATCTCGAGATGAATCCTGATTAAGGTTTATATATTTTTGGAGTTTTCCTTAACATCAAATCATTCAGATTGGATGGATGGAAAATTTTCAAAATAATTTTTATAATATTTTTGGGAAGTAAGTGTTTTGGAACATTTAATCATGTTAGTCTTCTTTAGTCATGGATTTAAAGGGATAAAACAATGGCCGACAAATTGATATACATACATCCCCCCATGATGATCCACAAAATCATTCATTATTGAGATTGCAATTAGTCGTTGAAACGTTCGAACACTCAACTTAATAAATAAACCAATCAAAATTCACCCAAAAGTCCCCAAAGTTGTTAAGCCAACGAAAAAGAAAACGTTGTTGTAAAACTTTGGGGACTAGAATAACAAACAGTCCATTGTTCCCTCTCTGTCTGGTCTTTAGTGCTGTTGTAATATAAACAGCAATGTTGTCATAAATATCAGATCTTATACCTAAAACATTTCGAAACATGCTTTTGACCCTTTTTAGTAGCAAAGCTACTCTATAAATCCAAATGTCAATTTGTCTTTCCGTTCGTCCATAATAGACAAGAGATAGAAACGTGTTTTTCTCGGCCCCTATTTATGATACACGGCTGAAACTTTTTCTAACATTCTCATCATTAAGGAGCTTAATTAACTACTCAACATCCATGGCGGTCAGACTGCTTTTTAGCAGGTTTTTAGCTATTTTTTAGTTGATGATTCGTTGGTTCAAGTTGAGATTTCAAACGTTTCAACTATTAATTGTAATCTTCAGTAGGGGTTATTCTGTGTATCATCATTGGGGATGTAAATCAATTTATCGGCTGTTGTCTTATCCCTTTAGTTCCCTGATATCTCTTACTGTTATTGAATAAGTGCGTGATGGGAAAATTTGATTTGGTTGACCACAAAGGTTATGCCCAGGATCATACTAAATTAGTGTCAACACAAAGGAGCAAAAAGTTTGTCTAACTTTAGAAAATCCTTTTAATAAAGTAACAGGTTGTATCTTTGTCCGTACCGTCTAAAACCACCAAGCTAATATTGCTTGATTCACTTCTACAAGAGACAAAATGAATTGAAAATGATTGCTAAAATCGAAATATATCTTCATGTCTTAGAATAGATTTTTTTTAAAAAATAGGTTAAAAAAAACATACTAACTTTAAAATACCGTACCGAATTATCTCGCTACCGCTGAACCAATAATGATCTCCTTTACAATATAGCTTTTCACAGGTCCTGAGAAGGTTTATAGCTGTAGGGGGAAAGGATACCACCACCCTTCCAAGAGAAATCGCCCCTAGGAAGAATGCCCCCCTCCCCCAAAAAAAAAATTTATTTTAGTTTTCCTTTTAAAATCTAAAATGAATAATAGGGTTATCGAATTCAACTCCCCCTCCTTAAGTGCTCCTAGAGGCCTTTAGGGGTGCATCCGTTAGTATATTATATTACAACAAACTTGAAGCCTAATAAAATTGACGTCATAAAATACAAATGATAGGCCAGTATACATTTTACCATTGATCAATATAAATGTATACTGGCCTTTATTGGTCATTTGTATTGTATGACGTCATTTTTATTAGACCTCTACGCTGTTTCTACATACTTAAGCACCAGGATTTTTGACTGTCTGTATGTATGTCCACTAAGATCTTGTAAACCGCTTGATCGAGTGTTCCACAATTTCATGGAAGTTTTTTGTAGTCCAAGTAAGAGTTTGGAAAGGTCTTATTCAACTAAAATAACATACTATTTCAATGTTTTATTTTCATTACGGCAGAAATTTTAAATTTTTAAATGAAAAATGAAAGTTTAAACAAATTTTGTGAGATATTGTTTATTTTATTGATAATCTATTAATTTCTAGCCTCATGAGTTATATTTGCTACATTACAAGCACACTCTGTATGTTAGCTAATATTATAACGCGTCGCCCTTGGCTATACCCATTAGTAACCTAATCAAATCATGTCATGTGTATATATATGTTATGTACATCATTGCATGCATGAATAAATAGGTAAATAAGCTTAAATGTTACCTCACAGAGAGATGGGACAATGGGCTGTTTATTACACTAGTCCCCAAGATTTTCAATAACGTTTTCTTATTCTTTGGAGGCTTTTACTGAATATGATTGGTTGGTTTATTATGTTGAGTGTTCAAACCACTTATTATAATGTACAGAAGGGGTATAGTATTTTGTGTATCAACATCGGGCTAGAACGAGGATGACAAAATCCATAATCTTATATATGATGAAGATTATTCAGAATTTACTCTTTCACACAGAGTACCTTGTTGAGCACTGAATACGCCCTCATTCTTTTTTGACATGATTTCAAAATGAGAGAGGGGGGAAAATTTTCGTTTTTTTATTTCTTTAAGCCAGGTTAGGTTATATTTGATATTAGGTAGCCCCTTAGGGTTGAGGCTCCGCAGGAATAGTCTCCGGAGTGTTAGGGCCCAACTGCAGGAGTTAGGCATAGGGAAAAACCTAACCCCCACCCCCTTAATTTTCAATTTATTTAAAAATAAGGGGTATATCAGTGCTCGACAGGCACTTTTTGTGAAACCACCCTGAATTGTAATTGTTGAAATTCTTTCATTTTTTAATTTGTTTGCCTATTGTTATATCTCTGATAAACATATGTGTATGATAGTCTATCAGTATATTCGGAATTATAGAATTATAGTTTTTCTACAATTTATTTATTTTTGTTTTATTTTGTTTTATCTAATATTCTTTTAATCATTTGTCTAGAGGATTTCTCTGCCTCCCCCCTAAAAAAAAGTTATTTTAGGGACTAATATGAAGCTTCAGACAGAAAGACATCCTTCTACTTTTTTATATGTATTTACTAATTATTTTACCTCTAACCTCAAGGGAGGGTTGGAATATAGTCTAAAACAATCCCAAGACATTTACAAATAAGGCTTCTCTGAAAAGATCAACCATTTCGAAACAGTATATTCCGAAATCTTAAGCTCCAGACTAAAAAAAGACTGCTTATTCTCAGTTTCTCAGAGTATTGTTCGCTTTAAGCATCGTTTATAGCTCTTCCCATTGCTTAAATTTTAAAATGATTTAAGTCTCTTATCCTTAGAGAGATAGGGGAAAATAGGCTGTTTATTACACTAGTCTGCAAAGCTTATTGTAGCGTTTCAACATTCATTGACTTTCCACTTGGGACTTTAGTGAATTTTGATTGGTTGGCTCAGTAAGCTGAGTGTTCAAACGTTTTAACAACTAATTTAAATTTACTAAAGGTATTATTTTGTGCATCATTATTGGGGATGTACATCAATTTATCGGCCATTGTCTTATCCCTTTAGATTCCTACTTATCCTGGTCATGTCGGCTCGAGTTAAGGATAGAAAGTTGAATTCATAAAATACTAAGATTCACATCTTATCAAAAGTGTGTGTTCAATTCAGCAAACCTAAAATCAAATTGTTTTATATTCATATTTTCGTTTCAGTAGCGTAGCTACTCTCTAATTCCACAATCAATCAATCAAGCAGCGTATAGCGCATAATAAAAAGTGATCTCATACAATGCAAATGATCAATGTCATATACATTTAAAGAGAGGTGTGATTTTCGCATCTTCTATTTAGGTTAGATGGCTGTTGTATCCGGAATTACTATGGGAAAAAATTAGCATCTCCTCAATGTCTGCAAATATTTTTGCCATCATTTTTTCTGTTACTCAGCTTCTGTATGTGATAGCAACTAGCAATTTAGTTTAAATAAAACTCTAAATAATGAGCATCTGCTCTGTATTAGCTAGCAACCTCTAACCCACATTTTGGGGAAAAAGATAGTCACTTGAAGCTAGGATTAAGGTATGGTTATTGCAAATGACAAAAATGGACACTATCAGCAATTTTTTCTTTTACAAATTTTATGGAAATATTTAAATGCTAGGGATGTCAAATATAATCGTCTTTTCTTAGGCAATTTATATTTAGTTTTCTTCGTGTTATTACTATTATGTTGTTAGATAGAAATTGTTTGAGATGCCTGCCATTTTCAACTTTCTTCAAAGTGCAACGCCTATGTTCGTCACCAGTTTATATAAGAACTAAAGACATTATATCAGATGCATGGCATTTTAAAGTGCACGTCGTAACTTTTGGTGGAATTATTTTTCTTTCAGTCAAAGGTCTTGTAATTAGATTATGGATTACCTAGTCCATATATAAAAGTAACAGAGAAATCTCTCCAGAAAAATACTCTCCCCCCCCCCCCCCCAAAAAAAAAAAATAATAATTTTTTCTTTATAATTCTAAATGAGGATTGGTCGATTACCTCCTCCCTTCCACAAAAAAAAATATAACCTATCCAACTTTTTTTCCAGTTGTTAAATATTGGACCTGTGTTAGATGATTCTAGAAATTATTCTTTATTTTTTCCTATTTCTCTGATTAGAAATAAGATGGTCAGACAATGATATTGTGCAATATGTCTGAATATCTTGGGGTAAAGTATCAATACAAAACAACAGAGTTTTATCTAGTTAGTTGGTTGGTGAGTAAGTTTTATAATCTACATATAACTTTTCCTAATATTTTAAAAGGACCACAAAGAAACCTTTAGAAAAAAGGAAATATAGATGTTATGTTAAATAAGGATTAGGAGAGACCTCCATAGACAGTTTCCCGTAGGATTAAGCGCCAGGCAGGAGATCATGCGCAGGGGCTAGAAATATGTTTCTTTCTTTCATAAATTGAAACTAAGGGGGTAGATTCGGTGGTCCTAGTACATGTAGGAATGACAAAGCTCAATCTGTACCACTTTTGATTCCTGTGACGTCATATAAATAAGGGAGGGGAAATGAAAAAAAACCTAAAAAAGAGATGGGGAATCCCTAATTTTTATTACGTCACAGGAATCAAAAGTGGTACAGATTTGGCTTTGTCGTAGGAGAGAAAGCATCATCGAACTAAAAAGAAAAACTAATAATTGTATGAATTTGAATTATAACATAAAAATATCTTTTTTTGGATGAAATGTAGAAACATAGAAAAAAAGTCTGAATGTTCAACAATCTGATCAATTTCAACTGCTATTTCTCTAACATTTGATATAAGAATAATGGATTAATTATCTGAGAGAGAGAGAAATGGTTTGAGAAAACAGTTTTCTATCTCATTTTCTAAACCCAGAAAATTTAAGAGATAAGAAAATAGTCATTAAATTGTACACCTTGAATAATGATAAACAAAATAACCTACTGCAAATTAAAACTATTGATAAGAAATGTTTAGACACTGCTGCTTTGCGTCAACTGGCTAAGATTTAATGAAAGCTCCAAAAGTTTGTAAGCCTTATCTCCATAACTTTACAAATCCGATACTCTATGCAAATTTATACATTTACACAAGTCCTAACTTTATTTTATAGTATATTTTAATAAAAAAAATTATAAGGAACCTACATTATAATTCACTTTGTTTGTCTGTCACATGTCTGGGAATATGAGAAAAAATGATTTTAAAATAGAAGGAGCATCCAATATATAATTTACTTGGGTCGTCGGTCTGTCGGTCAAGCCTTAAAAATATAAATATAAAGACATAAAAACACATGTAAATGGTTTCATGATTTTTTCCATAATAAATCTACCCTTAATTCATGGCTACTAAACTTCTGCTCTTTAGATTAATCTTGTGCTTCACAACTTTCATCCTTTTTCATCCTTGTTCTTTTTATATTTTAGAGCTGATTTTTTATTTTTAAGTAAGGTACCTTTGTGACAGTAAAATTTATTGACCTTTGACAAAAAGTTTCAGTCGTCTATATTGAATAGGAGCCGAGAAAATAACCCTAAAACATTTCAGACGGACAAGCAGACTATAGAGTAGCTTCCCTTCTAAAACACACTTAACCTAATGTAATATAAAACAGGTAAAGAGGGGACAATGAGCTCTTAACTAGTCTGCAAAGTCTCATACTAATGTTTTCTTATTGGTTGCCTAAACAAATTTGGGGACATTTAGTCAATTTTGATTGGTTGGTTTATTAAGTAGAGTGTTCAAAAGTTTAAACCATCAATTGTAATCTACAGAAGGAATAATTTTGTGTAAAATCATTGTGGATGTACATCTATTTATTAGCTATTGTCCTATCCCTTTAGATCCCTGAATATAAAATGTGAATGCAATTAAAAATTGTATCAATTTTTAAATGATGTACATATAAAATGTACAGTAGGATGCATAATGTTTCAAAACTGCACATGTGGTCAGATTAACCATGTTAAACATTCTTGCTGTATTTTTATCAACATAAGACGGCATGGCGAAGTTAGGTTTTTATTGGTGAAACCGTAATATACAAGGCCGTCCAATTGGGAGAGGGGGGGTAGATGGGTAATATTCCCTTTCCTTCTCTAAAAAATATACATATTTAGTGATGCCGACGACAACACCAGCTTGTAATGTCCTAAATTTGTCCTCCTCAAACAAATTTACCATTAACATCCAGCTAAACTGCAAGACTGAAGAGGGTGCCATGTTCACCGAAATAAAGAACTAAGAATTATCACAGACTTTTTTACTCAGTGAATTTATCACACAAGAAATTTAGTTTGTACAAATCCCTAAAAAAAATATTAGGAGTTCAGAAACCAGCCCCTCTCTCTCCAAAAGATTTTGGTCTCAAGGGTAAATATTTTATATGGGAATGGCCACTCCTATTAAATGGTTAGAATTGTATGTCAACACCAGGCCTCCATGTCTAACAAGGGTACGAACCAATAAAAGTTGTGTACAACCAGTGTTCAAGTTTATACAAATAACAACTTCCAAATTTATATTTGATCACGTGAGTGTGGTTCCATTCAAGATCAAATTAATTTCTAATGATGTTAACTAAAATAAAAGATGAAAAAGATGGATGGTTGAATGTGGTCGGGCGATAAACTTATGTACACTGCCAATTACGATAATTAAATAATCCCTAAATGTAAAATAGAGATAATTTTGTGGAAAAGTTTGGATACTGAAGGTTTGCACAATCTAATCAAGAAATAATATAAGTTCATAAAGCTTTCAATCCAAACGAATGTATTAACTTGATTATTTGACTAATATAACATAAATCAATATTTTAACCCCTCTCGAGATATTTTTTTTGACGTCCTTGATAACCAACAATAAATGTTTAAGTATAGATGTTAAATCCAGGCAATTTTCCTTTTCGTATGATAGCAAATTGCTTTCTGACGCCCCTAGAGTGTAGGGGCCAAGCAAGGAAAAAATGTTTTTAAAAATTTGCAGTTTTGATAAACATATCACGTGAACAAAGTTTATTTGTTTCAGTTCCAGAAGTAAAATTTTATCCAAATAAAAATTTTGTTTCAAAATAAATCGTTCGATACTTAAAGTTATTTGTGATATATTTTTTTGCATATTGTCAAAATTCATAAACTTTCTTAGACTAATAGATATACAGTGTTGGAACTATCTGTCCACATTATTAGTTAGAAATGTACACATTTCAATATGAAATTTTAGCTATTGTGTCTTTTAGCAAATAAGAAACCTTTTGCAGTTATTAAACCCAAAGAATATAAAAAAAATTCATATGCCTAGTTCCTTCTATTCTTGCTTGTTTCTGGTTTTAGGATAGGAATCTTAAACAACAAAATTCAGAACACACATATGTATATATTTTTATATAACCATAACTTATAAAATGTACACAAAATACTTCCTGACAATGATAATTCAGTGATAGAATCGTCCTATTTATTGAAAACTTTGTTTAAAAATATTCTCTCATATGTTCATATCCACTGATTATCTATAAACTTTGCGCCCCTAGCATCTAGGAGCATATCAAATAAGAAAATCAAATAGATAAATAAGTCTTGTCCTTTCCTATATGCATAAATCTTCCCTGAAATGGAGAACTAAATAGTTTTCTGCTTGCCAACCGCTGGACCTATATGGTTCTTTTTAACATTGAAGTTTGTTATAGATCTAAGGAAGGTTATATTCTAGTTTGAGGGGATGTAGCTCCACTCTCTAATACAAATACCGTCTTCCAATTATTTCATATTGGAATAAAACTTGTCTTTTTATCGCTTTACTTTTGTGGTCGTTCTCATCTTTGCTGATTCAAAAAAAATTTGATGCATTACATATTTCATTAATTTTACTTATAGATTTTTTGTTATAATTATTCTATTAGCTAAAATATGAATAGTCACTGTCATGATGAGACTGTTAAAATTGTGGTATAAGATCTAGCAGTGATAATTATGGTAAAATCTCTTGTGAATATATTATGTATTCTTTCTCTATTTTTAGAACAGAATATATCAGGGATTTAGTAATAAGACCCCCCCCCCCCCTTTGGACGTCTATGTTGAGTTAAATTATTTTAAAATTCGATTTCACCTCCCTCACTGAGAAAAGTTCAATAATTTAAAAAAAATAATCTGTTTCTAACTGAAAGGAGCAGTAATGCTATGAGTCTGCACGTTCAGATATCTCAAATGTCAATTTTTTGGCCAACAAGGTTTTACTGTTTATTTCATTAATGTTTCAACAAATTTAATTATTTTTTGACTAATCCATGTCAGCCTGCAATAGAGCTTAGAAGGAAATCCAGGGAAAGATTAAGAAAATTAAACATTCCAGACTCTTCCAGGGATACACTGATAGGTTAATTAAAATAAATTATCTTTTCGCCAGTAAAAGAATAGGTATTTCTCGCATCGTATTATAAACGGCTTTCCGCGGATATAGAATGTACAATTATGAGATTAAAACTAGATTTTTTAGCCCCGAGGTGCCGAAGGCACCGGTTAAAAAAGCTGGTTTTAATCTTATGATTGTACATTTTTATATTTATAGAAAGCTGGATATAATACGATGCTAGACATAGTTTTTTCGTATGGATGAGAACCGGTTCCTATCCACCGGATTCGAATGAATACGAGAAATAAAATTATGTCTTTGTGAATTGAAATTATTGGACAGAAGATTTATTTAGTGTCCATAGTCTTATTCCTGTAAGTTAGGATTTCTGGGAGAAATAAAAGATTAAGGCTAAACAAGAATGACAACTTTAATAAAAGCAAAGCATTTTAAATTTAAAATAATGTAGCTCTTTAATTTATAGCAAAACTAAAAGACTATAATAGTTGTTTATTGCATCGTATTCCGTGGACATGAAAATGAAAAATATCAGATTAAAACCAGTTTCGTTAGCCCTTGTCTGTTATACGATGCTATACATGATTTTTCAGTATAACTAAGAACAAGTTCTAATCAAGCGGATATCAATTGGTTTCGAAGCCACATTAGAAATACACAAAAATACTGCAACTATTTGATCACATTTATACTGACGCTAAGTTTTACAGCTAAAATTTCAAACAAAGATCCTTCAGACGAAGGGTTGTCTGCAATTGTTGGTTTCAACATTGCCTTATATTATGTTGATTCGATGAATATTTATTAGCATATGTTTGTCAGGAGCTAAAAAGATCAGAAATTTGCTGGTTGTTTATTTAGTACAGCTCTTTAAATGCCTTGGGATGGTTTTAGGCTATATTTTCATAAGTTAGTTGCGAAGCACTTATAATTAAATGGAAAGAATTTTTACTGCGTGTAAAGAAAATAATCTTTTATTTTCTTTTCTCTGTATAAATACAGGGGTCATTGATCATTATAATACAATGATAATGATATCCAAAACCAATAGATTAATTGGTGTACAACCCCAATGATGATAACCAAAATTACCCCTTCTGTAAGTCTATAAGCAAACAAATGAGATATCATGTTTAATAAACTATGGGTACCATTAAAATTTACAGTTCACAGCTCGCTCCAAAATGGGGAATGATTAATCTTTGGGGTTTTGTCGACTGGCTTATGGGTAAAACCATAACTAGTTAATGAAGAAGATCAAGTGTCAAAGGTTATTTTTAAATGCAAAAATAGTGATTTGTCAATTTAATCCATTTAAATGTGATTCCCTGGGACATCTTTTTGCTTGTACTTTTCATTTTTATGGACTATTTGAGAAAAAAAAACATAAAAAGTCAATCAATAGTTTTCAACGGTCATTTAACACCAACTCTTTTTTTGCTCAGGGTTCTGCGACCGCAGCGGGTTGATGATTTTTTCGAGGTTCGTGGTTAAAAAAGACAGTGTAGCTCTATTGTATCTATGGCTATAAATTGTCCCATACTTGCCGGTTGCGGTTGTAAATGCGGCTGCAAAGCCCTGATTTTGTTGGATTAAGTTGGCCTTTATAATGTCAATTTGCAGCGCGCTAACAATTTTTTGCAATATTATTTCATGGTCATACTGTTCATACAATTCAGCAATTATTTGATTTTATATTAAGGAAGTTTGCCAAAATGTTGTCAAACAAACATTATACGCCAAATAAATAAATCATTCCTTAGTTTGATTTTGAAAATTGGATATTGGTTTACAAAAAGTGAGATTAGCTAAAAATAATTTTATTGTGTGTTTTGTATGGCCACCCCTGGTCACATGGCTTTATTGTTATTTGGTTTGGCCACAAAATCACTGCAACATCAGTTTTTTATGCAAGGTTATTCAGTAAGGTGGACATAGTAATTTGTATAAAGGTTGACTAATAAGAGAATTTAATCCTGTCAAAAATATTGTGTTGTATTTCTATTTCAACATAGGTATGTGGTCAAGATATCATTAAACCTTCGATATGTCGAAATTATGTCAATTATGATCACCTTTAATAAATGTCGAGATATTATGTAAGTCACAACCGCTTTTTATTAATGCCATATAGTCGACACAAATCTAAATTTGTAATTTTTGACAGGGAAGGTTGATAACATTCTAGAATAACGGCATACAAAAGAGCATAACTCTATAAAAACAAGGATGACAACATCCATAAAAGCGAAGCTCTGAAACGATAGGACACACGGACATTAACACTTGTATAGTGCCAGAACTGAATAATCAGAATATAAATGAATAAGAGTCAAAGCAAAATTGTGAGTAAATTTGTTGAAAAACTTCTTGATACAGGATAATGTTTATGGACATACTTACATTTTTAGGACTTGATTTTAGAGTTGCTTTGCTTATGATATTGTACTTTGTTGTCCCATGAAGCAGTATACTAAAAATCAGAACATTCGGATAATTAGATCACATAAAAAATTTTTGTTAAAAAAGTAAAAAATCAACATGTTTAAAATGGACATACGGACATTCTGGTAATGATTATAGAGTTGCTACGCTTTCTAAATCATACCTAACTACTTCAGGAATCACCATGCAAAGTTTGAAATCGATAGGACAATTCTAACATGCATAAATTAACAAAAAAAGCTATCTGTCTCAGACGTACGGACGGACGTACGGACCGACCCTAATTATAAAAAAGCTTCGCTTTTAATAATTATAGAAAAGCTTCGCTTTTTAAAAGAAAGAGACATGAGACAAGATAATGTTAATTATAGAATTCATAAAATTGTAGAGTGTTTGGCTAATTTTCATTTACTTAAAATATGAAAAAAACATGAAAAAAACATATTTCTTAATCGTACTAGGAATCCCCATTAAAAAATACAATTATAATTAAATTTAGAAAGCAAAACAGACATTTCAAACAAAATTATAATTTTTGTTTAAATTTAACGCCAACTTGGATTTTTAAAAAGACAGATAAACTACTTTGTGCATTATAATTACAAAAAAACATTGACAGATTTTTAGACTTTTATTATATAATGTTTAAGTATATTTCTTCATAGCTTTATATTAAACTCTTTAATTATAGATTTATTACCCTAGATTAACTATCAGGCACAATTATTCGACCAACTTAGTCTATCAGACAAAGAGTTTTGTTTATATTTATTCACATATCATTCATTCCAATAATAGGGGATATAATTTCTTAAAGGCTAGTTTTATCATAGCTTATTATATGTGGATGAAATGAAAGCAATAACCGACCTACCGACCAAAATGTGAACATGTTCTAACCAATAATATGGCCTAACTGTTCCTACACTGTGTTCTTATTGGTCAAATTTACTAGTTCTGTATCATTCTAGATCTACTATTTTTTTCACTGTTGCCTTTTCAAACTTTTTCATGTGATAAATCACACAAACTTCAAAAACCTAAAACCTAAGAATATATATTCATATCTCTGATATTTGTAAGTTTATCTTATTTGTGTGTGTTTGATACTCTTCTACAATTATCATATCAACATAAACTTAAAAAATTGTTTGGATGCTGAACATGGGGAGAGGATGAGAATCATGCAAAGTACATGATGTGCGTCATTGATATATTTATCTGGACTGCATAGGCAAATGGAATTTATCCTCAAAATTTATAACACCTTCCTAACGATAACATTCGAGGAGCTAGGGTTTCCTTAATCTTAATTTAGAATATAGAAAATCCTAATTCCCTGGCTAGCCTAAATATTTTTTTAGGATTTGGCTTATTGTCTTTGATAGCAATTTCATTAAAACATGTTTAAATTATTCTATTTGTAGGCTGAGTTTCAAATGTAAAATTTCATCCTTGTTTCATTAAATACTTGGCCTGCTCTAATTTATCTATCTGACAAAATTTCATTTTTACAATTATAATTAAAAGAAAAATAACAAAAGCAATAATTTTATAATTATTGGATTTTCATTTTTTTTATATTTTTTTTACTCTGGAACTTGCAGGGAAAGAGGCGTCATTGGAACGAATTTACTAATATCCAAAGTTTTATAAACACGATCTCTCATTTGTTGGCACAAAAGCATTTAAAACAATTTTGATAAGGTTCAAACTTTTCTATTTTAATCTACAGAACGTAGAGTTACTTTATCGTTACTGGGGATGTACATTGTACATCAATTTATCGTCTATTGTCTTATCCATGAAGATCTCTAAATATTTGTACATTAACCATATTTTCCGTAATTTAAATAAAATATGATGATAGGACAAACCAGTCCATATATGTAACTTTTTACAGACTAGTTTTGTGCTTGTAAACTTTTAAAGATATGTTATTGGTCTTCTTATGTTTGTGTAATTAAAATGGCAAAGCCATATGACCAATTGAAATTTCATGATCATAATTAACAATATGTGAATGTTCTTAGGGTGTTTTGATGTTCATTTCTAAGAATATATGTTTTTATTTCAGTGTGTGAGACTTTTTTAATTGACACATCCCTTGTCTGAATTAGGGAAGTATATCAGGAGGTGTACACTAGGGTGGGTCGATTTTGGACATTTTTTCTGAGACCAAAGCGGGGATCTACAAATGATTTAAAATTTATCCTAAGTCTTAAAACCGCTGACGACCAGACATTCAATTCTATAGCTATTTGTAAATAGTTGTCAAAAATTTATTGAATCAGAACTATGGCTTCATGGTGCTCACAGGAAAGGCATTGATTGAGGAGAAGAATCGGGAACTTTTGACCGTTTTAAAAAATCTCGTTCCTAGCCTGAGAAATTCTCAAAAAACCTCTACAAATTGGACAATTCTAAATAAACCTTTAAAAATTGTGGTTTCTAAGTCTAGGAACGAGATATTTTGAAATGGACAACAGTTCCTGATTCTACTCCTCAAGGCCTTTCCTGGAAGCACCATGAAGAGATTCAAAAAACTGTTTACTCTCATTTACAAATAGCTATACAATTGTATGTCTAGTCGTTGGTAAAAGGTTGGTAATTGCAGGGTAAGGAAGCAAAATATGACTTTGACTGACTATAGTCGGAAATTCATTATCAAACTGGGGAAATGCACAAAAATATTTAGCCCACTAGCACTAATAGGAAGGTAATAAGTGGAGAGGGCTTGAATGTCGTCTTTGCATATTTTTTATTTCTGAAATATATTTTTAAGTTGTCGCATTCTACAATTAAATATTTTAAATTTCTTTTACGATCAAAAATTTTATTTAAGTTAGTTTTATCTGTTGCACATTCCCTCTTTGTCTAATTCTGATATGAACCCGCCCTAGTGTACACCCCTGTCAAGGGGGGTGTAGATAGGTATAGAGGATGGACCCCTAGGATATGTATCCACCCCATTAGTTTTGCCAGGGGGTTAATACACCCCCCTTCAGAACAACTGTAAAGTCTAGACTGTGTATAACATGTTTTGGTATTTGTTACTGCACTTCTAGTGGATACTATTGTCCCTATTAAAAGTACATGAACTAATTTCTCTAGATAAAATTAAAATAAATTTTAAAACAATGAAAATTGTAAAAATTTAATAAATTACTACTGTTTTCAATTCAATTTCTATTGCTGTTGTTTATCCATTACAGCAATGTTTTCCTATGTGACAATTAAACATTACAGTGAATTTTTATCGGATAGACCGATATGAAGAACGGCTGCGCTTAATGATAATGTTCTTGTAAATAAATCTATCTTTAGGTAAACCATGATTATAACTTTGTTGATTCCTTCCCCCAAAATATATAAAGGGAAGGAATCTATTATTATCATATTGAACCCATCCTAATTTTGTTGATATTGAATTTAGTATTGTTGTATTTGTGTATAAATAACCTTGTATATAAAACCTCTGTGTTATTGATGATAGAAGCGAAGCTTCTCTTCGGTTAAACCGAGTAATGTCCATCCACAGCTCAGGGTTGTTACATTAGAAATTCTTTGGTTAAAGTTCAATGGAACTAGTTTATTGCTTCCTATAACTCTTAAAATATTACTGAAATCTATACTTTTTACTTTTTCATTATGCAATAAGTTAATTTTCTCTGCATTGTATACATATACGTGGATGGGTATTGGAGCATATTAAATCTGTGATTCAAAATATTTAGGAATACAGGGATAGAAAAATCTCTCTGTCCTTATAAATACCATTTTCAGCTTTTGCAATGGCCAACACAGGTTATGAAAGTACTAAACCATGCATATATTTATGTGAATGTTATAATATGTTTTTGTTTGCTTGAAATTCATATGTAAATTCTGCCCGTAGTTAGTGGTTAAATTTGAAGGGAAGTATGATTTGTGGATTAAACTGACATTTCCCCCTCCCTCCCTCTCTGAAAATATTTAATTTTTTTCTGGTTGATTTGCCAATGTAATTGAAATATTTTCATCACAACAGACAACTCTAACACTAAGGTTCAAAATCAGGACAAAATTATAATATTGTAAGTAGGTATTGGACATTTTCGGCAGGTATTTTTATTTAACCCAATTCTCATTTTAATATTCAAGCCTTGGAATGGTTTCAGGCTTCTTTTCTGACGTCTCCTTATCCCTTGAATAAAGAGCTCCTAGATTCATAGTTCACAGCCGCTAGTAAAGTTGATAGATCATTTCTATTGTAAGTATCCAAAGATATAGTATTCTTTTTTAAACATCAAAACGACAGACTATAGGAATTAAGATCTTTACACAAAAAATTTGTCAAAATTTTTCTCGTATTCATTCGAATCCGGTGGATAGGAACCGGTTCTCATCCATACGAAAAAACTATGTCTAGCATCGTATAATATCCAGCTTTCTACAAATATAAAAATGTACAATCATAAGATTAAAACCAGTTTTTTAGCCCGTGCCTTCGGAACCTCGGGGCTCAAAAACTGGTTTTAATCTTATAATTGTACATTCTATATCCGCGGATAGATGTTTATAATACGATGCGAGAAATAACTTTTATCTATCTATTTGAAATGACTTTCTAGTTACCATAGCTGCAATACGAACGGCTGGACTAGCCGACTAACGGACGGAAAGGAAGAGGCCAATCGGTTAGGCGGTTATGCAGTTCCTAAGCTTCAGATAGACATCTTTCTTCAATGCATTATAATCTGCTTTATTGATTGTGTCATATGGACCCGAGTTATCTATCATATACTGTATATTACGTATGTTATTATTATTTAATTCTACACACAGACGCGTGCAAAAGGGGGGTGTAGCGAGGTGTATACACCCCCTTGGTAGAATTGACAAGAATCTACAACCATCTGAAACAGCCAAAAGAGGTGACAAATTTCTCGGGTGCGCCTCCCCCCCCCCCCCCTTACTCTGGAAGAACTCTGTCACGCCACTGACTACACACATGAGTTATTGCATAGTGATAAAAATAGGAAAATTTCTTTATTTAAAATGACACATTCCACATAATGATATTATTAAATATCTTAAATATGGACACAACATTTATACAAGTTTTTATACGTTAAAGTGTATGTTCGTCTATCAGTCTAGTGTCTTCTATTCTGTATAGCTGTCCGTTTGTCCGTCATCTTGAAAGTCTTATGTATATATTGAATTATATAAATACTAACGGCTTCGCCCCTAGCCTCTAGGGGCTTTGCCCTAAACGGTTTGATCAACCTAATTTTTTGCATTTTAAATTTAAAAGAAAAATTATAAATTATAAATTCATTTTTCGGGGGGGGGGGGAGTGTATTTGCATATGATTATGTAATAACAACACGATAGCCACGGTAATATTTCCATGAAAAATAGATCCAATATGATTTTTTTGTCTAAAGTTCAAAGTACAATGATATCAAATGTCAAATACGCAATTTAATTGCGTAATTATTTTAAAAATTTTTCCTTTATTTATTTAAACAAGTACTTCCAATAGTGGAATGGGGTTATTCCATTAACCAATTAAGTTCTCCATTTTAGGGTAGTTTCTCATAGGTCCCGGGATGATTGTATGCTGTTTTACTGCCTACTGCCTCCAGATTCTAGGGGCGCAGCCGCTAGTTTTTAATAATCTCATGGAATTTATTTTTACAGCGAAGGACCTGAAAGTTTGTCTATCTTTATTAAAAACACCTTAAACCACTGAACCTTTTGGAATGATCTTTTCAGGAAAGCTTTATAATAGGCCTTCAGTGTTTACAGATATTTTAGAAAGTTTGTACTTGCTTAAAGTACAAACAGTTACTTGTGCTTTGTAAAAAGATTTATCTCCAACATTTTAAATTTAAACTGTGCACGCAGATAAAATTGAACTTTTATCGACAAGATTTATAAATAGTTTGACAAACCCAATTAGTCAATCGCACGCTCGGTCTAATATTAGAGTTAAATGGGTTAGAGTTTGTCACTGCAGTTTTAGCAGCGCAGATACTCCAAGGTGATTGTGTCTGTTAGTATGTATGTTGGTCGGTAACGCCGCTTTATGTTTAGTTATCTCTCTCTATTTCTTTCTCTCTCTCTCTCTCTCTCTCTCACTCTCTCTCTCTTTCTCTCTCACTCTCTTTCTCTCTTACTCACTCTCTCTCTCTCTCTCTCTCTCTCTCTCTCTCTCTCTCTCTCTCTCTCTCTCTCTCTCTCTCTCTTTCTCTCTCTCTCTCTCTCATTCTCTCTCTCTCTCTCTCTCTCTTCTCTTTTATCGCATCTGGTACAGCAGCAGTCTGAACTATTTATTTATGTAGTACGTCAGCTCGAATCTAACCAAATAACCAGCAGACACGTTGTAATTTTCTTAAAAGCTAGCGCGAGACTCCTTTTTTTACCGACCCTTATTCTAAGAAAAAGTGCATAGTCTATTGTTCACGTAGAATAATTGCACATATTAAGAAAATCTAGACAATAGTATATAGATACTAACACGTTGCGAATTCAGGGTTTCTCATATATGTATGTCCATTTTCTGTAGCAAATCTTCTCTATAAGTGTTCGTGTCTGTCTTTTCTTCCTTCTGTTTGTTATGTTGTAGTGTTCATATTTTCTGTGTATTTTTACCTTACCTTACCTTACCTCATATAGGCGGGATTCCCCTACGATTTTTAAGTGATCATCTAGCGAATCCAGAGCATCATCCGCGTGAGATTGGATGCGATACTCTAACACCCAAGGATATTAGGTTAAGTAACATCCAACAAACAAACAACCCTTTGATTGCACATCCTTTGTCTGAGAAGTCCTAACTGTGCATGGTAATGAGTTGCGCCTGTTTATGGGCCAAGACATTCCCCCTTATCTAACTATTTATGTCTTTAGTTATGACGCGGGGCATGGCTGAGATTCTTACTGATCACCTTCTGTTTATTTTACCAACCCTAAGTAAAAACTCCTCGAAAGTGGACAATCCTTTGCACTTAACTCATTATAAATGCATTTTAAAAATTGCAAGGTGGTCGCTAAAAGGAGTTCCTAATGAACAGTAAAAATATACTCGCGACCGTAAACATCCGCTAGTCGTCGGAGAGGCAATAGGATGAATTTCGGCCAGACACTGCGTCATAAGTAAATACGATAAAAATGGTTCCTTCTGCCGCTATGTCAGGATCGCGAGACAGTAGGGGGAATGCATTCGCCCATAATGAGGCGCAAATCATTACAATGCACAGTTAGGACTTCTCAGACAAAGGTCGTGCAATCAAAGGGTTGCTTGTCTGTTGGATGTTGCCTAACCTAATATCCTTGGGTGTTAGAGCATCGCATCCCAGTAAACGCTCTGGATTCTCTAGAATATCACTTAAAAATCGAAGGAGAATCCTTTCTTATGAAGAAAGGTAAACAGGGAAAATATTTTGGCTCTTTAAAATTGCATCTAAAAAGATAAACAAGATAATTTTGGATACAATTTATAGTCATTGTGAATGTATTTTCTTTTTACTATGACTACAAAAAAATAAAATAAAGACAATTTTTCTGGTTTTTTTCCTTTTTATGTGCAGTTTCAAAATTAAACAAACGGTTTTTCAAAAACGCTTTTGTCTCAAGGTTATATAAAATAAACAAAGGTAGATTCAAGAACTTGCTTCAAGGTTTTATAAACAAGGATCTTTTACATCAGAGTAGATTTACATGGGGTATAAAATTTTGGTTGTATAGAGAAAAAATCTCCTTTGGGAGGCACTAAAACTAAAATAAATTCATATAAGATATTATCGTTGCATTGTCTTCTTAACCCTTATTTTATTTTACCCAACCTAAAATAATCATTAGAGATGCGTTTACTTTTCTAAATATTCCATGGGGGTTTGCAGTATTGAAGAATTACCTCGGATAAATATACCTTGAGTGTTGGGTCAGTCTTTTCATGTCTATAAACATTTGACAATATCTATGCAAAGTACAGAGATATGACAATTGTAATTAGTCGATTTTTAAAAATTTAATATATTTAAAATTCTGCTTTTTGTAGATAGTGAATAGTAACAGAAGGTAAAGTTGTTGTAGCTTGTCATAAGCTACATTATTCATTATTTAGTTATTAAGTTATTGCAGTCGGTTCTATGCCTCTTTCTCTTCCTTCTTAAATACAGAGCTATTTGTTACTAGGGGTTTGCAAAAAAGGCAAATAATCTTCATATGAAAGTAACAGGATCTTTGTGTATCTCTGTGTGTTCGAACCGAAGGATCTCGGTTACCGCTTAGCCTAATAGTTGTTCCTTTCAATGTTGATGACAACCAGCTTAACAACAAAAAGCAAAGAATTTCCCGATTTTTTTTACTTCTTTTTAAAATGGTTGTCGAGTTCATTAGGGGCGTAGCCGCTAGTATAAAACTTTTACTAAACTTTATAATCAATATTTATTTACTAATAGAAATACAAAAAAAAATTATGTTACTGGATTTAATGATGCTGATAACCTTTCATAATTTTTCCAAGAATCTAAAATTGACTTTTAAACCTTTCTTACAAGGCTGGATCTGACGCGTATGATACCTGTAAAAATTAAAGGATTTAATTTGCCATGTTTGCCCTTTCAATTTTGTAATGATTAATAGAAATATTAGAAAACTAAACAAGGACAAACTTTCAAACATAAGAATTGATTTAAATCATGCAATATTTGTGTTGGACAAATATTAATTCCCCCCCCCCCCGCAACATATTTTTATTTTTAGCCCCTGCAAGGGTCTCTAACCATGCAGGGCATGAACCATATTACCAGTCATTTCGAGGATCTTTTAACCTTTACTTCACCTAACCTAACCTGCCTAGAGCTAATTTTGAAAACATAATACAATTTAAATACTTGAATATTTTTCCGTATTTCTGCTCTAAATATTATTGATAGATTGATAAACTAACCTTCAAAAAAGAAGTCTCTACCGAACAAGGACAATTTTGTTAAAAAAATAATTTTAAATATCTAAAATATAGAATTAAAATTATGTTTGTCCTATTAAGGACCCGGCAGTTGTGCCACATTCCTATTTATCAGCCGTGTGCACGTGTTCATATTAAGGATGTTATTGTGCATATTTGAGAATAAAAAGAAGAAAAAATGTAAATATAAAGTAGCTATGCACATTTGTAAGAGAATGAAAGACTAATGATAAAAATGCCCGTGAAAGAAAGCAGTTAAATTTACATTGGAGTAAGTTAAATAGACTTTCTTAGTTGACCACTAAATATTAACTCTTAATAATTTTGTTTTCAAACATCTGATAAGAGATTATTAACTTGATATTTACATTTAAGACTTAATAAAGTTCATCAAATAAAATTATTTAAAACATTAAGTTAGTTTTAATACTGGGAGAAGAAAGTTTTATGGTTTCTCATTCTAATAACCTCTAAAAAAGAGTTTTAGTAGGCCTAATAAGCAAACATTGCAGTGGTGATGCTATTCTATAACTTTCCTTGTCCGTCCGTAAAGCTATAGATATTAATCAAAATGGTTGCTATTTTGTTAAGAATCCCTATAAATGAATATTTATACATATTTGTACACATGGATATTACCTATAGATCAATGCTGTCATATCAAACAACCAAGGATAACTAAAAGTAACAATGTCGTCTTTCCTTTTGAAACACCCAGGGTATTGTGTTAGGTAACACATAACAGACAACAAACTTTATGATTGCACGATCTTTGTCTGGTTTTCTAACTATGCTTGGGGAATAGACATTCTCCCAACTCTTCATAATACTATCACGTTCCTGACATAGCAGCAATAGGTGCCATTTTTAACTCATCTTTTATGATGCGTTGTAGTCCAGACTCAGCCCCAACCCCTCCGTGACATCTAGCGGACGTGAATCATGTGTAAAATAACGTCTGTAATTCCAGCTTTGTCAATTTTGAGCGAAATATTATTTACTCGGCTGTAAAATAAGATAAAGCAGCGTATAGAGCCTATAAAAAAGATGACGTCATAAAATACAAATGACCAATGATAGGCAATATACATTTTAAATTACAAATGGTAAAATGTATACTGGCCTATCATTGGCCCTTTGTATTGTAAGACGTCATTTTTTATAGGCACTGTAAGCTGCTTTCAATAAGATAGGCTTCTAAATTTCCTAAGTAAATTCTAATGGCAAATGGAACTTTAATTGACTCCACCCTTTACTTGTTTTAATTCTATGCTTCATTACATATGAATGTTGTCATTCTTGTTTTTAATGAAGAGTGTAATCCTAAAATTTCCAAATATTTACTTTGAAAACATCATAAAGTATATTCAACAAATATTTTTAGACGCTGTGTAATCATTTCAAAGTAAACTAGCCAAGTTTTAGTGCTTCCAACTTTTCTGTCAGTCAAAAATATCAGGTTTTTTGGAATTTATTCTTTTATACAACAATACTGTACAAAAACACACAAGAATGACAACATTCATAAGTAGCTGAGCATAAGTAACATAAAATATACTTGTCCTTTCACCTATAGTTACAAAAAAACATTGAATGCCTGTAAATTTGATTTTGAAAATTAGACTAAAAAAAATCTGTATTTACGTAATAGGAGTCCTTATACCATTTCTTAAAAACGGACAGACAGACCTAAGGACGGAAATCATAGAACAGCTTCGCTACAAACACTTCTATGTCCAACAATTATATTATTAGACATCCAACCAACTATGAGATACCAATAGCCTTCCTATAATTTTATAATTTGTTTTGTTTGTCCTTTAAGATCTCGTTTACTTTTGAACCGATTGAGTTCCCTTTTAGTGAAGCTTCACATAGGTCCTCGGGTGGTTTTCGAAGATTTTTATCTTTAATGTAACAGAGTACCTTAATTCTGAAACTTTAAAAGATGAATACATTTCAAGAGTTAAACTTTAGAGTAGTTTTGTGGTATTCGGCAACCTTGAGCCATATTCTGTGGCAACCCTGACCTTGGTTCGGAGAAGGGCCGAGGGCCCTCCCCCGAGTACCGGGGAAGGGGTCAGCCTGACCCCTCCCTATGCTTTAAAATTAATGATAGATTTTGACAGCCTTATTATGGTTAAGCTGTATTGTTTGGTTCCCCCACCCTTTCCAGGGATGGGGGATCATTATTGCCCAATCTGATTATTGTATATGTATTTATATTGATTTTGCTTTAGGATTATTTATTCCAATCTGTGTATTTATTATTTGTTGTATATAACTTTAGTAAACCTTAGACCCTGAATAAAGTAACATCTGAATAGACTCTGTTTGTTATTTAGTGATTGCTAGAGAAGCGCAGCTTCTCTATAATATATGTGTCCACGTCTGTTCGCACTGCCGTAATCATTTGAACTTGGGTGTCTGCCATTTAACCGAGGCGGATACCACAAATTGGTGACAGCTGTGTGAGATTACGGCAAACCACAAGTGTAGAGCAGACGCGCAGCTGAGGCTAAGGTACTCCCAGCAGTGAAACTGGCAAAACTGACACAAGCAACCTGAATTACCCACCCTGGATAGCAAGGTCTAACTCTGTATCTGGCAGTTGTGGAAGCAAAACCTAGCGAAAGACCACGGAGAGTGGCAGAACCAGAGCTGCGGAGAGCAGCGAAATCGGACGAGAGACTGCGGAGAGCGGCGAAACTCGACGGAGAACCGCAAAGAGCGACGAAATCTAACGGAGGATTGGGCGCTCAAAGGCTGAAACAGGCCTGCGGACGGGCTGAAACAGGCCAAACAATTGCAAACGGCTGAAAACAGGCCACCATTTACTGCAAAAGATAGCAGGATCCGAACCCACGGCGCTGCAGGACGGGACATTCCCTGCCGCCACCACCCGGATTCGGACCCACGGCGCTGCAGGACGGGACATTCCCTGCCGCCGACTGGCTGAAACAAGCAAATTAGCTGCGAGCTGTGAGCGAAAATACGAGTGTAGTGTACCAAGCAGAAGAAAAACTACGTTAACTCCAAGTATCCTGAGAGGCTACAGGGCAGCCACCCATTGAGAAAGACAGATAGTATACCAGATTTCCAAGTATCCTGAGAGGCTACAGCGCAGCCACCCATTGAGAAAAACAGATATTATATCAGATTTTATGGATTACCACCCTGGTGTGAAAGCTAAACAATAGATTTATGGGCAGGGCTTGGTAAATAATTGCCGTGGATTGTGATAAGCCAAAAATAGAACTTGTGATAAGCCAAAAATAGAACCTAGATATAAGCTAACAATGCATTGGTAAACAATCGGACCCCCAAACCTGCAGCACGGCAAATATACCCCCTTATCCCAACGGTAGGGGAGGGGCCCACCATAAATTGAAGCAAATACAATTGAGGTGACATAAGATAAGCCAAGGATTAAGGGAGAAGCCCAATTACCTCACAACCCAGTCACCTCAAGCCTGCGGCACCCCCCTCCCCACCTGGGGAAGGGCGGCTTTACCCCCTCCCCTCACGCGTTCCCCCTTCTCCCCACACTCGGATAAGTCCGTCTACCGTGCGGAGACAGAGACCGGGAGAACGGAGCGCATTTCACGGGTTGCAACGAAAATTCGACGGACAAAGGAGATAAAGCGGACCAATGAGAGAGCAGATTGAGGGATAGATGCGCGTTTTACCTGTGTGCGCACTCTGACGGCGCGTAGGCGCGTTGCAAGAAAGGGGGATTTCACGCACACAGGAGGGGAGCTACTCTATAGCATACAACAGAGATATTTTTAGAAAAAAACTTGCAAAGCTCCTCCCTCCTTATCTACAGTGTGATAAGGAAAACCAAATCAGTTCCTGACAGCAGTTCAGACCCTCAACAACTCTCTACACCTACCAGCCTACCCTAAAGCTGAGAAGCTAGTGAAAAGTACCCTAGTGTACACCTATTTCAGATCTTTGTAGTTCAAACTACCAACCAAGTGATAAACGGTAGCGGTTGCTAGGATAGTAATCATAAGTGTAAGCCGCCTATAGTATTGACTTAGACTTAGTGTCCTGTCACTGAACCTTTGACCCGATGGAGCAACAACAAGCGCAAGGAGGCAACCAGCTCCAAGGATGGCTCCAGGACGATCCCCAGCCAGCTCCAGCCGAGTACCGCAAGCTGATGTTGAGTAACCTGCCGGAGTACCGAGGACCGCCCAAGCAGTCCTGGAATTCCCACATCCGGAGGCTGGAAATGTCATGGGCGGCTTACCGCGTACCCCCCCATGACACGCTGAACCGCCGCAACGCCCTTTTACTATCCCTGGCGGGGCAAGCGGCGGAGATGGCCTCCCACCTGTTTGGAGAGGCAGGCCAAGCCTTGACCTACGAACAAGTCAAGGCCGAGTGTGAAATGTTATTTCGTCCAGCCTATGAGTCCCAGACCCTGAAGCAAGCCTTCAGGGACTACAGGCAACACTCGACGGAGCCCATCCAGGCCTATATCTCCACAAAGTGCGCCCTGTACAGGGAGGCCTACAGCCATGAAGACCTGGAATTGCTCATTGATGAGCTTAACCGCGGCATCCGCAACGCCAACGTGAAACGTGAGATGATGGGACATGATTCGGAGCCAATGGAGATTGGCGCCTTGGCTCCGGGTCTCCACCAGATGGGGAAGGTTGCACCAGACGACGCCTCCAAGATTCCAGGCCGCTGCTACTGCTGCCATGGGAAGGGCCACCGAGTCAGAGACTGTCCTACGCCTATAGAGGTCAGCCTAGAAGAGCGACGCACCCAGCCCCGCCGTGACCGTTCTGCCAGATGTGAACGTTGCCATTACTCAGGCCATACGGCAGCCGAGTGCAAGGCTGACTGGGACCAGGTAGCCGGGAGGAGACGTGTAGCTGGCAAGGGCGCTCACTCAGGGAAGCCCAGCCAGGTAGCCAACATGGAAGGGAGCGCGCCCCCAGCAACACTCCAGCAAGCAGCCGCCCCCAGCGCTGTGGGCCACTCAGAAGGAATGCCGCAGTTTGGGACCATCCCAGCCAGGATCAACGTGCTGGGAGGAGCGGCTGAACCCAACCGGGTTGGCCTGGGCTTCAGCCTCAACCACATGGGACCGGAGTTCGTGCAGCCAACCAACATTGCGGAGCCAGAAGTCCTGCGGCCTCTGCCATTCGGCCTCAACATGATGGTGCCTGCCAGACCGAGTCCCCCGAAGGAGGAGGTAAACCCTGTCACCCCCAGCAAGAGCAGAGGGGCGCTATCCAGCGCCACCGGAGCGGTGTACGGGGAGGCCCTGGCGGCCGCCGAGCGGGAGAGGCGAGAGGCGCTAGCCAGCGAGTCTGAGTCGATGTATGGGATGCCACCCGGCGTCGCCACCTGGGAAGGACGAGAGGTGCGGCCCCGCACCCCCAAGCTGATGTCTGGGGCGGCAACCGCCGCCGCCACCTGTGGAGACTGGGGGGTGCTATCCAGCGCCCCCACACCGGTGCCTGGGGCGACAACCGTCGCCGCCACCGAGAGACCTGGACCCCGGAACGAGCCTGCAGCCCCAGAGGGAGGGGTGACATCCGTCACCCCCAGTCAGCCAGCAGGGAGAGTCCAGCTGTCCCTCATCCAGAGCCCCCAGCCAGCAGGGAGAGTACAGCTGTCCCTCATCTAGAGCCACCAGCCAGCAAGGAGAGTCCAGCTGTCCCTCACCCTCAACTGTGTCCAGCTGTCTACCACCCTCAACTGAGCCAGGATAAGTTAAAATTGACAAATGCATTGTACCCAAAATATTGTAACCCTCCAGCCTTGCCTGTGCCTCCCGCACCAGAGGCTGGGGAGATTGAGATTTGGGGTTATCAGGACTTGCCTGTGCCACATGCACCTGAGTTCCTAGGGCAGGGGAGGGATGTAATACAGGGCGAGCCTGTGCCACATGCACTACAGCCCCATGCCACTGGGCATGCCATGGACGAGGGAAGGGCCACCTTGAGGCTAGGGGAGCCGACGCCAAGACAGGCGCCAGTCGCCTGTCAGTCCGTCATTGGGGAGGGTATCGGGACGCCCCGGGCGTCTAAAGATAACACTCAATGGAAATTTATATCTAGCCAGGAGCAGTCCAGCAGTATCCAGCCCCAGGAAGCCGTTGTGGCCAGAGCCGAGAATCCCCAGATGCGTGCACGAGGATGGTGGCTGTCTGGCAGATTCTCCCATTGGTGGATGGTTCTGTGGGGCCTATTGCTAGCAGCTGTGTGGCCTACAACTAGCTATGTCTTAGTAGGGTGGGACTGTGCCAACCCCACCCATGTCACCGCCTTCAACAAAGAGCAGATGTGTAGCAAGGAGCCGCTACACCAGGAGGTGCCTCTGGGCCATGAGGTACATATCCTGCAGCAAGTTAAGATCCGGGAGACCACAGGAAATAGCTGTCAACTCACAGTGTCCCAGTGGACATTTAGGTGTGGAGTCTGGGGCCACCTGAAGGTGACCTCGGTCCCCACCCTCATGCGGCCAACCAAGATTGACCCAGAGATGTGCCGGGACCTGGCCCGGAGCCGCGTCTACACCCTGCCAGGCAAGACCAAGCCATTGACGTTCCAGCTGAACCACCCCCTGTTCTTTACCATGGATATGGTAGGAGCACTGGTCAACAGCCCCGAGGGGGTGGGTTGTGAAGGGGAGGACGTCCATTTTGAAGGCCAGCTGTACCGAAATGAGTTAGTGCTCCAGGAGCGACGGCTGCTGGTCAAGGAGGAGACCTACGTAGTTGAGAACGGACAGGTGGAGTCCCAGTCCGACCACCTGACCCTAGCGTGTCCCCAGTCCGAGCTGTCCTGTGTCACTGGAGAGGCCACGTACGTGTGGGACCACCTGGGAAGAGATTGCCCCTTGAGGCTGATCCGCAGCCTCCAGCCCAGCCTGGTGATGGATGCGTTCCTGGTTGACCATCAGGCACAATTCTTTATCAACATGACTACCCCCACCTCGATAGTGAACTGCGACTTTGAAGCCCATGCCACCAACCACCCAGCATTGTTCGTGGCAGCCGACCCGGCCGCGGCAGTGTTGCCCAGAGTATCGGCCAGGGACGTGGATGTCCCCCTCCAGGCCCAGATACACGCAGGTTACATCGGATTTACCCTGGAAACTTGAATGCGAAGCGCAGCAACAGAAGAAGTAGCGGCCAATTGCTGGAAGCTCCAGCAGCTAGACCCGGCTTATCCGGTGCGTGTCCAGGGGAGCACGTTCTCTATTTTGAGGGGAGATGTATTGCTCCAGCTTACCTGCCAGCGTAATAAGTACGTGGTAAGGGAGAGCACTGAATGTTGGGACAAGGTGCCGGTAGAGCCCACAGGATTTGTAGATGCCGGGATTTTGCTTTAGGATTATTTATTCCAATCTGTGTATTTATTATTTGTTGTATATAACTTTAGTAAACCTTAGACCCTGAATAAAGTAACATCTGAATAGACTCTGTTTGTTATTTAGTGATTGCTAGAGAAGCGCAGCTTCTCTATAATATATGTGTCCACGTCTGTTCGCACTGCCGTAATCATTTGAACTTGGGTGTCTGCCATTTAACCGAGGCGGATACCACAGTTTCACTACATTTCAAAAGATACATTCAGTGCAATTGAAGATTATTTGTTTTACTTATTTTCTTTTCCCGTAAATTACATTTCATTTGTTTTTGTTCCTTAGGTCCTCTAGCTCTAGGATACTGATAAATATTGAGTCAGTTAATACCTATATTTGTGACACATTTATTTTCCGTTAAGATATCATTTTTGTGTTATGTGGATATTATTAGCCTTGTTATTATATTGTAATGGATTTATCATGATCAATTTTACTGCTTGTTTGTGATTATTTTTGTCATGTATATACTATATATGTATTTCTATTTTGCTATGTGTCATAAAATAAATATTTCATTTCAACCACTGAACTGATACAGATCTCCAATTTAAGAGGGCTTTTCATAGTTTCTGGATTGTTTTTATTTTTAATTTTAAGATGGTAAAACATATCATTAATGGCTTATTATATGCCGTTATAAGAGTTAAATTACCTAATATTTATGTCTTTGTTGTGAATCAATATACAAAGATAATGACATCTATGTGTTAATTCTATTGACACTCAAAGTTTTAGAAACACAATCTTACAATCGTTTGGTGACTTATTTTAAATCTATATTAGGGCGTATATTAATTATACATCCATTGTCTTATCACTTTAGATCCCTGCATATAACGATATTATAAATACAGTCTTTTATAATATTGATTTAATATCAGCTCAAATGGTCTTAACTATACCGAATATTCTCTGATCAGAACAACGGGTAATGTATCAATGATCACTGCGCATTACTTTATTGTCTAAAAATAACAAAACCTTTGATTAAAAGACTTTATCTGCAAGTTCTTAATCCACATCGGTCAATTTTAAATAATTGAGTATTTATTACTATTTGTGTTACCTTTGATCATCAAGACATTTTATTCTTTCCAATAGATGTATTATCTATGGATATTATATCCTTTGTTCAAAAGCTACGCCAACACACTTAATTTTGACACCGTCTTATTTTTTTTGGATTTGCGAAGCGCGCCAATTTTTTACCCGTACACCCACTTGGCTGTATTAGAAAGTTGTTGACCCTCATTAAAGAGGGGGGGGGGTAGAGGGATGGAACGATTCTAAGAAGCCTAATATTGTCGCTGCATCCATATGTTTTAAAGCGAATTCTATTTCCAGACAGAAAAATACAGTAAAACATTCAAGTACGAGAGAAAATTAGCAGACAGAGAAAATAGGAAAAAAATAGAAGAGAGGAATATAGACAGATAAGACAATGGCCGATAAATTTATGTATATCCACAATAAAGATACACAAAATTATCCCTTCTATAGATTATAATTATTAATAATGACCAACCAATGAAAAATTTCATGAAAGTCCCCAATGTTAAGTCAAAGAATAAAAAGCGCTATTACAAAACATTGGGGACTAGTGTAATAAATAGCCCAGAGTCCCCCTCTTCCTGGTGATATTGATTTTTGAAAAGAAAATATTGTACTTCTTAGAATTAATATTTCAGGAATCAATAGAAATTAAATAATTATTATTCCAATATGGCACTGAAACATATAAATATCCGTTGGATTAGAACCAGTTCTCAACCATACTGAAAAATCATGTAAAAATACATTATAAAAATTAATTTTGTTATGATAGCCTTGGGAAAGCAGTCTATAATACGCTGCTATATGACTTTTGATAAAGTGCTAATAACTGCTTTATTATTGACATTCAGTATATGAACATATTTTTATAACTATGATGCTGCACTCCTTGCATTAGTCTAACAGTATGTCTATTTTAAGGGGAAGGGATGACAAAAATGGGACTTAAATCAACCCAAGATTTGATTTTGAAAATAAAAAGTCCCTGGAATTGAGAACTCATTTGATTCAGAGGTAATCGAGATGTTAACGGACAGCAAATAACCTGTTTAAATGATAGATTATAGTTTGACTCCCTAAAGCCTTTGCTCCAGAAGGGAGCGGATAAATTTAGCTTTAAAATCTAAGCTTTTTCTTTTTATATCGATTAAAAAGATATTTTTATAGAGAAGCTACAAATTGAACTTATCCTTAACTCGGTCAGACCTGTAAAATTTTATGTATTAAAAATAAACAAAACTGTGTAATGTATTGATATCATGTTTAGCTGTTTATACTTCTTAACAGGAGCGTGATGGAGTAAGATGTATGCATCCCCCCCCCCTCATCCTTTCAATAAAATATTTACACCCCCCCCCAAAAAAAAAGCCTGGGCGTCTATTAATATGATATTCCAATAAACCTGATTTACTTTATATTTGTCAATGTTTTTATTTTGTCTGATTTGTCGGGCTTTGCTTTTATGGACGTTGTCATTCATGTTGAAATTATTTTAGCCCCTTTCAAAATATCAACCAAAAATTTGCAACGCTTCGCGCCACCCCCCAGTAAAATCTCTATCTGTGAGCATGTTTAGTTGTTTATATTCTTTAATCTAAATAAAGTTAACCCAATGACGTAGTTTTTTTTACTTAAAATTTCTTTAGAAAACTGTACTTCGTAATTGCGTAGCAGCACTAAAGTCAGTAGTAGGAAATCCTTATTTTTATAGCATTGAAAATTATCCAAAAATATATCCTTTTATAAAGTTAATTAATTTGATTATGTTGATATGATATCTCTAATTGTTGACGTGTTTGCAATTAGGAAATCTGTTTTTAGCGGTTTTTCTTCTATATAACCACTCACAAACTATTTGAAGAAAAAAAGTATCTTTGATGATCATTGTTTGGTTAAGCTAGGTAAATGTTAGAAGAGTCCTACGGAGGAGAGAATTCTATTTGTCTTGTTGAGCTTCGCTTTTATGGATTTTGTCATCCTTGTTGTTTATCCAGGGAAATCCCGAAACTGTAAACATATAAAATTCTAGAAGAATATAAAATTGTAGAAAAGTAATTTACAAACACAAATTTACATACTGCGACTTTAGAATTTTAATTCAGATTTCAACATTGTAGCTATGCCTCTATACTTTTTTTTATCTTCATTATTTTTTTTTGGGGGGGGGGGGGGTTAGGTGTTGATGAAGCTTCCATTCCACTGGTAAAGACCACACAACTCTATAAAATATGACGTCATACTGGCCTACCATTGGTCAATTAAAATGTATACTGGCCTTCCATTGGTAATTTATTCTGTGTAAAGGCCCATGATTGGTCATTTGTATTGCATGACGTCATTCTTTTTATAAGCACTATAAAGATCTTCTTTAATAGGTCTGAATGGCTTGGACACATAGCCATTTAGCTATTTTTATATATTGCTTACATAACTTATATGATGAAAATAATTTAGTTCATTATACAGAAGTTCATAAAAGTTTATCTTGAATTTTCGCTATCATTTATTATTTCTAAAAGCAATGCTGTTCCACAGTTCTGATCGGTTCTTCCGTCCGTGCGGATATCTCTTATTACACAAATTTCGGCATGTTAGAATTGTCCGATGTCATGCAAACTTTACATGATGATTCATGTGGTAGTAAGACACAATTTAGAAAGATTACCAACTTTTTGCTTGATATAGTTATCCTGTAAATTTAATTGTTGAAATAGTTATTTCTTCGACAAAAAAGTTACAATAATATATGCGAAGCATCTCTATAAATAATGACCCTAGAAAACTTTTAATTCTACTATTTTCGTTAAAAAAACCTCTTTGATATCCTTATAATAAAGTAACAGGACGTGTGTTTGTCTGTGGGTCTGTACCGCTGCACCGATCAGGTTCTCCTTAACAGGGTAGCTTTTCATAGGTCCCTGGAAAGTTTATAACTATTTTTGGAGAGGGTACCACCACCCTCCAAAGAGAAATCGTTCCAAAAAAAAAAATAACCCCACCCCAAAAAAAAAAAAAAATTCCACCCCCATATTTATTTTTTTTACTTTTTCTTTTAAAGACTAAAATTTGAAATTGGGTTATCAAATTCGACCCCCCCCCCCCCCGCCTTAAGGGCCCCTAGAGGCCTCTAGGGGCGCAGCCGCTAGTAGCCAATAAAGATATATCTTAAAAATAGTCAAATCAACAGACAATATTAAATTTTGCAGATAAAAGTTAAACGAGCTAAAATTTATAAAATCTAAAATTAGGAAGCAAAATAGACCTAAAAAGGTAACGCTACTATCGTACAAAGGCACATATATTAAATGCATTACTAAATACATGCATTTTAAGGCACAAAATCATTTGAGATCTTTTTAAAAAAATCAGGGAAAAGGGAATTAATTTTCCTGAAAATATATTTTTATGATAAATATTTGAAATATCAAACTTTAAAGAAAATTCAACAAATCTCTAAAACAAAGAGTTTAATGGGTATTTTCTTTTAGAAATTAAGTAAGACAATTAAAAATTATGGTTTAGATGATTTATTTATAAACATCTCTAAAATGCTTTGGGATTGTCAGCCCTTGTTTTTAATTATTTTATCTGGAAAAAAAGATATTCTGTATTTTCACCAGCTTTGAGTATCATTTCATTCTTGCAAAAAAAACTTCGAAACTACTCTGAAGTGGTGCTTTAATTGTTTCTAGAAAACATCAAAAAAGAAATATTAATTAATTAAAACTACAAAAACCAAGGATGACAACATCCATAAAAGCGAAGCACTGAAACGGTAGAACAAACGGACATTAACACTTGTAATTTGTAAGAACTTAATAATCAGAATATAAATGTATAAGAGTTGAAACAAATTTGTAAGTAAATTTGTTGGAAAACTGCTTGATACAGGATAATGTTTATGAACATACTTACATTTTTAGGACTTGATTATAGAGTTGGGTTGCTTATAACATTATGCTTTGTTGTCCTAGGAATCAATATACCAAAAATCAGATCAATTGGATGATTATATCACATAAAAATTTGTTGTTAAAAAAGTAAAAAAATGTTTAAAATGGACGTACGGACATTCTGGTAATGCTTATAGAGTTGCTACGCTTTCTGAATCGTACCTAACTACTATAGGAATCACAATGCAAAGTTAGAAATCAATAGGACAATTCTAATATGCCTAAATTAACGAAAAGAGCTATCCGTGTTTGACGGACGGACGTACGGACGGACCGACCCTAATTATAGATAAGCTTCGCTTATAAAAACTTTATATTAACACTTGACATATCAATATTTTCAACAGATAGATAGATATGTATTTCAAAATAAGCTTACAAAAAATAAATGATATTATTACACATATTTGCATAATTTTATGTAACGTTTGTTACTTTCATAACCTGGGTTGGCCGTTGCAAAAGCTGAAAATACCAATGATAGTTGTCTGAACCTCATATTTTCTACGCATTTTCGATATGATTTTTTCTAAAACATTCTTATTTTTTATACTTTAGATATTGGCAGCTTACTATCTATGGCCAAACTATCATTGGATTTAAATTGCTAAAGCAGAAAGTATTTTGTGTCACTGTTTTGTGTAAACGTAGCTTATTGGTAGGTATCTCCTATTATGGGTTTGTATGAGTTCAATATGACAGCTCACACATAGCTTAAATGAATCTTGATAAAATTGAGTAAGGCCAACCAGTTATGAAAAATAATCAATTCTTGTATTTCATTTAAAATGCATAAGTTTTTTTTAAAATAAGCCCTTGTAAAGCAAACCAACTTTATCTTGATTAATTTCAAGACAGGTGTGAGCTTACACTAGGAAATGGAATGTGGGTGGGAGGCAGTTTAAGAGTTTTGTATCATGGTTACTACACTGAAATCATTTTCTATCTCTTGCTGGACATTTTATCCCTAAGAAGGCAGATATTTTATTAGCTTGGGTTTGTTCATTTGAATATGACAGCTTACGCTATGCAAATCATGGCTACACAGAAATCATTTTCTTTTCTATCCTTTGCTGGACATTTCTTCCATGCAAATGAAGATGCTGTTGAAATCTTACACAAGGAAATGGAAAAAAAATTCTATAATTTTGTTTCTCACCTTATAGTATATTCGCAGATATTTAGAACGAGTTTCAAAATTGACGTTCTAACTTTGGAATGGTCAATATGTATTAGTCAATGCTTCTGGGTGGTCCAAATATTTTAATTTCAAGGGAAACTACCTGATTTTTTTTATCAATGGACTGTCGATTATTGATGCACTAATCATTACCAGGAAGGAAGCTGACATTAGGATGTTTATTACACTAGTCCCCAAAGTATTATAATAACGTTGGCTATCTAACTTTTGGGACTTTTATTGAATTTCAATATGTTGGTTCATTAAGTTGAGTGTCCAAACGTTTCAACTACCAATTGTAATGTACAGAAGAGGTAATTTGGTGTATCCTCATTGGGGATTTACATCAATTTATCGGCCATGATCTTATCCCTTTAGATCCCTAGGAGTCATTACACTACTGCCCTACTCAAAGTAATAATAGTGAGGTCATAATGATCAGCCTCTATGAAACAAGGGTAAGAGTATATATTAAACAAAAGTTTCTCGATATATACTTTATAATTATTGCTGATCCACTCATGTAGAGGGTAAATGATTAGGCCCATAACATAAAGTAAACATATAATAGGACAACTAAACCATCTAAAAATTGATGTCGAAAAACCTCAAATAAGCTACAAAAAATGAGGAATTCGAAGTTTTTGGAAATGATTAAATGTATCTACGCTTTTTAAATTGTACCTTTCTGTTTTAGGAATGAGCATGTGAAGTTTGAAATTTATATCCAAATCTTTAATTGTAAATAGAGTTTCCTTTTAGTCTCACGCACAACTAACAAACAAAAAACGCACATTCGGTCCATTTGCAAAGTTGTTGGAATTAGCCCATAAATATAATTAAATCTCACTATTAAGATAAATTGTTCTAAAATCTGAATATTTTAATGAAGACAATAACGTCGAAATTCACAATGATAATAGTTATTTATCACATCGTATTATAGACAGCTTTCCGCGGATATTAAAATGAAAAATTATAAGATTAAAACCAGTTTTATTTTAATATTCATGGAAAATTGTCTGTAATACGATGGATGCAATGCATGATTTTTCTGTATGGTTTATAACAGCGGATATAAATCGGTTTTTAAGTCATACTGGAATAGTTATTTATCATATTTTCGTAATATTTTGAATGCTAGAAAACAAATTATGTCCCGGGTAATTTTTTAAGTATGTCAAAAGAACTTCGATTTCTGCCAGATCCTGCTTTTAGGCTATTAGAGGGAAAAGTAAGACGGAGATATGAAATAAGCCCGAGAGACAGGGGATATTTGTCTGTAAATTATCTGCTTCCCAAAGTTTTTTTTTCATTCGCTGGCTTAAAAACTTTGGAAAAAATAATTAAATCTTGATTGGAGGATACAGACTAGTAGTGTCTAAAATTTTCCACCAATAATTTTTATCTACGGAAGTGGTAATTTTTTTTATCAAAATTTGGGATGTGCATTGTATATCAAATTATTGTCCATTGTCTTATCTGTGGTAAATTTTAATAAATGAAACAAAAAAAAAGAGAATACTAGTAAAATGCATATATTAAAGGCCATACAATTAAAGGGTTGGTTGTCTGTAGGATGTTATTTTACCTAATTATAAGATAAGGATTATATGTCAAGAAAACTAGAACAAATACAATCTTTTTGACATATATGACTTTTTTTTACTCAAAACTGCGTATTATGCATTATCTCGCCTGATTTACTTTCTAATATTTAGGTTAATTTAATAAACTGTATAAAAACATTCTTTGTTAAGTTTTGAATGTTGTTTTATTCAAATCACCTTGATCTATATTCATATATCAAACCAATATGCTCTAGACTGCCGAAGTTAAACGAAGGGATATAAAAGGATAAGACCATGACCGATAAATTGATGTACATACATCCCCAATTAAGATACACTGAATCACTCTTTCTGTAGAAGAAAATTAGTGGATGAAACGTTTGAACACTCAACTTTATGAACCATCTATCAAAATTCAATATCAAAAAAGTCCCCAAAGTATTTTAAAATAAACAGTCCATTGCCCCCTCTCCCACTGGTTAAAAGTATGCCAAATATCTATAATACAAAGTAGCTTGATGTCTGTCCGTCCGTCTGAAGCTTAAGATCTCGGTAACCACTGAACCGATTGGATTCTACTCCTCAGGGTATATACCTATCGGTCCTTCAGTGGTTTCAAGCTATTTTCTTGGGGGGTGGGACACCCCCGACCCCCCCAAAAATGAAAATAATTTTCTTGAGAACACATTAGACTATGAGCAGCACCAGTAGTAATTTTCTTGAGAATAAATTAGACTATTTTTTTTTACGAATTTTGCGAATTCGTTATTTAAACGAGAAAATGTTTTCCTGCTGGGTAGGTGCGAAAATTTGCGATCCGTTCTGCTGGGTAAGTAATAGAAGATGTAATTATACCTCTTGGGGCAAAGCCCCTAGAGGCTAGGGACGAAGCCGCTAGTTATCTATAAACAACGATGGAATATTATCATGTGGTAGATATATAACTCTAGTAGTGATACTTTATGGTTAAAGTCAAGCTAAATAGTTCTAACCACATCATATCTTTTTATAATATAAAGAAGTAAGGTTTCTTTTTGTCTGAAGCTTAAGATCTCAATAACTTTTGCTCTGATTAGGTTCTCTATTTTAGGTAAGTTTCACATAGGTTTTATGTTATTATTTAGGCTATTATTCAGTCTTGGAATGGTTTTATGTATTTCTTTCTGGTCCTTTTCTGAATACAGAGCCCCTAGATTTTAAGGCCGAAACCGTTTTTTAGATAAAAACACTTAATTGCATTATAGTCTAATTCCATAAACAAGGAATTCAGTCTATTCAAATTTACTCTATTTTCTTATAATACGTAGGGACGATTATGAAATGTAATATTTACATAAAAGAAAGACAATTTTTACTCTACAAAAAATTGTTATCTCCAAAAATGCCCAGACTAAACAAGGACGAAAAATAGCATTAATAGTACTGCAATTAAAACTGGTAGGCAGATTAAAAAGTGCTTTTAAGAAAGCTTTAACAATCCCTCATAAAAATCCCCAAAAGTTGTTTCACAAATCCTTTTTTTATTGGATTTTTTGATGTATTGTAAATATATTTGGTATTAAGGCCTTTGTTTCGTGAATTCAATACCTCTTCCAAAAGTGTTTGGTTCTTGTATAGTCCACATACTAGAGACACTAAAAATGGTACCCACGATGCTTCAACGTCCAACTGCTGCTATGTCAGGTGCGTGATATATATAGTTAGAGTATTGTAAATGTCTTGGCCCAAAACAGGCGCAACTCATTACCACGCACGCACAGTTAGGACTTGTCATAAAAAGGTCGTGTAATCAAAGGGCTTAACGATGCTCCAAAGTCCTAGGGCGAACACTTGAATACGAAATAGGACCTTGCCTCTGAAAGGTAAAGACAATTGACATGATTGTAATCCAGGGAGAAAAATGCACAAATATTTTTAAAATTATAGAAAAGCTATGCAGTTAAAAAGTAAATGAAGGACAAATATTGCACTAACCGGCCTCATATACAAACAAAGCAAAATTTAAATCAGGGAGGCAGGGGATAATGGCGGAAAAATTAATCTTCATAACTATATCTTTTAATTTTAGATTCACGATTTTAATGTAATAAATGTCAATATGTAAATTACAATTATAATATTTTTGTTTTGTTGTCATTTTATCTGATATTTACTTCGACAGGATGAGAAGCATTATACTACTTAAATCCTATATCTACCACATATCTTTAATCTTTATAAATACGTATTGTTCGTTGATTTATAATACAAAGTTTTGTGATTTTGTGTTTAATTTCTCTTAGGTTGTTCTATCCCCCATATACCTGACTAAACTGTTCATATGACATACAACAGTTGTATTCAAGGCATAAAATGCGTATAATGAAGCTTTTGTTGTTGTTGTTTTGTTTTGAAGAGGCCGGTCCTAGTTTTTTTTTCAAATTAAGAGGACAAAAAAGATTTTTGAGAATATTGAGCGTAAGAAGAAACTATCTATGGACAATTAAATATTTATTCCATAAAACAAATAAAAAGCCTAACTTAACTTAAATGCATAAGTTATTCTAAATCTATATAATTTGTTTTAAAACTTTCTTGTATTTACATTAATTAAATATGGATACTAAAAATATGATCTTATATCTAAACTGATAACTAATTTTGTGCTTTTCAGGCGAGTTTCTTATTGGTCACAAGTAAGTTTAAGAATTATGTTTCATGTATTTACGGTAATCTAACTACCCCAACACATAGAAAATTTTTAACAATTTCAACAATTTTTATAAAAGAATCCTAATATTGTGGTCAAGTTTTAGACCATTTTACGTGGGGTATGCCATCCCAAATTTAATCTAAGTGCCTAGAATCTAGGGGAAAAGCAATGTGTCATATTTGTTCAAGGCAAACATTCCTTTTGAAATGTTGAAAAAAATGATGTAAAAAGTATTTTTTGTCTGCATGCTTGTTTTGCTATTTTTTTCTGAAACTGTGAAATTTACGGTCAACACAACTAGACAGCCTTGAATACCTTACTAATACAGGATGCTGGACATATATTCAATAATTTAATAATGTATCTTTTAATAGAATTTGTTTTTCATTATGGTCCCAAATCTGATTACCTTTCCGCTGCATTAAAACCAGTTCTTAGCCATAACGAAATAAAACATATATTGTATCGTATGGTGCACAATCTTCCCTTGTTCATGGTATGATTTAAATATAAACCCGCAACCGTGGCTCAACACGTAGCGCATCCGCTCAAAGAGGTGATTGGTTCGAATCTCGGTCCGACACCGCGTCAAGATTAAAAACGTTACAAACAGTTTCCTACTATGTCAGGTGCACGACATAAATAGTAAGAGTAGGGGAATGCCTGGGCCCATAAACAGGCGCAACTCATAACCATGCACAGTTATGACTTCGAGACGTTGGTCGTGCAATCAAAGAGTCGGTTGTCTGATTAGTGTTACTTAACTTAATACCTCGGGTGTTTGGAAAGAAAAGGAGAGATTTGGCTCCCCTTAGTTATCCTGGGTTGTTGGATCTGAGTGTCATCGACAGCAGACTCGCCTCAGACAAAGGCAGTGCAAATAAAGGGTTGGTTGTCTGTTTCTCAGGGATAAGGGATGGGAAACCTGACCGAAAATTAGGTCTCAGCCTCCTTTTAAAAGTGATGGGGCAACTTTTCTTTTTTGCCTATAAAATCAACTCATTTCCCCCAGTTCCTCATTGGCTGTAGGCCAATATCCAATAGCCTGAAACTTGCTTTTAGCATTAACCAATTAATTAATAACAAACGCGTCCCCCAGTTCATTATTGGCTAAATTAATTCAACCAAACATAAATTTCTGCTATTAGAAAGACAACAATGGAAACTTTCTGCTATTAAAATGACAACAATATATATGACGTTCAATCACATCAACTTATTATTAAATTTACACATTAATAAATGTCCATATAGCAAAACATAAATTGAGAGATCGTTTTTTGAAGACTGAGTAGGATTCAACATTTTATACTTTAGAACAATGTGAAAAACTCATGTCTTTAGACAATTTAAAAGTTACATTTCATGTGGAATTGATAACCCATCTAAATGATCACAAATACAAAACTAGTTCAATATGTAAATAAAAGTGTACTGTGTTTTGTTAAAAAAAAAATTTCATTAATTTTGGTAAAAATTATTGCACACTTAATTGAACTTTTCTGTTAATATTTAACGTAAAATAAATTTTTTTTTTAAATTCTTAATTTATATGTTTGCTATGGAACAATTAGTTGATAGAATGTTACCCATGTACTTATTCAATTCTACTTAATTTATTTATTAAAGCTGGGGAGCTAAAGCGGTGTTTATTTCTATATAAAAATTTTGGGGTGAAGTAGATCCCCCCTTAAAATGTATGAAAATAAATCAGATTTAACCATCTCAAAAAAAACTTTTTTTTAAATGGGGGGAGGGGGGGTTGGCGAAGTAATAACGGGATTCTACTTAAAGCCACTAACATATTGGTTCTTTGAAAAGTTTTTATTGTATTTTATGATAGGTGAAATCAACTACCTGAATTCTATTCTATACTTTTTTCATAGTTCATAGTTTTCAAATCTAACTACTGCGTCATCCCGAAACTAGTTTTTTAGGCCTAGTTGGAAAATAGGCCTGGAATAATATTTTCTTACGTTTCCCATCCCTTATCCCTGGTTTCTTAACCTAATATCCACCATTGGGCATTAGAGTATTGCATCCCATTATAGCGGATGATGCCCTTGGGTTCTCCAGGTGCCTTCTTAAAAAAATCGAAGGAGCATCGGGTCCCAATAAGGTAAAAGGTATAATTTAAATGTTCCTACAAGTTTTAAAAGGAATTTTAAAAATATGGTCTACTGGTCCATCTAATTTCTACCCCTAATAAAAGAAAACAGGCTAAAATGGATAAAGAGAGATAAAATAATTAAAAGCGTATTGGAAAATTCATTAAAGTAGTTTTGAAATATTGTATACCTATTACCTGTCCCAAGTCCTGATCATATATACATTTATGAAAATTTATCTTTTTGCAATTCTTACATCACAAAAATAACAAGGGCAACAAGGTTAAAATTATCCAAATCAATTAAATTTTGAGGCTCCGTAACCTCAGCCGCATTTAGCAACTCGGCTAAGCCTCATCTTGAGCCACCATAGATGCAAGTATCAAATTTCTATTCAGCCACTATTAGGCACAGCTACCCTAAGCCACCCTAAACTAAACAACTGTTTAGAGGCTGCGTCAACAGCCTAAATAATTCCTTTGACGCCCTTAGCCACTTACACTAAATTGTAATCAAGCCAACCACAGCCGCAGCTGGAAACTTTACCGCGACTGACAGAAAAATATAACAACTCTTATATACAAAAAAAAATTTGAGGAGGTAGCTAAAAATATTTACAACCTTTCAATTTTTACTTTTTTATTGTTTAGTTTTTTAAACAGTTAATTTGAATGATTTAGTAAATTACAATATTTTCAAAGAGAAAAATGTTATAAATCACTAAAAGTAATTAGATTAAATCTGCGTCATTCAATAAATTAATATAAAACTTTTATGTTTATTACAATCACGAAATAAGTTTAATTAAGAAATTTGAAATAAAAATGTCATAGAAGCAAAAAAGTTGGAAATAATATCAAAATAGCAAGTTTGAGTGTTGAAAAAAGAGAATAGTTATTTCTCGCATCGTATTATAAACAGCTTTCCGCGGATATAGAATGTACAATTATAAGATTAAACCCAGTTTTTTAGCCCCGAGGTGCCGAAGGCACGGGTTAAAAAAACTGGTTTTAATCTTATGATTGTTCATTTTTATATTCGTAGAAAGCTGTTTATAATACGATGCTAGACATAGTTTTTTTTTCGAATGGATGAGAACCAGTTCCTTTCCACCGGATTCGAATGAATACGAGAAAAAAAGAACTTAGACAAGATAAAAAAAAAAATTTTTTTTTTACAAATTTGAAAATTATTTTTCACATTATTTTAAACAATCAGTTTTTAAAATCCGTCAACAAAAGGATATAGTCAGTCTACGTAAGTGACAAGGAAGAAGTACTTGCCGAAGTTATAGAGTAGTAAAGTATGAAAATTAAAATGTTAAAAATTATTCACACTTTCTGCCTTAAATGACCCAAAAATGCGAAAAAGACACATTTTAAGGCTAATCAAAATTAGCATAGGTCAGCGTTTTGCAAAGACTTATGATAATTTCCTTTAACTTGCTGGTAGTACAGGTGACCCTACCTTAATTACCTTTTGAACAAGTATATGAAAATCCATGCTTGTGCACTCTAAAGCTACTTTAAGAAAAGTGTATGGTATTTTTTTTTATAATACATTATTATTAGACAAAAGGATATCTCCAAAAGTTAACATTCTTTGGACATCCTACACTTTTATTGTACTGTTACTGAATAAAAGTGCGCGATATGTTTAGAAATGTTTCAACAACCCCCTGAAAAAAAAAGAACTCAGGAGTCCTTTCTTCACTCTTTCATCCCCCCCCCCCCGAATCGCCTATATATGGCCGATTCCTGTGCACGTATCTTCCTGATAATATGAAGACTATGGGATACAGTATGTATATGAAATAAAACTATTTTTTTAATATTATTATTTTGTACTTATATTTGGAAAAACATTTTATATGGGGTGAAAAAAAAATTTGTATAATATGTAATTAAGCTACGATTATTAATATTGACGTACTTTCTCGTACTTTTAAGATATTTGTGGCATACTACAGCCATATCCCTGTATCCCTAAGAACAAACTAGGTTTAGGTTACTTTATTTACAAACGATTTTCAAGAATAAATGAAGGACAAAATCATGTTGTACTTTCAAATAAGAATTCTAGTTTCCATTAAAATAAAATATAAAGTTTGATTTTTTTAGTTGCAAAGCTACTATAAAAGTTTGATATATACGTCTGTCAATGATTTATGGCATTCATTAGCGTAGTCTGTGAAGTAAATGAAAAATTGGATTAGATGTATTGATTAACCAACAAATTATATGAATTATAGTTAGCTGTAATCGCTTTCAGCTCTCCATTTTCATTTTATTCTTTTTATTCAAGGCCTATTATATTCAAAGATTTCTTATGTTTAACCTTTCTGTTTAGAAAGCTACGCTATTAACGTACGGAATCGTCCTTGCTACGAATCTGACGCGTAATCAAATATTTTCATGGATTTTGTCATTAAAATTTATGTTCATTTAATGGAGCAAGAAATAATTTTCCTATACAAAGAAGGTCCGGGAAAGGTTTTTCTCGTATTCATTCGAATCCGGTGGATTTGAACCGGTTCTCATCCATACGAAAAAACTATGTCTACCATTGTTTTATATCCAGCTTTCTACGAATATAAAAATGTACAATCATAAGATTAAAACTAGTTTTAATCTCATAATTGTACATTCTATATCCGCGGAAAGCCGTTTATAATTCGATGCGAGAATTAACTATTATCTACTTCAAAATCCAAAGATAAATTAAACTAAAATTTTACATGGAGCTTACTATTTTTGTGCTACTTTAATTTTAATTGACTTTATTTTTCTTTAAAGGCCTTTAAAGCATTATATGTTACTATAAATTTTCATCTCTTATCCGCTGAAAATTGTATGTTATATGTTGCAGTATATATTTCCATTCATTTTTTACACCATCCTATAATTTTGCATATTATAGGGAAAAAATTATAGGATTTGTATGGACGTCAATATTTTATGAATATCATTTTGTAAATTCATGTTTTTATGCTTTAAAAAATTAGGAACTAATACTCAAAATATTATGATTTTTTGGTTAAAAACAAAGCACAATATTTCGAAAATGCCGCCATTCCCCTATAATCTATCGATGGTGAAATACAAATTTTCTTTATTGTGTATTTGTATAAATGAATTTGTTTTATTTGCGCTAAATATTTGTTTGCCTAAAAAAAGTTATGCCTTTTTACAAGAAACAAATGTACTTTTTATTTTAAAGTATTAGCTTTGGTCATGGTCGGTTTTTAATGATATATGGTAAACCGCCCTCAATTTAATCCTTATACTAAAGTAACAGGATGTTTGTCTGTCTGTCTGTGTGTACCGAAGGATCTCGCTAACCGCTGAACCGATTGGGTTCTCCTTAACAGGGTAGATTCTCATATGTCCCGGGAAGGTTTATAACTATTTTGGGGGAGGGTACCACCACCCTCCCTAGAGAAATTAAATTTTTTAAAAATTTACCAATTTTAGAAAGAGAGTTCAACATAAAATAAACATCAAACGTAATTTTTTTTAAACTTTTTCTTTTAAAATCTAAAATAAGAAATTGAATTATCAAATTCGACTATCTCCTCCTCAAGTGCCCCTAGAGGCCTCTAGGGGCGTAGCCGCTAGTATTATATAAACCAACAAAGGACTAATAAGCAGTTTCCCTGAAAAATAAAACATATTTGGTCTAGTTTTACAAATGTAAGATATTTTGTTTAAGGGATGAGAAAAACTGATATTCAAGCATTTATCATAAATAATTATTTATAAAAGTATCTTGTCTGCTTACTCTTATTCGATTGTATTTTTGATTATTTTCATTGAAGAACTAAATTGAACTAAGCTAAGGTTTAGTGAATATCAAGTAATCATTAAAAAATAAAAATAACTTTTTTCGGTAAATATTAAAAAAAATATAGTATGTAGTATGGTAAATAATTATAAAATATCAAGAAAGAAATAAGACTACAAATTAATAATTTCATTTATAGGTCAATTTAAAAAAATGAATGAAAATAAAATCTGTGTTTATCCAAATATTATTTCTTGTATTCTAAATCTTGAATGTATAAAAAGTTATGACATGTCCTTCGCGGTCTATTTAGAATCGTATCTACGTCACACTTCACCTGTGTCTGTCTGTCGATACCTTTCCTTGTTTTAACCATCAAAATTGTTTGTTTAATCTACAAGAAAAGTGATTTGTAAAAGTTGCTATTTTTTGTGAACATTCCCCATACCAATGAACATTCAGAATATAACTAACTTTAACTTAATGATATGTATAAGTCAAGTTTTAAGTCAGTTGGGACATTTTACTACGTAGCTCCTAAACTATATAAAGCACAAGAATGAAGCTTATATTTCCAAAACTAGAGCATATAGCAGTTCTAGCGCTATGCATAACATTTTTCTACTATTAACACAAGCCGCCCAATTACAATTTTAAAAAGATATGCATTTTTTGGTACATACTTTATTTCGACGGTAATGTTCTTTGACTGTGAGAGTGAGACATAAATATCTATGAAAAAAAATTACTTGGCTGCTATTATTGATAGAAAGATGAAGTTTATAAATAAAATACTGGACTCCAAATTGAACTTATTTCGTGCTTGTTTGAAAAGTACAGAGCTAGAAAAATCCGGTTATTTTGTCTTGCTGTCAGGTTCAGGTATGAAATTTGTATGGCCATGTTAGACATATTAGTTTTGTATAATCACAAAGATTCTTTTCATTAGACAAAAAGCACCCTGCATCAAAATTCTAGTAGGGTAAGTTACATTGCCGTTTAAAAAATCAACGTCTCATAAATCTCACATATTTAAGTTTTTACCAAATATTATAATACGTAGATTCTTATCATATATATATTTTTTGGGACTTTTATTTAATTTTGATTTTTTGGTCCAAACGTTTCTACCACTAAATTGTAATCCTTGAAGGGGTAATTTTGTGTATTATCATTGGGGATGAATAACAAATTGTCGGCCACTGTCTCATCCCTTCAGATCTATATGTACAACTGAAATCTTTCTACACAAAGTAGGAAGTAAGTCACTATCAAACACTCTAGTTAAGTCAAACTCCATAAAAAAGTACAGATAGGAATTTAATATCGTCACAAATATTTTACAAATATAAAAGTACATGCTGTTAGTGCCAGAGCATGTGCGCCCGTCTTTGTTCAATATTACTAAAATAAATACAAACAGGTTAATTTACATTTCATTTTCGAAAATCGTTATAATTGGTGTAAGGTCTGGAATATTTTATGCACACTTGTCGCGCGGTGTATACAAATGCGCGAGAAGACTTGTCTCACTCTCATGGGTGGTATTTCTTAAATCCGTCTTAATCCGATTACAGTGAAGCAATGTGAGAATGTTCCGCTTTAGTACAGGTTGAATAATGAAGAAAAATACACACTACATATTTCAACTTGATTCAGATCGCTCCTAATACGTTGAATTTGGCTTCAAATCGCAATTAAAATATAATTTTAGCTCTAAGATGTTTATTACAATGATTAAGAACGACACAATATATAATTAACAGTTCAAAGTAGAAACGAATCTAAGGTGGAAAATGGCGATTTTCGTGTTATGTTTAGTTAAAATACTTGAAAATATGTCTGACAAAATGTATATTGATTGATGGATTGAAATGGACATTTTTTCTATCATATCTAAATTGTGATTAGATAAAAAAGCACATATTTTTCATGAGGCAAGATAGTGATAAATAACAAGCACAAAAACATATGCCTAGTCATTTGACGGAACGATATTTCTTTATTTTGAAAGAAAATTTAGAAGAAGTAAACTTTATGCTCATTTAAAATTATGGCGTGCGACATTGGTGGGGAGGGGGAGTGTCTGCATCTCCTAATAATTAAAATTTTTAACATTAGGTATCTTTATTCACCCCTTCAAGGTTGACACCGCCCGTTTTTTTTTATTAGCGTTAAACCATTTCAGTTCCAATGACAAAATTACAAGGTACTAAGTTAGCTTTTATTTAAATGCAACTTATAGCAATTAATTTGAAAAAAAATTACGAAACCTATTTATGTCTTCGGGGGGCAATACTTAGAATTTACGACCTTTTTACCTGCCACCCAAATATTATTTCGCTTGTTGACTAGGTAAGGTATACCTTATACATAAATGATATTAACCGAGTAAGAAACTTTTCAAAAAAAACTTTTACGTGGGACACCCAGTAGATTAATCTATCAGAGATCGGTTTTTAATAAATGCCGCGTTTTTTCAACAATTTTTTAGACATTGATTGATTGAACGAAGACGATGGGATTTCAACACAAAGTATACAACATAAGAATTCAAAATTTTAAAATTATTATTTTAGCCATTTGTATAATGTCTAATATAACTTAAATCCATTTTCGCTGCATATTTATTAATGTGTCTTTTTAGAGCTGTGTTAGACATTATACAAATGGCTAAAATAATTTAAAATTTTGAATTCTCAAGTTGTATACTCTTTTAAAATTGTATGGGGCATTGATCTTCAAGATGGAATAAGGTTTTTAGCAGAGTATACAACTTAAGTATTCAAAATTTTAAAATTATTATTTTGGCCATTTGTATAATGTCTAATACAGATCTAAAAAGATGCATTGATAAATATGCAGCAAAAATGAATTTAAGTTGTATGGCTAAAATAATAATTTTAAATTCTTATGTTGTATACTCTCCCATCGTCTTCGTTCAATCAATCAATGTCTAAAAAATTGTTGAAAAAACGCGGCATTTATTAAAAACCGATCTCTGGCATTGTACTTTGTACTCTTAGTTGTATACTTAGTTGTATACTCTGCTAAAAACCTTATTCCATCTTGAAGATCAATGCCCCGTACGATTTTAACAGAGTATACAAAACTTGAAAATTCAAAATTTTAAATTATTATTTTAGCCATTTGTATAATGTCTAACACAGCTCTAAAAAGACGCATTAATAAATATGCAGCGAAAATGGATTTAAGTTGTATTAGACATTATACAAATGGCTAAAATAATAATTTTAAAATTTTGAATTCTTATGTTGTATACTCTCCCATCGTCTTCGTTCAATCAATCAATGTCTAAAAAATTGTCGAAAAAACGCGGCATTTATTAAAAACCGATCTCTGGCATTGTACTTTGTACTCTTATTCCCTGCAATATTAGAATCCTTTGTCCACAGTTTGTTGAGAATATTTACCAAAGTCCTTTACATTTAACTATTGTCAGTTATATTGAATGTGTTCACAGCATACATCTCAAGAGTGTTTTATAAGCGTGGCACGGCTGCCGCAGAAATTTAAGACGTCTTAGTTCCAGCTAATGGTCGTTAATGTCGGCTGCTGCAGCTAAATCTTTTTAATTTAGGCGCTTTTAATGAGAATTGACAAACGGATGTAAAATACCCCATCCCTTACAATTGGCTCATTAAAAATGTCTTTGTTCAATGAAAAGGTTACTTATAATCCACATTTACATCCATACGATCAAAAAAAAGGAACATTATTTTTTATTAGTGAAGCTACTGTATTATTCACATTGTTTGTCCGTCCGTATTATTTGTTCTTCTCTACTTGTGGAAAACGAGTATACTGTATTGCTTATAATTTTAAGCTAAAAGACACGTGACTCAGACGGACAAACTTACGGCCATATGTCAGTTATATTAACCCTACGCTACTATAAAAATTAAGTAAAAGTACATTAAATAGTATTTATTCAGTGTTTATCAAAGATACAAAAGAATAAATGCAATACAAAATATTTCTTAACAAGAACATCATTATTAAGTACATCTAGAACATTACTAACTTCAAGAATCACATTTAGATTAAGCTCCAAGAAATAAAAAGGATGGATAATTTTTTATGTTTTTCTTAACATACATATCTTTTTTTTGGCAATAGTAAGAAAATTGGATCCTTTTAGCCATTAATGTGAAAAAAAATAATTATTATTTGAATAAACAGATATATTCGGAGAAACTTAGAAAATTCCTGTCTGTCTTTTGCTACCTACAATGGGTAAGGTATTTTAAGGTTTGACATAGACAAGCCAAGAATAAGGTTAGAAACAGTCTATGAATAAAATAATCTAATGGTATAATAAATAGCATACAAATTATGTATATATAAACTCTAATTCTAAATGACTAAAAATGAACTAAAAACTTCTATGAATATGTCTATTCTTGTACAGGTTTAGTCTGGTTTGTTTTCCAAGCCAGGTAGGTGTTCCAGATAACAGCTACAAGATTCATCATCTAAATAAACAAAAATATGTTAAACATTATGATTCAGGGATTTAAAGGGACAAAACAATAGCCGTTAAATTGAAGTACATCCCCAATGATGATAAAAAAATACACTGTAGATAACAACTAGTAGTTAAACGTTTAGACACTCAAATGAACCCAAAGTCCCCAAAGTTGTTATGCCAACGCTTTCATATTATTATAAAACATTGGGGACTAGTTTAATAAACAGCCCATTGTCCCCTCCCTCCCTGCTCATAATTGCATCATTTTTAGGTTGATGTATGTTTGACTTTTAAAAAGTGTTTGACATCAAATATATTTTTAAAGAGTAATTTTTTCTTTCTCAGCCCCATCTTCCACCCCAATTTAGTGGTTGACTACCGCAACAATAAAGCTGTACAAATTTACTGGGAAGGGTAAGAATTTTTCTCGTATTCATTCGAATCCGGTGGATAGGAACTGGTTTTCATCCATACAAAAAAACTATGTCTAGCATCGTAATATCCAGCTTTCTACGAATATAAAAATGTACAATCATAAAATTAAAACCAGTTTTTTTAGCCCGTGCCTTCTGCACCTCGGGGCTGAAAAAACTGGTTTTAATCTTGTACATTCTATATCCGCGGAAAGCTGTTTAAAAAATCCAATTCTATATATCAGATGAGCGATTTAAGGGGAAAAATACATACTAACAGTCATCCTATTTATTATTATTTGCACAAAATTTGAATGAATGTTTTTCTTTTTTCTTAAATCTCAGACTTAGGTATATTGCAATATTGGAAATTTGTGACCAATAACAAAAACAAAACTGTATACTAAAAATAGAAATAGATACTTTGCAAAATTGCAAATTTAATCCGCCGATTTAGATTAGTTTAAAAAACCGCTAGTTGTTGGGTTTCTAGTACGTATTTGATATGAAATTTATGGAGAAAAATTGATGTGAATGTTTGGATAGCAAGCTCAAAAACTGTATCCAAGGGGTTTAAATTAATACCTATATCTGCAGAGTCAGGTACGGTGCTTCAAAAAATAATAATAAGCGATGGCCATATAAATTCTCTACATATGATGATAAAACCTCCAGACAAAAGTCGTATAATTCAAGTGTAGCATTATACTAAAACAAGTATTGACCACTAGAAGTAAAAAAACCGAATGATTTAAGACACATCAATATTGAACTGATTATGGTATTAAAATTTTTTAACTGTTGTAATGATTATGTATTATTTTGGTAAACTTTTTTGCTGGTTTGATAGGCATTTTTTCGTGTTTATTGAAGACTTAAAACTAAAAGTATTGGAATTGCATTACAAGGTTGCTTTTTTCAACAGATTCTATACACTTGACGTCAGTGTGAAGCTCTAGAAAAAAAACATTGAAAAATACGGAGAAAATAAATAAATGTTTTGCAGGATTTTTAGATAGAGAGTTGAAAGGTTTAACCAGATACTTATTAACTTGGAAAAATACAGCACTATAAAATTTAAAAAGTATGGTTTTATGTAGTATGTTGTTTTCTTTAAAAAATAGCAGCTTTTAGAACCATTTTTACACTACAAATATCGCTAGATGTAAAATATTCCTCGCGCGAAAAAAAAAAGAAAAAAAAACTTACCAATAACCTATGTTGAAGAGGAACAAAATAAAAGTTGAGTATTTGGGCGGCAGGCCACAGCTTCCAGTTGGAGAATAATACATCCAGGTACATGGATTCCAGGTGGCTTTTCAGATTCTAAAACATATAAATTGATACATAAGTAGATGGCAATATATAGCTTACAGTTACAGAATAATACACCCAGGTAATTGAATTTCTGGCAAAGGTTCAAGTGTAGATAACTTTTAATTTTGAGAGATTGGTATAAAAATAGCATGAAAAAATTTCAAACAGTTTTGAAATGAAAAGACATCGATATAAATATAGATTCTACATAAATATTTGGGGGTCAGGTTTTGTGACTTTTAAAATAGTTAAAGCTTGAATTCCCTCTGGCGGCTGACGCGCGGCTACCGAGCCCTGGCCTTATCCCTTAATACAATAAAAACGATAATAATACTGAAGTACAAAAGTGCCTAATATTACAAAAGTGCCTAATATTACAAAAGTATATCCGATATGAGATAGGTAAAGAACATTGAGTACAAAGTACTAAAATGGATTATAAGGATTATATTTTAGTGCAAAAACCGGAAGAACAAATAAGTACACACACAACACACACACAAAAAAGAGGAAAAATTTGGTGAAAGTGAAGAGACAAATGCATAAGATTAATGGTTGAAATTAATCACACTGAGAAATGTTGACCTGTACGAATGGTAAGGATAGGGATTTTAAAAGAAAATGAGAGATATAGATTGGATACTATGATTCATCAAATGAAGTGTTGACATATAAAGGTCTTGAGGTGTTTGTAAGAGGGGGAGAAGTTTTGACAAATTTGCGTAAACCGTGTGTTTAGGCTTTATCTTTAGACTGAGAGGATAGGTTATTAGGGATAAACATCATTCTTATATGATAAATTTTCAAATGTATCAAAACTTTCCCCCTCTTATATTAATAAAATTATAATTTTTTTCATAGGGGGGGGGGGGGGCGGGGGGAGGGGTTCCTCTATCCTCTCAAGAGAAATCGACTCACGATTTTTTCTTTCTTTTTCTTATAAAACTATAATTAAAAGTAGAGTGGTAAAGTTGATAATTGATAAGTCTTGTTTATTTCATGAGATGCCATACCCCCTGACTTGACCTTCGTAAATACATTATTCTATTCTTACACACAACATTAATCTTTACGAATTCCAAAATATTTTTAGATAATAAAATAGGGAGGATAGAATCCAAAAATATCACCATTTGAAAAACAAAGCAATATAAAATTATTAGCAGATATAGATTAAATATACAGTTGTTTGTTTGTACTTAAAGATCTTAAAATCAGCTGGTTTGATTGGGTTGCGCTTATGGAAACTTTTCAAAATCTCGGGATTATTTTAATCTAATTAAAAAAAAACCTTGGAAGATTCTAGAGACGAAGCAGCAATTTATAATATATCTTACCTAAGATATTCAAATAAAAGGATTATAGAGGCGAAGTAGCTAGTTATAATATATCTTAGCTGGGGTTTTCAAATAAAAAGATGCTAGTGGCGAAATAGCTAGTTTTAGCATATCTTAAAAGCATTACCTATCCTCTTAGAATTTTATTTTCAATTTTGAAAATATAAGTACCACCAACCCCCCTCCCCCCCGACAACGAACGAACAAGGGATGGGGGGGGGGAAAGTTTTGCCACTTTCGCGTAAACAGTGTTCTGTGGACTAGGTATTGATTTTAGATTATAGGTTATTTAGGATAAAAGTTTACTTTTGGTTAGTACTTCACGTATTTTTAATCAGTTTTTGGATAACCCCACCCCCTAGCCCCCCGGGGCTCAAAATCCCCCTAAAAATGAACCTAACCTTAATTTTCTCAGGAACCATTTGACCAAAAGAGATGATTTCTTAAACTTAAGCTTTTGTGCTTATAAACTAACTTCTGATTTAGAAGTCACCCCCCTGCCACCAACCCCTAGCCCTCCGGGGCTCAAAAAAAACCCTAAAAATGAACCTAACCTTAATTTTCTCAGGAACCATTTGACCAAAAGAGATGATTTCTTAAACTTAAGCTTTTATGCTTATAAACTAACTTCTGATTTAGAAGTCACCCCCTTGCCACCAACCCCTAGCACTCCGGGGCTCAAAAAAACCCCAAAAATGAACCTAACCTTAATTTTCTCAGGAACCATTTTACCAATAGAGATGATTTCTTAAACTTAAGCTTTTATGCTTATAAACTAACTTCTAGTTTAGAAGTCAGCCCCCTGCCACCAACCCCTTGCCCCCCGGGGCTCAAAAAAAACCAAAAATGAACCTAACCTTAATTAAAATTTCTTATTTTAAGGTTTATAGGAACACTTATTAAACCAAATATGAATCTTTTTGGAGGTTATTGACATATCTCCTGAAAAAATTAGAATCGGCCTCCAGTTTCAGGTGCTGCAGGCAGGCCTCCAGGTCCACTCTGGAGACAGGTAAAAATTAAAATTTCTTTTTTGAAGAATTAGAGGTAAACTTATTAAACCAAATATGCATCTTTTTGGATGTTATTGACATATCTCCTGAAAAAATTAGAATTGGCCTCCAGGTTCAGGTGCTGCAGGCCTCCAGGTCCACTCTGGAGACAAGTAAAAATTAAAAGTTCTTTTTTAAAGATATGTGTTCTAGGCAGGGTCTAGTTGACCTCCAGGCGACTGCTGGATAGGGAAAATTAAACAAATTGTATTTTTTGAATTTAGAGAAAGTTGTGCTCCAAGCAGGCTCAAGGTGTCCTATAGAAGCCTTCTAGACAGACCTAAAATGTCTATTTTATAATGTTTTAAAGTATAATTCTGTCTCAGATGTAATATTACAGATACTCAAAATGGGGCAAGCGTTTTTGATATGATTCAGATTATAAAGTCTAGATGAAAGTGGAGTCATTTTAAGAATTTAATTCAGAGGGGTTGATCTTATCCAGATTTCATCCAAAGCTAAAGATTGGTACGATTCTAATTTTTTCAGCAGATATGTCAATAACATCCAAAAAGAAGCATATTTGGTTTAATAAGTGTACCTCTAACTCTTTAAATAAGAAATTTTAATTTTCACCTGTCGAGAGTGGACCTGGAGGCCTGCAGCACCTGAACCTGGAGGCCGATTCTAATTTTTTCAGGAGATATGTCAATAACATCCAAAAAGATGCATATTTGGTTTAATAAGTGTACCTATAAACCTTTAAATAAGAAATTTAAATTTTTACCTATCTCCTGAGTGGACCTGGAGGCCTGCAGCACCTGAACCTGGAGGCCGATTATATTTTTGTTCAGCAGATATGTCAATAACATCCAAAAAGAAGCATATTTGGTTTAATAAGTGTACCTCTAACTCTTCAAATAAGAAATTTTAATTTAGGTTAGGTTCATTTTTGGTTTTTTTTTAGCCCCGAGGGGCAAGGGGTTGGCGGCAGGGGGGCTATTTCTAAACTTTAACTTAGTCCATAAGCATAAAAGATTAAGTTTAAGAAATCATCTCTGTTGGTCAAATGGTTCCTGAGAAAATTAAGGTTAGGTTCATTTTTAGGGTTTTATTGAGCCCCGGAGGGCTAGGGGTTGGTGGCAGGGGGGTGACTTCTAAATCAGAAGTTAGTTTATAAGCATAAAAGCTTAAGTTTAAGAAATCATCTCTTTTGGTCAAATGGTTCCTGAGAAAATTAAGGTTAGGTTCATTTTTAGGGGGATTTTGAGCCCCGGGGGACTAGGGGGTGGGTTTATCCAAAAAATGATTAAAAATACGTGAAGTACTAACCAAAAGTAAACTTTTATCCCAAATAACCTATAATCTAAAATCAATACCTAGTCCACAGAACACTGTTTACGCAAAAGTGGCAAAACTCCCCCCCCCCTTATTTTAGGTTAGGTTAGTTCATAGGCTAGGGTGCCGAGCGCTGCGGCTAGGCAGGCTAGAGGGCCGAGCTGCGATCAGAGTTGTTCGTTGTCGGGGGTAGGGGAATCTCAAATTTTTTTAATTGAAAAAAAAATTTTTAAGAGGATATTACCATCTTAAATTACCTGAGGTTTACCCCCATTAAGTGTGTACGCCGAGGTTGTGAATATGACTATAAAGCATGGGGCAAACAGTCCCTGGTCCATACACATCTTTGTCAAGGCTCCTTTAGCTCCTTAATAGGTAGAAATATTATTTAAGAAATAAAAGACAATATTTCAAGATATAAACACATTTAAAAAAAAGTTAATAACCATCTAAATATAAACACTTGTTGTAGACGAGTATGTGGGTTTTGGGGCGGTTGTTATGGGAAAGGTGTAATCAAGTTTTCATGGAGACGGAGGGTGGAGATTTTGGGCTCTTTTTCAACATGTAGGGTTAGATAGATTCAGTATAATTTTTTTTAACCATTCAAAGCCGTTAATAAATCAAATATCCCCCAGGAGAAGAGATTTTAGATATTCTTTTTTTTTACAAGTTTTCGGGTGCAGCTGCTAACCATGCTTTTCTCAAAATATTTTAACATTCCAAAGTCACAGATAAGTTCCTTTTCTAGGCAGTTGCCAAGTACAAATATTTTTTACATAAATAATATTGCAATTTCCTGAAAATATATATTCAAAAATACACAATAAAAATGCATTCTTGTAATCTGGCAATTTTATATAATTTTAAAGTATACAGATGTAACTACTTTAAGAAGGGCTCAGTAGCCGCGTTCATCCGCATTTTTTTTCTAGTTTTGAGCCTTAACCGACTATCCAATTTGCACATAAGGCATCTGACGACAGCAAAGTAAGACGATTTTTTGTCCAATCAGATTCTGCATAGTCGCAGCCACCAAAGTCAGCAATTCTGCTAACATCATATTGATTAAATTCACACCTTGAATCTGGAATCGAGCCGTTATTTTTTCAACAAGTTCCAACCGCAAAAAAATCTTTAAAATGCAGTTGCCGAGCCTTGCCCATAAGTGCACATAAACGTGTATTTCTTTGCCAGAAAGAACAATATTACAAAAGTGCTTATGTAATTTTCTTAACAAGAATGATAACATCATTAAAAGATGCTTTTAGAAAATAATAAAATAAGTAAAGCTATATATATATACATACATCTTTTACTGTCTTTGGCCAACTAGACCGATATAAAAAGGAAGGAGGGGGGGGGGGGGGAAGGGGGGAGGTGTGTCACTACTTATAACCAGAACTAAAAACGAAATAACAAACCAAAGAAAAAAGATACAGCACTTTTTAGTTTGGTTTCCTGTGTTTTTTTCTTGCTAAAATAAGTGGCACATCAGCCCTCTCCTCATTTTTCAGGGTAGATTTGTTTTAGCTACTAAAAAATTTTAAGATATTTTTAAGGGCGGAAATGTTCTAGAAAACTTCCATTTTTTGAAGAATTATCATATTATCTTAATACATCTAGGTTAAAGAGTGAAATAAAAATAATATCTTATTAGAGGGAATCGAATACTTATAGAACTTTTATAAAAGAAAATGAGAAAGTTATTCGGACACATAAATTGGCATTGCTTTCATGGGACTGAGAACCATGTTATGAAAGTTGATAACAGAACAACTAAATTTTTTGTTTGTTTGTTTATAAGATCTATAATACATCTTTTATGTCAATCGATTTAATATATGCTTATAATGGAATATGGCCCGCTTTAAAGATATATTTGTTAAAAACTATAAGTGCAAATAATTTTAGTGAGTTTTCTGTGGATAAGAAAATAAAACTTGCAGTTATGTTTAACATTTTAGAATAAGTTCGTATGATCTTGATTTGTGATCAAAAAAACACTTATAATGCCCTCTCGAAAAGGAAAGTGAAATTTGTAGCTAACTAAAATAACGATCCGTATATAAACTCCCTTTACCCCATCTCCTCCCCTCCTACTAGATAAACGAGCTGACCAATAAGTGATGTCCATATTAGGAACCTAAATTGACTACAATTTTTCCCCTGTCATGATATCCATATATTCTTATACATTCCTCTCGAACAAAAACGCACTCAGGGGAGGAGAGGCACGGGTAAAATTTATTTATATAGTGACATGTCCTAGGGATGGGATATAATATCGTCCAGGTGTTAAAATGTGTACTTTATTCTTTACAACAAATAAATAAGTTTTTATATATCCATGTCTTCGGATAAATATAACTTATAGTTTTTTTTATTGACTTAGTTACTTTAACAACAACAAACTTTTTTAATAAATGGGATCATATAAATATATAAGAGCATATGACTAAGTACGATGATACAATCAACGTGTTTTTAATCCCAATAGATGCAAAATAAGGTTTTTATGTTTGTCCGTGCGATTTTGCTAACCACATAACCGGGTGAATTCTATAATAAGGAAGTTTCAAGGTTTGGCCTAGACTATTTCGTTGGATAAATTTCTGCAATTTTTATATACCCCCTGCTTTCTAATTTGAATACAGAGCTCCTAGCGGCTTGTAGCGCTACTTTTTTAGTGAAAATAATTTTGCCCCGTATAGTTCAGCGGTTAGCGATATTCTTATCTACAGATATACACACACATTAACATCCTGTTAATTTTAAATAAGGATTATTGGGTTTAGTTCTTTTGGTGACAACGCATCTTAAGGGGCGTTTTGTCGAATTTTCACAATAGCTTTTGATAGGTTATTTTAGGTAAAGTTAGGTTAGGTGATTGTCCCGCAGGGGCTAGAAAAGGAGAAATACGACGAAACTCCCCTTAAGAGGCGTTGTCACGAAAGGGACTATACCCGGATTATTTCTACCTGGAAATTTAACAATTCTTTCCAGTGCTAGATACCAAGTTCTGATAACAGGTGCCACAACACAAGAACCAAGGATGAAAAATTTAGCAGTGCGCGAAGGATCAAACTCAGATAATTTCTTTCTAAAATGTGTCAAAATTACTATAAAAAAACAAAAAGGGTTAATACCTATCATTTATAAATTCATTCTCTCCTAATTTTAAACAAATGAATATTACACCTTGTTATCAAACGCCTTGTTAAGTTCAAAGTAACAAAAAGTTCCACATTTTAGACCTTTACAACACTGTAACTTTGCATGTCAGTGGAGTAGGTAATGTATTTCAATGTGTAATTGTCGAAAATCGGGAGCGTTTCTGTCACGATCATAAAAATCTAAATTCATAATGGCAATAAATACGGGTTAAAAATGGTATTTATTTTGGTATTAATTATATTTTGTAATTTATTGTACTTTAAGTACATAATAATGTTTAATTCTATTTTGAAACCATTCATAAAAGATGAAACAAATAACTCTTAATTATAGATTTAATTAATTTTACTTTATTACAATCCCTCACTTTAAAATTAGAAATGTATTTCTAGACATAGGTGTTTAGTAAAAGTTATTGAATTTTCTTAAACTTGGCATTGACTAAATTGAGGATTAGAGAGATTAGTTTTATAAATTGAGAGCCAGCTTTAAAACTACTGACACCATCAACAGTGTATTACTGCATATTAAGAATTTTCACCACAGCTGTAAAATGAATGTCAAACATTCTTACTTGTTGAATACTTTTTGACCTCTAGAAGTGCAATAATTTTTTAGCTAAAGGGGGTGGGCAAAATGTCCATTGTAGTTGTTTTTCATTGGATTTTCATGCGCCTTATCTCTTAGTGGGGATTAAACCCTTCCCCCCTGCCATATGGCCTAAAACTTGCCCTGGAGCGTTTACGATAATTTATAAGACACACACAAACAACTTATTACTTTGTTCGCCCCTAGCGGCTCTATATTCGATGGCAAATATGGAAGGGCAGAAAAATTGGCTAAAACCATAACAAGACTTATTTATAGAAATAAAATAGCCCAAAACCATCTCAGGACCTATCAGAAGCTTCACCGTAAAGGAGAACCATGTCGGTTCAGCGGTTAACGAGATCTCTCGCTACAGACAAAAAAAGCTTACTTCTTTGTTTAATGAGATGATGCCCGAAAATGTTTGCAAACACTGACTTTTAAGTAAAGTATTATTAATGTTTAGATACCTTTCTACTAAAGTCTGAGCAATTGTATCTCCGGTTGCACATAAAATCCCTGAAAAAATTCAATCAAAACTTTCTAAATAAAATGTAATAATTTTAATTAAAATTGTAATAACTTTTACGTAACAGTATAAAGAGCATTTAATATGTCAAGATAATAACATAATTTTATAATTTTAAAAGAAAATAGGTTTGGTTAAAATATTTTAACAGATTGACTTAAGGCTGAAATTCAATTCTAACTATAAAGCCCTCCCCCCCCCCCCCCCCCTATGGCCCCGTTTAAAATTGTAACCTGATTGAATAATTTGAGTTCTCCATGGATATTTCTCCAGCAGTCGCGTATATTGTCTCCACATAAAAGCCATTTAAAAAAAATTAATGCAAGAAAAATCTCGTATCAAAGTTTAGATTAACTCACAGCTATAAAGATTGTATCTAATACTAAATGTATTTTTTTTGTACAAATCTAAAACTGACTTAACCACTCTACTACATTGATCTGAAAGAATGCAAAAAGACATTAAAAATGTCACGAAAAAAATACAGAAAATGAAAAAATACAAATACATAACAATTTCATCACAGTTTTTTCACCATTAAAAAGTAATCAAAATGATTAATTTCATTTTTTTAATTATGATATTAAAAAGAAACAAAATTTCAAATATAAAATGTTTTAAACAAATCATCAAAAATGATATTCTTGAAACAGGATGTAGATATTAAAACTTAGATAATATATTTACAAATGAATAACATCCTTGAAAATTCAGGGTTACGGGATGCTTGTGGGAAACATTCATAATATTTTTGCTACATCTATAGTTAGATATGGTAACAAAGTAAACTTAACATTAATTTGGGTGTATGAAATATTTCACCAGATATCATCCAAAACAAAGATTAGGGTGGGTTGATATGAGACCAAAGCGGGAACTTGCACATGATTTTTATAGGTATAATACACTTTCAAAAATAGCTAAACAATTGTATGAGTGAGAGCCAACGGTTTTTAGACTTGAGATAAATTTTAAATGATCCAGAGGTGTATTATTCTCATAAAATTTTTAACTTTGGTCTCAGATGAAAATGTCCAAAATCGACCCAACCTATTAAATATATTATTCTTTATCCCTGTTGAGATACTGTTTGTCTTTGGGTGTCTTGATTTCAGATTTCCCAGGTAACCAGTAAGAAAAATAAATCCAGGAACATATTAGCCCTTGATTACAGCAATAGGTCTAAATAAACAAAATAATAAATGAATTTGCCACAAACTTTAGTTATTTGTCTGTTTCTATGTTTTTTTTATTTCTGTCTGTATTATCTGCATGTAATTTTCAATTGTATGTATGTATGAATGTCTATCTCCCTGATTATCTATCTACTTACCTGAGTTTCATAGTTTTCTTGCTGATGCCCGCCGCATGGCAAGTGTCTACTACGTCGGTGACGTTCTTGTATGATTCTGGTGCCTCTTCCATAACCAATTTTGGAGAAGCTACGCGTACGGAAATACCCTAAAAATAAATAATAACATTTTTAAAATGTTAGGTAATTATTACCTAAAAAAAATCCCTCCATGTAAAATGCATTTCCGAACTCCAATGAAGGGGGGGGGGGGAGGTAGGTTGTGCTAAAATTCCGTAAAGGTGTGAGTTTTAAGGCTCAAAAAACAGTAGTAGATCGATAATATACACTAATATTTTTGTCTATGGTTCTTTTTAATAAGGAAGATACAGATTTAGTGAATATTTTCTTTCTAGTACTGTTTTTAAGCCTGAAAACTCACACCTTTACGGAATTTTAGCACAACCTACCCTACTTTTATGCAGACGAGCAGTTACCCTTATTGTAAAAAAGATATTTTTTATTAAAGTTTATTTAGTTGGTTAGTCTACATTTCAGAAGAAAAAAATACTTATTAAAGAAATCCATGTAACAATAGTTAACTTTCAATACAACAATAATAACAAATAACACACAATTAAACTGATTCTTTGAAAAAACATGAAAAATCATCCCCCCCTCCATTTTTAATTTATTTAAAAATTAAGATGGGAGGGGGGGTTCTGTGATCAACAAGGATATTTGAGGGAAATTGCCTGTTTAACCCTTTTATGTCGAATATTTTTACATCTGTCAATCAATCAGTTTATAAATTATCCTCAAAATTACATAAATATACTGACGCGTATTTCATATTTTCCTCATATCACTCATCATATAAAGAAGTATGAACTTATTATTTCTTGGGAAAAGTTTTATTACTTTTTGATATGTTTTCTTGCACCTGTCAAGCGGAATAGAATTGGAAATATTGGACATACATTTTTAAAATAATTAGAGAACAGCATAATATTAGGACATTGAAAGTGGGATTTAATTGAGGGAATGCCATGGCCAACAAATAGGTGTAAGTTAATATAAAGAATAGTTAAGATTATTAAAAAGTCTTGAAATCAACGCGTTGATTGTTGAAACTTGAAAGGGTATTATTGCATAATCTTAAGAATCTTGTAATTTGACGATGGCAAAAACTAACCCCTCCAGTCATTGGTAATAATCTTAATTCTATATCCATTTTATAATATCCAATGTTTCACACTTAAAACTCTAATTGTACGTAACAAGAACATGTATATCAATAAATAAGCAGCTATAAAAACTAAGAACTGTCCAGAAGACATAGTTGATTATGATTTCAAATCATAACTGAGTCACAACCATAAAGAGAGAAGACTGTATTTGAACCGGTACCCAAAGTTTTCATAACAAGTTCCCATATTCGTTAGCTTTCAAATATTTAAGTACTTTTATTAGGTATATTTTGATTGGTTGGTTGAAACTTGTAGTGTGCATAGTTTTCAACTAATAATTTCAATCTACAGAAGAGGTAATTATGTCTCATCATCATTAGGTATGTACATCAATTTATCTTTATAGTCTTATAAGAGAAAAAAAAGGTAACTTTTGCCTACAGAGGCTATATCTTTAATTAAAGAAAAGCTGCACTTTAAAAAGCGTACTTTTTTTTTTACTTTCTATGATATTTTTCCTCTCAGTTACTTATCAAAATTTTAGGAGAAATATTAAATGTCGATACTGCAAAATAGGTTTCATTCAATATACGTATTAGTTACAAGATCTTGAGATAAAAGAGGCCGATTTAAAGTATGTTACATACCTACTACACAAAACGTTTTGAATAATAAAATCAAATAACCTTGTTATATGTACTCATCAATATATACAATTACATTCTAAAATCAGCTGTAAACAACAACTGTATTCGTGATTATTTTAGCTGTTTTACAGAGATCTGACTTAGTAGCAATGACGACCTTTTTATCTTTATCCCTGTTCCAGAAAAGTTCTACCTATCCTTATATGTAGGAAAGTGCACTTTTAAAGTGTATTTTTATCTACCATCGAAATACAATTGAAATGAGTTTCCTCTCACAGTTATAATAAGAATTGGGATAAGAAATATACAGGAAGCTAAAAATTTATGGATACAAGCAAAACTAAAGTGGATTGATTGCTACCCTACCTCACATTTCTCAACATAGCTACTGACGTACAAACAGCACAAAGATGATATTCGCATTTCTAAAAACTAGAGCTCAGAGCGGTTTCAACGCGCGTTATCTATGGTATTTTTCAACCATTAACAAAAGCCTCGCAATTTGGTTTTTAAAAAAAGGTTGCATTTTTTGACACAACCTTTGATTAAGGCCTCAATTTTATGAAAGAATCAAACAACTTGCTTTTGTGTTTTCGTTTCTTATTTATAAAATAATTCAGATTGAATACTTTTATTTCTTTGACCTGTTTTATAATCACATCTGCATTATTTTTCATTAACCTACAACTGGCATTATCTAACCTTAGTCATTGAATTTTCAGTTTTATGTTTAAGATCTTGTATTTATAAAACCAATCTTTGTTGAAAGTTAGTGAGCATTGTGTGTTCATACTCTAAGCAGAAATCAATTTAGATGAAATGGATGGATTCCTCACAAAACAACTAAAAAATACATTTCAATGATAAAAATTTATATTTCCAAACTTTTTTATATTATAGTATTTTATGTTACAGAAACAAAAAATAGTTTTTACATGAGGGTTATTTTGTTATGAATAATTCCTCCCCTCCATCAAATAGATATAATCCTACCCAGGACTAACATTAAGCTTTTCAGGAAAGGAATCCTAAAGCATTAACATTAGACACAGCTTTTAAAAAATTGACATATTTTTTCACCTTACGACCTATGTTTAAATTGGCTAACCAGAACAAATTAACTACATATATTATTATTTACCTGAAAATGGTTAATTGAAAAATGCTTTTTTGTGTAACCATTAAAATGAAAGTAATCTCTATCAATCCTCTTAATTGAGCATATACATACATATATACAAATAGAAATCAAACATATATCAGACATTAGACAGCATATCACGACCAAACCGTACTATGTACAATGTTTTGATAGGGAAAAGGACTGATTTAAATGTTACAAGAACATCAAATTGACGGTGCTTACCTTAAAAAATAATTATAAAGATGATATGCTTTCGAATTATTCCCCATAAAAGGTTTTAAGTCAAAGAATGATTATCATGTGCAAAATTTTAAAGAAGTGCGAATGTAAAGATGCACTTTAAACATGTTGAAGCTTTTAAAATGATGTATTCCTCAATTTAATTGATTTTCATTTACTGCAAGTACAGATCTCAGCTTTAAAAAACAGTCATTCTATTTTAATTCAATTGTATGTACATAAATACATTTACGTATGAGAAATATGTAAGGATACATATTTAGTATGTACAGAAGTAGAAATAAAAATTCATCTTTTGAAATCCTACAATGTTTGTATTGAATAATATTATCTATCATTTTTCCTTTTTCTTTTTAATTAATTGTGTATAATTGTATAATGATTTTCCTTGTGCCTGTCAAGAACTACAACCTTACCTTACTTTTATAATAAATTGATACACAATATAACCTAACCTAACCTAAAGCAATAATGAAACAAACGAAAAACTACCCACCAACCCTTTTTAAAATTTATTTTAAAAATATTAGTGGCTGGGTGTAGTTCAGTACTCAGCTCTAAAGAGACATTAAGGTAAAAATATGGAAGTATTTTAAAGTTATCGAATGAAAGTCTCTTTCCCTTAGTATGTACGCCTAGTACATTAAACATTCACCAATTATTCTCTTTTTCAATAGTTCTGCTGCTACTCTATAACTTATTTCATATGAAATAGTTTGTCTATGCGCGATAGAATAACTTTTTGTTTTAGATATTGAAACTATTACATGGAGCACTTTTTATCTACATTTTGTAACTGAGCATGACTGTGATATTTGATTGCCAAGGCATTCTCACTCTATTAGATTATTAGCAGAATTTTTAATTTTTACCAAACCTGACAACAATCAATAACTATGCTTAGCATTTATTCTAATGGATGTTGTCCACCTTGTTCATAATCTAATTAACAGTGTATATGTTTATTCTGATGAACTTAATATTAACATACTAATGATTATATTCATAAATTCATACCAACTAATTAATATACAAATTCAGTAGATTAAGTATAATGTAATACGTGATATTTACAACTTTAATTTTTTTTATGGTAGGTATTTAATTAATATAATTTAAAATTAAACCAAGGCTTACTACATACATGAAACCAATGCAATAATAATCCAACAGTCAAAGAAACGAAACATATTAGGTAATAAATTTTAAAAATAGAAAATGCTTATTATGCTTTTACGGATATTACTTTGAAGTCTAAGCAAAAAAGACTATGCAAGAACAAGAGCAAGTGATTTTAAGCACCTTCAGGAATGAACCTGAGTATTTTTAATGAGAACACTAGGTCTACACTTTTGTATCAAAGCTTTTGAAACAACAGTTTGAACTTAACAAAACATTTGATGATATTATTCTTTAAAAAGTTTATACTTTTAAAGTTTTTAAACTTGACGTCGATCTTCCACTTTTAATTTAAGTTCTTAAATATTTTTTTTTTTTTTTTTTGGGGGGGGGGCTAGGTTAAGAGTATAATTATATATCGACTTCTCTTGGGAGGGTGATGTTATCCTACGCTAAAATAGTTAATAGAACTTAACAAAACATTTGATGATATTTCATCAAAAAGTTTATCATTTTAAAGTTTTTAAACTTGACGCCAATCTTCCACTTTTAATTTTAGTTCTTAAGAATATTTTTTTTTTGGGGGGGGGGATGGGGTTGGATAAGAGTATATTTATAGAGCGACTTCTCTTGGGAGGGTGATGTTATCCTACGCTAAAATAGTTAATAGGAAACTTCGCTGTAAAGGAAAACCAAATCAGTTTCAGTGGTTAGCGAGATTCTTCACTACAGACACACAGAAGACATCTTGTTACTTTTTTATAAAGATACATATTTATCAAATTCAATCTAGGCATTTAGAAGAAGACACACTTTTCCTTTTTTTTTTCATTGACAGTACAAGTTAGGATATTAGCAAAATTAGATTTTTAAAGGATAATTTTTTTCTTACTAAAGACACCTACACTTGGCGTATTTATCTTAGTTTTAAATATAAATATGTTTAATCCAGATAACTACATGGATTCAGTGTTGGGGACCCTTTTCATCTGCTAGCAAATTTCTTTCTGATACGACGCTATTGGCTGATATCCAAAGACCCAATGGAAAGTCGGCATAGGGTCAATGGAGTGGGGACATACAAGTATCTAACCCCCTAATACCCTTTATCTTAATTTTAACAGTCATCATTTTTAATCGTATGGTGTTTTTCTTACTTTCATTTCTTATTTCGTTCGGTATTTAATCTTCTACTTTGAAGATACTTGTGCTAAAAGAGCTATAATAACTAGAAAACGCAATTAAAAAAGAATAGATTCAAGAAGTTCATTTACCGAGTTAATTTAGAGTATGCATCCTTCAAAAGTTTTTTTTTAGAAAATGATGTTTATAATATAGTTAAGATAAAGAAACATTTCATGGAATAATTTTCAAGTATTGCTATTTACTATAAATACAGATGATTGAAAAAATCATAGAAAATCAAAAAAATCATTTTAAATAAGAACTTATGTCTTTTGAAGCATTAACGCCAGACCGACGGGTTAAGGCAGCCCAGTAAATTACATTTCTCTAATAGCGTTACAGGCGGACTGACAAAATAAATCATAGAGTAGCGTCGCTGTTAAAAATACTAGGGTCACTAATTACGACATATTATGAATGACAAGCAGGTCAAATAAGACACTGGGGAAAAAAAGAGAAAATATTTTGAAAACTTAGTGGTGGGTAGCACCTGGTACAAAACCAATTTGTGTCATATTACTTAATGTTAAAGGAAAACAGCAAATATTTTGGCATAGCAAAAAGTATACCTACAAAAATAAAAATGCCCCTCCACTAAAACAAAACTTTTATATTTTTGATATCCCCCCTTACCATTACAATGCAATGAAAAAAATTAGGAAAGATTAAAAATCAGGAAGGTTTTAGCAGGGATAAGGGATAGGAAACCTGGCCATTAATTAGGTCCCGGCCTAGATTCTAAAGGGATATTGCAACTATTACAAATTACTATCAAACTGGCGGACGCTCCCAAGTAGCTTTAGCTCTAAACCAATCAGAATCGGCCTGTTTTTAACAACCAATCACCAATTGGCGAAAATTTTAGAAGCAGACAATTATAGAAAAAATAATGATTTCGTCTGCTACTAAAAAATAAATATAAATGGTGTTAGATCACATTAGCTTAATTATTAAATCTGCTTAGAGTTAAACATTAAAAAAGGGCCATATAGAAAAAACAAAAATAACGGGATTATTTTTTGGAAAGGAGGTAGCTAAGAATTTTCATTTGGTAGTTTATAAATTAGATGTTGTATTTTGAATTTTAAAAATTTAATACGGAATTGATACAACACTTTAACCCTAATATATGTACAATACACAATACAACACAGTACAAATATATCACTACATTAATAGTATCCAAAGAATACTTGATAGAATGTTACCCAAGTGCATATTAATTTATTTATTTTGAATTTTAATTAGCAATGAAATTTTCAAATAAAATTTTTACTCATTAATAAAAATGCAAATAATACAAACTAAAATCTGTCTGAGGGAAACCCAACGATAGCTTTCTGACAGTTCAAATTACCAAAGTAAAAGATAAAAAAATTTTGGGAGAGAAAAAACTTCATTTTAACAAAAGCCATTAATATATAGGTTTATAAAAAGTTATGTTTTTTACTTTAAACTAGCTACCTGAATTTGATTCTATACTTTATCTACACACACACACACAGCTTTTTTATTAGCGTTTTATACGAAGCACTGCGCCATCCCAAAACTGGTTTATAAGGCTAGAAATAGGCCTAGGCTTGAAATAGGCCTGAAATAATATTTTCCTACGTTTCCCATCCCTTATCCCTGGGTTTTAGTCAGTTGGTTGGAAAAACTGAAATTGTCTATAAAAAGGTTTTTTTAATGTTTTCATGCTGTTTCGAAGGTGTATTTAAGTTTCACTAATCTACTAAAAAAAAATTACGAGTTTGTGTGATCATTTTATTATTCCAATAAGATACGCCACAGATGATGGATACAAAATTTTCAAATTGATATATCATGTTGGCTTCTAGGTTTATTCACACAAATAGGGAGAAATAATCACTGATTTTAATCTATGATCATTTAAATATTTTCTTGTGTTAATTGTTTTCATTGGTGGACAAACAGACAAAGTGAGTTAAAGAGTACACGTTCGGTTGTCGCAAAAAATGTAGGTAATAAAAATAAAATCACTTTGTCCTTTACCTATTATCAATATTTATGCGTGGTTTGTGTATCATAACTGTCAGACCAACGGATAAAGTGATTTATATCGCTCTAGCCTCTAGGGGCTCTTCCCCAAGAGGTAATTGAAAAAAAAAATTAGGTACCAAAAAAATTGGGGGGGGGGGATTCTTTTTGGGATGGTGAATGTGTCTCACCTAAATCCACCACAGGACCAGTAGGTATTATACCTGGTTACTGAGAATTTAAGCTTCAGACGGACATCGTTCTTATTTGTATTATAGACAAGATATTTATAAATTGAAAAGTACAACAAATTCGACCCAGCAATATCCGAGATCTTTAGCTTCAGACTAAAAAAAAACATTACTTCTTAATATTATAGGACATGAAAAAATCTTTTAAAGGTTTCTTTTCTCTTGTACTATCAAAAATTATACAAGTCTAAGATAAATTCGATAAATTCTTACAATATCCATTTTTAGTAAAGTAGCAACTCGATGACTAGGACTTGTCTGACTGTTTCTAAATAGATTTCTTTGTCAATACATTCTTTTCTTTCTATTTGTTGTATCCCCCTCTCCTCCCATATTTTAAATTTTTACAGTGAAGGTTTATTCCATATTATGGAATTTTAAAAGCGAAGCTTTACTATAATTAGGGTAAGTCCGTCCGAGATAGTTAGCTTTTATTCGTTAATTTAGGCATGTTAGAATTGTCCTTTCGATTTTAAACTTTGCATGGTGATTCCTGTAGTAGTTAGGTACGTTTTAGAAAGCGTAGCAACTCTATAATCGTAACCAGAATGTCCGTACGTCCATTTCAAACATGTTGAATTTTTTACTTTTTTAATAACAATTTTTTATGTGATAAAATCATCCGATTAATCTGATTTTTTGATTACTGATTCCTATTACAATATAGTACAATATTATGAGCGAAGCATCTCTAAAATGTCAGTATGTCCTTAAACAGATTTCTTATTATAACTTAGTTATAACTTTAGGTTGTCTTATATTTGTGTGTTGGTAAGGCCTTTGTGTGGTGCCTGAATAGCATTTTCGTCTGCTAATAAACAAAGTTGTACTTGTTATAGGTTATAAAATAAGTAATACAGTTACATAAGCAAGTACTTGTCAAATATCAATTGTGTAGTAAATAAATATGTAGGTATGATGCCAAAATGAAAATTATACCATATTTTGAATAAAACAAGAACAACTACTGTTTAAGAAGGGTATTTTTCATACTGTAAATTTTTATGGGCCAGTAAATAGAAAATTGTAAACTATTTCCCTCATTTATTTTAAGTTTTCTATAATTTTCTTTTGTTTACCCAACATTTCGACTAATAACCAGGGATCTTAATGAACAAAACAGTTTTATGGTTATCCCAAATGATGAAAAATAAGATTACACTTTCTGTAATTTAAAATTTTAATTTACAAAGCATACATGCATTAGTTGGGTTTTCGCAAACCAAGAAAAACCCAACTTTTATCCTCCTTATGAAGGGCAACCCTATAAAAAGGAGGAATAACTCTCCTCACAAGGAGGGGCCACACCCTAAAAAGGAAAAGAGGGGCCATCTAGCGCAACTAAGGAGCTGAAAATTACTGCATGTTGTATGTTTACAAGAATTATGTTTGTGTCTTATATAAATCTTGAGGAAAAAGCAAACAATATTTGCATCAATTATCGGCTAATATCAATGCAATCTCGAGTTTTATGATGAAATAAAATTAATTGACACAAAAAACTTAGATAGTGTTAAAAACAAAACAAAAAACCAAGAATGTGTTGAATATAAAATATTAAATAAAAGGATTTTAGTTTTTAAAGGGCGAATATAGGTTGAATATAATATGGGCTCAAAAAAACCGTGCAATTCCATAGATTATAAGTAACTTTAAGATATTGACATATCCAAATGTATAAGTCTGTTATAGCTTAAAACCTGAACATTCTCAAAATAAATTTATGTAATAAGTGTGGTTCCCTAAGAACTCCAAACACCCTAGCATCACACAAGGCTTCCGTTTAAGGTTGAATTAAAAAGCTTTCGTTAAATGATAGTCGTAATAAAAGTGGAAACCAGTTATCAATCTATTTTTTGTATTGTGGATTGTTTCTTCCTTGACAATATTCCCCAACAAAGTGTAAAGTATATGAATTTTATTTTTAAAAAAAACCTTTACAGGAGAAATTTTATTTCATGTAAGTATGAAAATTATATGGTAATTGTTATAATTAATTTAAAGAGGACAAAAATAATAGGTGAATAGTGTTTTTTTTTCTTATATTTTTTTCTGGAGAAAATCTGGCGATCGGTGCGTTTGTGTGTGTGTGTTGAAAAATGCGTACTAGGGTAAGGGGGGGGGGGGGGTTTTAATGCAACCATCTCGTAATCAATGTATAAATGGCACTTAGAATTCGAATTTCGATCTCAAATTTTGCATGAGTAATCCTTGGTAGGTCTATTTTCCCTAAATCGAACAAAAAGTTGGAAAAGTAACGGCTGGCAGCTGGCGGTTCAGCCGTTTAGCCGTTTTTTGCCTATTTTCAGGGCAAATTCATCATTAATTACGTAGGAATCAACTTTTTAAAACATATGTTTGGTTTAATTCATGTTAAATGATAGCAATAACCATTTTTTAAATTTCTAGTACCAGCTGCTAAACGGCTAGAACAGGCTGAAAACGGCTGGGAGCTGCCAAGAGTATGAAGAGTTGATAGGGCATGTGACATGTCTAGGGGTAGGTTTTTATGGTTGCTGAGCTCAAAAATGCTACCAAAAATAGTGGCAGCCCATCCAAATGGCAGCTGGGTAACAGCTGCAGCTCAGCTGGTAGCGGCCAAGAGTAAAATGAGTAGATAGGGGTTGTAATGTGTCTAATGGTAGGTTTTTATGGGTGCTGAGCTCAAAAATACTACCAAAAATAGTGGCAGCTCAATCATATGGCAGCTGGGTAACGGCCGCTGCTGAGCTGGGAGCGGCCAAGAGTAGAATGTGTAGATAGGGCTTGTGACGTGTCTAGGGGTAGGTTTTTAGGGGTGCTAAGCTCAAAAATACTACCAAAAATAGTGGCCGCCCATCCATATGACAGCTGCGTAACAGCTGCAGCTCACCTTGGAGCGGCCAAGAGTAGAATGAGTAGATAGAGCTTGTGACATGTCTAGGGGTAGGTTTTTAGGGGTGCTGAGCTCAAAAATGCTACCAAAAATAGTGGCGGCCCATCCATATGGCAGCTGGGTAACAGCTGCAGCTCAGCTGGGAGTGGACAAGAGTAGAATGAGTAGATAGGGCTTGTGACGTGTCTAGGGGTAGGTTTTTATGGGTGCTGAGCATATTACTACAAAAAATAGTAGCCGCCCAACCATATGGCAGCTGGGTAATGGCCGCAGCTCAGCTGGGAGCGGCCAAGAGTAGAATGAGTAGATAGGGCTTTTGATGTGTCTAGGGATAGGTTTTTAGGGGTGCTGAGATCAAAAATACTACCAAAAAAAGTTGCCGCCCATCCATATGGCAGCTGGGTAACGGCCGCAGCTCACCTTGGAGCGGCCAAGAGTAGAATAAGTAGATAGGACTTGTGACGTGTCTAGGGGTAGGTTTTTCGGAGTGCTGAGCTCAAAATACTACCAAAAATAGTGGCGGCCCATCCACATGGCAGCTGGGTAACAGCTACAGCTCAGCTAGGAGGGGCCAATAGTAGAATGAGTAGATGGGGCTTGTGACGTCTCTAGGAGTAGGCTTTTATGGTTGCTTAGCTTAAAAATACTACTAAAATAGTGGCCGCCCATCCGCTCAGCACAAAAATACTACAAAAAATAGTGCCGGCCCTTCTACATATATGGCATCTGGGTAATGGCCACAGCTCAGCTGTTTTTTGAGTGGAGTTAAACTTCTCCCAATTAACATTTTACCTTTTTTTTCATGGATATATTACTAATAACTCTTTTTAATTACTAGATTTCACTGTTTCAAGAGCTGAAAACTACCAAAAAGCGGCTGAGAACAGTTATCAATAGCCAAAAGTATATAGCATGTGACGTGTCTAGGGGTAGGTTTTTATGGGTGTTGAGCTCTAAAATACTACCAATAAAAGTTTGGGCCTGTGTATATGGCAGCTGGGTAACAGCTACAGCTGAGCAGCAGCCCTTACCATGCTGTCATGTGGATGGGCTTTTCTATTTTTGGGAGTATTAATTAGCTTGGCACCTATAAAAACTTACACCTCTTTGACACATCACAAGCTATGTCTTGAACGTTTACTTTTATCTGTTGGTAACTGTTCTCAGCCAATTTCAGCCGTTTAACAACTAAAACAATACATTGATAAGGTGTTGTTATTAATAATATAAAATGACAATAGTGTATTTATACTGAAATATTCAATATTTGGTTATCCTTCAATAGTCCCAATAGTCAATGAGTCTTAAATAACGGCTTACTGCTAAGCTTAGCTGTTACCCAGCTGCAATATGGATGGGCGGCCACTTTTTTTGGTAGTATTTTTGAGCTCAGCACCCAAGAAAACCTACCCCTAAACACGTCACAAGCCCTATGAACTCATTCTACTCTTTGCCGCTCCCAGCTTTGATGCAGCTGTTACCCAGCTGCCATATTGATAGGCGGCCACTATTTTTGGTAGTATTTTTGAGCTCAGCACCCAATAAAACCTATCCCTAGACACCTCACAAGCGCTATGTACTCATTCTACTCTTGGCCGCTCCCAGCTGAGCTGTAGCTTTTACCCAGCTGCCATGTGGATGGGCCGCCACTATTTCTAATAGTATTTATGAGCTCAGCACCCCTAAAAACCTACCCCTAGACACGTCACAAGCCCTATCTACTCATTCTACTCTTGGCTGCTCCCAGCTGAGCAGAAGCCGTTACCCAGCTGCCATATGGATGAGCTGCCACTATTTTTGATAGTATTTTTGAGCTCAGCACCCATAAAAACCTACCCCTAGACATGTCACAAGCCCTATCTACCCATTCTATCAACTATTCATACTCTTGGCAGCTCCCAGCTGTTTTCAGCCGGTTCTAGCCGTTTAGCAGCTGGTACTAGAAATTAAAAAAATGGTTATTGCTATCATTTAACATGAATTAAACCAAAAATATGTTTTAAAAAGTTGATTCCTACGTAATTAATGATGAATTTATCCTAAAAATAGGCAAAAAAACGGCTAAACGGCTGAGCCGCCAGCTGTTACTTTTTCAATTTTTTGTTCGATTTAGGGAAAATAGACCTACCAAGGATTACTCATGCAAAATTTGAGATCGAAATTCGAATTCTAAGTGCCATTTATACATTGATTACGAGATGGTTGCATTAAAAACCCCCCCTTTATATCATCAAGAATTAATCATTGATCTTTATACAGAAAAAAAACTTTAAAACGTATTATTTACCCTAGTAATTACTCCGGACGCAAATTGACGCAAATTATTTTATGCTTTTTAAAAAATCAATAAAATAGTATATAATAGAAAAAAAATAAACACTTTAATTATCAATTAAGATGCATGCCAATGTAATAATCAATTAAACTTAAGAAAACTAGTCAAAAAAAGTCTTGTAAAGGGGTAAAATAAACGATTTTGTTGACTTTCTCATTTATCATATGTTGAAGTAAAAGCAAAAATTGCAAAATCTACTTAAGGATTTTTTTGATTTTTTAAATTTAACATAGATATTTTAAAAGTATGTAATGGCACCTTTCATATAAGCTCATATCATATTGAAACTATATTCGCCCTTTAAAGCAATCAAACACAATCAACCAGTTAAATTAATAGCCTTGCGACATGTTTTGAAACGGCCTAACCATAGAAAGCCAAAATAACCATTAATAACAACGTACAGCCCGATCTTTATGGTAGGTCCCATGAAACTAACATCCCCACTATTGCAGACAACCAACCCCTTGATTGTACGACCATTGTCTGGAAGTTCTAACTATGCATGGTAATGAGTTTCGCCTGTTTGGGACCAAGGCAATCCTCCAGCGCTTATTATTAGTGTCATGCATGCAACATAGTAGCAAGAGGTACTTCTTTAATTATGATGTGGTTGGGCTTAGATTCAAACTTATTTTTAGTTTAAAATTAAAATCAAGGAATAAGATTTAATATTTAAAATATGAAAAAAAAATCTCCGAGATTTTTATAGATTATAGTTTTAAAGTTTCGCCTCCAAGAATGTAATCATTATTTTCCATTCTACAATTTGCACACAAAATAAAAGGCTGTGTAAAATATAAAAAAAATGAAGAAACGGACGATTTAATACAAAAGTAGTGTAGAAGGTTTATGTAATTCTATTTTTTCACTGAAATTGCTAGGTTTCTAGAAGAAATGTGTATATTTTTTTAAGCGAAGCTTTAGAAAGCGTAGCAATTCTATAATCGTTACCAGAATGTCCGTATGTTGATTATTTTAAACATGTTGATTTTTTTACTTTTTTAACAAATTTTAATGTGATGAAGTATGTCCTTAAACATTATCCTGTATTAATCAATTTTCCAACAATTTACAATATGATGTAAAAATGTTAATGTTCGTCCTATCATTTCAGAGCATCGGTTTTATGAATGTTGTCATCCTTGTTTTCACTAAAACTGTTAGGCTCCGAAAGAAATTTGAATAATCTTTATAATTATAGCCTTTCAATCATTCTGCAGTTAAATTGTAAAAGTATTATTTTTTCCACATTTTGAATCCAAAAAACATGCTTAGAGTAAAAAAAATGCTAACCTGATTTGATAATTTATCTAGAACATCTTGAAACCCAATATTTCTGCGTGACTTGGCGCGAGATAGGGCACGCCCTGCACCGTGGCACGTTGAACCAAAAGTTTCCTCCATTCCCTTTTCTGTCCCTAAACATGATTTACCATTTACAGGGTGCGCCACATTATTTCTAAACAAATTAACATAAAATCATCAATTCATCCTTGGCGATTGAACGGCTTTTAACAGATTTTTGGCTATTTTTATACTTATTTTTCACATTTTTCCTGTCGTTCCAAGAGATTTTTGTACCTGTAGATGTAAGGTAACGTGATTTTTTATATTCTTTTATTGGATCCTTCATAATAGGAAGGTATAAATTTAGAAGAAGAAAAAAGTTATCTAACCTGTCAAAACATAGCTGCAAGTGCCCATGGTGCCGCCAATAAGAACCGGCTGTCCGGTTAACTGATAGTCCACAGGTATGAGCGGGTGGTGGGGTGGGAAGGCGCGGGTTGAACCCTTTCTGTGAACTAATAATCTTTTCCTCTTTCCGTTAACAATATGCTCCTTAAAGTACACAAGCTATGTTGTATCCTATAATATAGAGAAGTAAGGTTTTTTTAATCTGAAGGTAAAGATTTCCGAAATTGCGGGTCCTAATTAGTTTTACTTTTCTGGTTACTTTATAAATATCTAGAGGTGGTTTTCAGCTATTTTCCTTACCTCCTCCAGCCTCCGCTTTCCCCTAGAGGTTAGGGGTGAAGCAACTATTTTCTTTTAAAATTTCAAAGCTACTCATAAGGCAGGTTATGTCCTTAAGTCTGTGATTTTAATACCTCAAAAATCTCAAAATCTGTGATTTTACGAAATTATTGCAAAAACTGACTTTAATTTTACCTCCATCTTAGCAATATTATGACTGACGTCATAGATGACATGCATGTCAAGGTCATCAGGCGTCGTGTGAAACATCTTGGAGAAAGCCTGCCTTGCCAGGAAGGTCATGCTGCTCCGGTTCACCCAGGCAAAGTTGGCAGCAGCTGCCATACCGTTCAGGTAGTCCTGACCTTCCTAAATAATAAGAAGTTGAAATGTTCATAATAGATTAATCCATTATTAATTCCGAGGAACTCTTGTATTATTTCTATTGAACTTGATAGATATAATATATCAAATGCTAGTGTTATGTCCAAGAAAAACCAATAAATACCAGCTCATATCATTCAATATTATTTCTTGTGTTGACCATTTTCTTATTCTGTTACAATTGTAGGTACTAAATAGATCTTGAATCTTGATATCTTATTTTCTTTTACAAGTCGGAGAAAAAATTACCTTTGAATTAATTCTAGCACAAGCTAGCTGTCGGTCATTTGTCTCTATCTTATCCCTCTTCATTGCTTTCTCCATGGCGACTAAGGCATCTGTAGCTACCTGTAAAAAAATATAACTTCTAGCATATTTCAACTTGGCCGAACTAAATCAAAATAAAATTTTTCTTAAAATTATTTAATCTAAGCAACTTTACAAGGATGATTTAAATTTATGTAGTTTAAAGAGGAAGGAAAGTGTTTGTTTTTTCGTGGCAAAATGTGTAAATTCTCCATTTAATTGAAAAACAACAAATTTACCTACCTTAACCTACAATCACGTATACTTAACATAAATGGATGCGACGTATAGACACGGACAGCAATAACCCTATAATAGAGAAGCTGCGCTGCTATAAATACCTGATGACCAAAACCTCTGGAGCCACAGTGGATCATAAGGACAACCTGTCCCTTACCCTCAATTCCCATTTTGCTGGCAGCAAACTTGTCATAAATTTCGTCAACAACCTGTTAAGAAAGGATCATTAAAGAAATAGCAATATTCATCTTGAGGGAAATGACAATTGCCGATAAATTAATGTACATCCCCAATGACAAAAACAAAATAAATGACAAAAAAAACAACATAATGTCTCATTCGTTTACAACTCAAATGACTTAATTAAACTTCAAACTCTGAAAATATATTATAACTTAGTATAAGAACAATACCTGTATTTCAGCGTAATGATTTCCAGCGCCTAAGGTTCCAAGTTGAGGTAGACCTCTTTTCTTTGCCCTGAGGAAAAAAATATTACTAGGACAATTAATACCTATTTATCTTATTCTAAATTTAAAACATAATTTTTATATTATTTAATCAAAAAAAGATATTGGTTCTTAACTACAACCAAATGGACAAAATGTATTTTAATTATGGAAAATGAAATTTCTGTTTAATAGAATTGTAATGACACTATTCATGAATATGATTTTAGTATACAAACCTGGTTGAAACTACAGAGGGATCCGCATTTAACATTCTTCCATATTCTTCACAATGTTCCTTATCTTCAGCCCAGACATACCTATGCCATTGGATTTATTATTACATGGATCTAACTTACACCAAATTATCATTTTCTCTAATAAAGTGAAACTTGTAGCTGGCCAGAATAAAGAACAACCCCATCCACCCCCCCCCCCCACTGAATGAACGAACTGGCCAATAAGTAAATTCCATGTAAGCAACCTAAATTGACGATAGTTTTCCCCCTGTCATAACAATGAATTTTGTGCTATGTCATCTATGCAAAAAAATAGTGTGACTTTGAATGCATAAATAAAATATGCAGTGTTCTCAATGGATACATTACTGGATAAATATCAAACAGTTATGAAGAGTAAAAAAATCATTTTAATTACTTAATACTCACCCTTCTCTGAGGCTCCAGTCCATTCCCATCTCCAGCGCCTCATCCAGGTCACGAGCGGTCATCGGAATTATTCCCTTGCTACCAACACCAACCTTGCAAGTTAAATCGGTTATTTTTACTTATTCTTCATTATTTCTAACTATCGTTTACGTACCTAGCATCTAGGGTATCTATATTCAAAGGGGCAGAGGGGGAATTGAAAATAGCTTAAAACCACCCTCAAGACTTAAATCTGAAACAAATTAAAGAGCCTAAGACCATCACATTACCTATGTGAAGCTTTTCTAAAAAAAAAGAGAACCCAATCGGTTTCTTACTAATAAGTTTCAAGGAATAGTTTGAAAGAAATCATTTAATTAGTCTTCACTACACCTTCTGTAGATTAAGATTATTGTTGGAAAAGTTCGGTCACTATTGGTTTGAAGTGACGTAACCCAATCAATTTTGTAAATTAAGTTCAGTTTAATCTGCAATTGAAAATATCCCGGACTACGTTATTATCTAAGTAGCTAAAAACAGTTCCAATTTCATTAGATTGTGTATAATCAGATATTCTAAAGGCAAACACCAAGGAATAATTCTCAAGTCATACTCTAAATTAGAGTCGAAATAAGTGAAACTTTTAGAAACTAACACAATTTAAGAAGAGTTGCGGCATTCTGGCTTTTCGCAGTTACTTTAATGTATATCAGTGCTGAGAAATAAATGCAGCTGAAAACTGCCAACACTTGTGTAACAAGAAATTAGAGCAGGAAATGGAAGCTTTTTGTATTTCCGCCACCGTTTCTTCTAGTTTAACAAACGTTTAACAAGGTATAAGTGACTTAAAATCTCACATAAGTTGGAACTATCCATTTTGTAATAAGAAATTATCATAATCTCATAACATCTCCTTAGAAGTATTCGTTATAAGATAATATTAACTCGTTCTCTTTCTTTTTATGTTTCATATTTTCATAATAATTGACATTGAAAGTGTAATATATGAACATAATGTTCTTCAAAATTATTCTCAGCAAATGGTATATTTTGTAATAAGCAAGGAAACCTAGGGGTAAAACAAAATACATAGTAGAACGATGTCTTTTTGTCTGTCTGTCTATCCGCATCAAGCTTAAGCTCTTGGAAACCGCTGAGCCGATTGGGCTCTACTCCCCAGGGAATATACCTACTGATCCTGTGGTTGTTTGAAGCTATTTTCTTGGGGAATGAACACCCCCCCCCCCCAACCCCACTTTTGTTTTTGTTAGTAAAAAGTAATTGCTAAACCAATTGGGCTCTACTCTATCTTATATAAAAATTGTTGTATCAATAAAAAAAATAGACAAAACTTACTGGGATATGATCAAATAATGATTGCGCAAGCTGTTCTTTCACTGGCTGTACATCTTTTTCAAACAGGTTAGTACGGAGGAGCCTCACTCCACAGTTTATATCGAACCCGACACCTCCTGGGGATACAATTGCAGTTGGATCCTTAAAAACATTATAATTTTATTAGAATCTATTAGATTTAAAATATTTTTGTTGCAAAATGTCAAAAATTAATATAAGTAAACATAAGAGTAAAACACTTGAGGGGTAAGGTATAAATAACTATGTGTCCCCATCCCAAGGAACTTGTGCCGACTCTCTTGGTTCTTTGAAAATTAACCAATAGTGTCGATAATATTAACAATTCCAAGTTGCAGAAAACAGTTTGATAAAACGGTCCTTGGAAATGGGAGGCAGGTTGTTATCTGTATATACATCTATACTATATGAATAAGATATGTTAAGTAAACAAGGCCGTGTATTGCTGGCCATGAATGTGTAATTTTACAATGTTCTATTGAACGCAGAAGCAAGTGCCATGTAAATTCCAAATATGGGACTAGAATGAAAGGGAAAAATAAGCGAGCTATTTTTAACGGCATTACTATGTTACTGTCTCAACCATGACACTTTGGTTGAGCTTGACTTCCGAATTAGCGGGAAGTTCACGAGATCAGTTGGCGAACATACAAACCCCCAATACCAGGAACCATCAAGTTTCAACAGCAGGTTTGAATATAGATTTATTGATGAAATTATTTCAAAGACCTGAAATTACAATATCAATTAGTTCATAATTCCAGTTATTTATAACCACGTAATCTTATTTGCTTTTTAAAAATCATTTTTCTCTACGGTAAAAAAATCTTTGGAAACTTTGGCTTTAAAGGAAAATTATTTGGTTTAATAAATCATTGTTAAATGCAACAATAAGGCACATAAAAATTACTAAAACATATATTAATCATAATTAAGTTTCATGCTTAGCTGGCTAAAGCCTTTTTAAAACTACATATAATCGTCCTATACACCATACTTCTTAGTAAAAATAACAAATTCTACCTGAAGCTCTTATGGTTTCAAATCCCTGATATACTAGGGTCGTTCACACACTATGAGACCAATGATAGGCCCAATTTTGTTCTCCGAAATCTTCACACTCTCATATCTCATTCAAAAGTGAAAAACGTGGGCGCATATAAACATTCCATGCCGCGTCTATTACTGAAGGAAAGTCAAAAAAGACGACATTTGCGCTTAGTTTTAGGATAAAGGTAAGGAATTAATTTTGAACTTGATAAACACAAAGCTTCCTCGAAAAGAGGTTAAGACACACCCCCCGTTTGAAAGTCAAATTAACTTCCTTAACGAGATTCAAGGTTTTTTTCGCGCTGAGCATTAGCAACATTTCTCACTAAACTCAACTCACCACAATCACATGAGAATGGCCACATCCCGAAAACGTGACAATTTTGCTCCTAACTAAATGAAACCCCGTGAAATGCATACACAATATTATACTCCTCACTAGGACTCATAATACCTCACATTTTAGGATAGAAGGATGGGGATTGGTTTGTACCATACAACATTCCATGCACATGACAATCACAAGATCACATACACAAATCCTAAAATAGATAATCCTATTAATCATGATGTTGTAATATAACAACTATACTAAATAATAATCATTTCATAATCAATAGGTAATAAATCATTATTAATAAATCAATAAGTACCTACGAAATCAGGTTGAAATGTAAATGTAAACAAATAATGGTAAAAATAAAACGAAATAAATCTTAGACAAGAAAATTAAGATTTATAGGTACTTAAAACTAAATTTGTTAAGCATCAAAAAGAGTAGTAAGAAAAAATTTTTCAAAATCCTTGGGCAGAAAGTTTTTCAAACCTAATGAATAAGAACTGTAATATCTTAATCAACATAAAACTTTTTAATACTTAAAGAATAGCAAAATAATAATATCTTCGTTAGAATTTTCATTGAAATTATGAAAAAAAAATACCAATTTTTCTTTGTAAAAAATATGAGACTTTAAATATGAATTTTCAATCATTCCTTGATCTGAATAAAAATGTTTACTTGATTGAAATTCATATATAATTTTTAAAAAAATCTGCTAAAAAATACTTGATTTTTTCTCTTAGAATAAATATCGAATCACGCAACCTCGACACATTTATTCCTTTTTGTTAAACTTTTCAGGTAAGTTTTATAATGAATTGTACTTTTGAAAAGAATTTAAACTCAATAAATTAAATTTGAGCATATGAAATAGAATAAACTTTAATCGCATTTCATTTGATTCTTATTTTAGGCATAAAAATAGGCATATGACAATGTAGCTTTTTACTAAAAAAAATGTTCTTAGTTTTCATAAAATAAGAATCAATTATTAATCATAATTTTTTTTTTTTTTTTAACCGCTTTTATTTTAATATCTGCGATAAAATGAAGGAAAGGTTAATTTAAAATATGCATAGTTTATCTTAAATTAATTCTGTGATATTCATATAAATAATAATCAATATTTTAATAATATCATACATCGTGCTCATTATTATAAATGCTTATCTCATAGAAAATAGAGTTTACATTTTTAAACATGAACGAAAATATATGTACCTAGGAAATACTTGCTATAAAATACTTTCTCAAGGTTTAAAATTGCCCTGTCCGAAATCGCTAGGTACATATATTACTACGAATCTCTGCTCTCGGAATGAAGAAAAATCTTTACGCGTGGATTATTAGGAATCCTTGCCTCCGGAGTGAAAGAAAAAACTTTATTTGCTTACAAATTAAAACAAATATCTTGATTTTTTGCGATAATCTTTTTAAAATAATAATAAGAAATATTTTAAACATTATCATAATAATTTTACATGTTGTGTTCTTTACTTTAATGCATTATCTCATACGAGAATCTGAGAAATAACATTTTTTAAGCAACGTGAACCATGAAAAAAAAAATACCTCGAAAAATAATTCTTAAAAAATCTATTTTTCTCAATCTAAAAAAATCTGCAAAAATCACTTTGTAGTTAATACACACAGACTTTTGCTTTTCAAAATCATACTTAAAGAAACAAAATCTTTTAAAATCTGCTTTAAAAGTCTAAACAATTTTGTAGAATTTTTGTGCTTAATATGAACAATAAAATTAGTTGAATAATGAATACTTATTCTTTGCAGAACCTTTTTAGGTTCCCTTCACAAGCTTAATATATAACTTGTAATATTTTTTCTTTAAAGATCATTTTCACATAGATAGTTTGTGTTGTAGATTAGATATGTGTGGTTTGAAATTTTTCAATGACTTTCTGACGGCAACACCCGCCATATTTCCACCCGCCATTTGCAGGCCTCTTACCCTGTGTCGGGCGGCAAGGTTGGCAGCAGCCAAGTCGATTCTTGATTCATGACAGCACCAGGGCAAGTAATAAAAGTGTGACTGTCATAAAACTTAGAATCATCTACCGGCCTTTGTCCGGCCGGAACCGAAACTCCCGTCGGCTCTTGTCCGGCCAGAACCGAATTTCTTATTGGCTCTTGCCCAGCTGGAACCGAAACTCCCGTCGGCTCTTGTCCAGCTGGAACCAAAGCTCTGATCGGCTCTTGTCCAGCCGGAACCGAAACTCCCGTCGGCTCTTGTCCGGCTGGAACCGAATCATTCAGCGGCTCAATACCCGCCGTAACAATATTCTCAACGGCTACAGTATCGTTACCAATATCATCAGGAATAACTGCAGCACAACTAACATCATTATCAATAGCAGCTACGGCAGACCCAACCGGCTCATTATCAACAGCTACGGCAGTACCAACCGGCTCATTATCAACAGCTACGGCAGTACCGACCGGTTCATTATCCACCGCTACGGCAGCTTTATATGCAGATTTCTGCTGACCAGCTCCATAGTCAGCACTTGTACAAATAAAACCACTACCAAAAATGGTTCGCCACAACATAGACTGGCCCACTTTCTGGTAGGTCGATGGAAACACGTCAGGATGTGTATTTCCAATGATGATATCTAAGCCTCCACTAATATATGTAAATCTTTCTGGCGGCATCTTAAATATTTCGGCGGCGGTTTCCGGATGGACCGAGCGCATCTCGTTGCCACCTCCGAGGTTAGGCATAACAGCTGCCTCAAATTCTCTCAAGTTACCATCCCTGTCCTTCAGATAGAACACCACATTTCGGCAGGATGATTCACTACCGTCAGCAACAGAAATGTTTGTATATCTGCCGGTAGATTTCAGCTTCAACTTGTGGGACATCTTCTCAGATATAAGTGGTAGACTCGAACCCGAATCAAACATGACGGCGGCATGGCAGGCGCCGCCGCCAGGTGCTACAACTGGAACTATTTGCAGCAGGAAGGTACATGTGCTAGGCTCAGAACTTGATTTGTAGACTGTATTCACACTAGCACTAGCCTCATGCAACATACGACTATGATAACCGTCGCAATTATTGGTGCCACAGACACCAAGCTTATCCGATTTATTACAATTGTCAGCAGCATGACCATCACACAAGCAGAGTTCACACAACTTATTCTGCTGGACAACTTTTTTTCGGTCAACAACATCCATCTTCTTAAATGTGGGACAACGGAAAATAGGATGTTTATCCTCGCAATTTTCAACAGGACATGCACTGTTCCACTTGGAAGCCTTGTCCTTTCCAGCCTTTCCATTCTCATTGTCACTGCGGCCAGACACTTGCGCGGCGGCAGCTCTATCACGATTTCTCTTGCCGGCGTTAGTGTCATAGGACATATCACCGGCCAACATGGCACCCCTGGTCCTCTCCAGCAGTTCTACAATCTTCTGGATGTTTGGTTGGTTCATGCTACCTAGCTCCATCATAATTTTGTCTCTCAAATTTTCAGGGCACTTGTCTTTAAAAATATGAATAAGAGTTAGGTGATTGTAATCCTTAGCTGCAGAACCTACAATGGTTTCTACCTCCTGCATCATGCTCTTGAAGGTAGCAATTGCGCTAACCACGTCCACAGGTTTATCCACAGGTTTCATCTTGTTCAACTTAGTTAAAATCCTCATGAACCGGCGAGTGTTTGATAAAAACATCTGATCAAGAAACGCCCATTGTTCATTATGATCTCTAATCGCTGACACTTGCTTGCGTAGTTCCGGGTTGGTTATCACCTTCTCCATACACAACATCAGACTTAACCTCTGGTCAGCAAATCCATAACCAGAGCATAGATCCTTAAAGACCTGTTTAAAGTTTGGGTAATCCGTGTCAGTACCGTCGAACGACGGCAACAAACTGTTGTCCCAGCGCCCATACTGCGGGTTGGAACTCCGAATATCCACGGCAGACATACTTCTGGAGAGAATGGCAGGTGTCCCACTCTCATCCAAATTAGATGAACGACGTTCCATCTCTCTAAGCCTTCGGTACATATCACGTACTTCTTGGCGCAACTCCATGGAAATTTTAAGCACTCCCATGTCCATCTTCACCTTCTCAATGACGTCGAGGTTCCTGGCGACAGTGCTTGACCTCGCGTCGTCTGAATCATTGTCAAGCCAGTACAGAATTTTTGTACACTGCTCCAATGACGCATAAACTTTATCTGCAACAGTTTTCTGCTCACTAGCTTCATCCAAATCACGCTTGAACTCGCGCAGCTCACTAGTATCCACGGCAGGTTTTAGACTTTTTATTAGGTCAGATTGGTCCTTGACCTCACTAAAAATGTCACGAATTGATTTTAAATTCACATTTTCACATGAACTAAAACTTTGGCAGGCTTTTAGATTTTCATAAAACACTTTTATCTGTTCGTCAAACACCTCTAGCCTTTCATTGCCAATAGCGATAGCTCGCTCAATTTTCTGCTTTTTAGTGAGCACCATATTGATTCACTAGGTAATTATTTCACAGAAAAATTGTCAATGTTTTTTTTCATCAATACACTATATGCTATTGATTTATTGAAGAATGCTAACGCCTATTCTTCAGATTCTTTGAAGAATGCTAATGCCTATTCCTCAGAACCATTTGAAATTGCTTGTGCAGCGCCTTCAACCATCAGGTTATTTGAAATTCGCTTGTGCAGCTCCTTCAAACTCCATTCCTTTGAAATTCGCTTGTGCAGCTCCATCAAACTTTGAGGCTTTGAAATTTGCTAACGCCTAAACTTCAAGTCCTTTGAAATTGTCTCAACCATGACACTTTGGTTGAGCTTGACTTCCGAATTAGCGGGAAGTTCACGAGATCAGTTGGCGAACATACAAACCCCCAATACCAGGAACCATCAAGTTTCAACAGCAGGTTTGAATATAGATTTATTGATGAAATTATTTCAAAGACCTGAAATTACAATATCAATTAGTTCATAATTCCAGTTATTTATAACCACGTAATCTTATTTGCTTTTTAAAAATCATTTTTCTCTACGGTAAAAAAATCTTTGGAAACTTTGGCTTTAAAGGAAAATTATTTGGTTTAATAAATCATTGTTAAATGCAACAATAAGGCACATAAAAATTACTAAAACATATATTAATCATAATTAAGTTTCATGCTTAGCTGGCTAAAGCCTTTTTAAAACTACATATAATCGTCCTATACACCATACTTCTTAGTAAAAATAACAAATTCTACCTGAAGCTCTTATGGTTTCAAATCCCTGATATACTAGGGTCGTTCACACACTATGAGACCAATGATAGGCCCAATTTTGTTCTCCGAAATCTTCACACTCTCATATCTCATTCAAAAGTGAAAAACGTGGGCGCATATAAACATTCCATGCCGCGTCTATTACTGAAGGAAAGTCAAAAAAGACGACATTTGCGCTTAGTTTTAGGATAAAGGTAAGGAATTAATTTTGAACTTGATAAACACAAAGCTTCCTCGAAAAGAGGTTAAGACAGTTACCTCCATATCAAAAGCCGCCATATTTCCGATAGCGAATCCATATCCAGAATGGACATCAGGCAGACCTACAGACCTACCAACAATACCTAGAACAAAAAAATTAAAATCTATTGTTAAATTAAAATAGCTTTTATTCTCTTTATAGTGTCTCCAATTAATTGTATTAAGCACCTAACGCGGCATTTATGCGGTAGCTGTCGGGTTTAGACCAATCTCGTCTCACTGGAGATGTTAAAAATTGTACCTACTGCTAACACGTGAACGTCCAGCCCGTGACACTAAAGGTTAGGGCAGGAGGGAATGCCATGGCTCATAAAGAGGCCAACTATTTAGGACTTGTGCAACGAAAGACCTATTTGGTTGAAACCTAAAATCCTTTAGTTCAAATGAAAGATACACTAAGGCCAGTGAATTATCGTGAAGTCTAAAATAGGACCTCACTCTCAAGATGTAGGTAGGTAAAAGTATGGCAGCTTTCTATACCTGGAAGAGCGGCCACATTAGCAATCTGTTTCATGCCAGGTAGAGAGCCTCCCACCATTCCGGGTCTGCAGGCATTCCGTAACTCTTCAAACATAAGTTTCTCAAGGTGGCTGTTAACGTAAAAAACGCCCTAGAAAATTTCAAATTTTTGACAATAATATTAAGGTGCCTACAGCAAACCATTTCTAATATTATTTGGTTAACTAGTGCATTGGCTTCGTCCTTTGCTGTCATAAGTACAGGGCGACCACCGCCTTTTTGATATTAATATTGAAAATAACGTACTACAAAAAAATTACAATGAACACAATAATGTACATTTTTTGAAAAAATAACGTACAATAACGTACTATAAAACACATTTACATCTATAATACAAAGTAGTACGATGTCTGTCTGTCTGAAGCTTAAGATCTCAGTAACCACTGAACCGATTGGGCTCTACTCTTCAGGGAATATACCTACTGGTCCTAGGATGGTTTTAAGCTATTTTCTTGGGGGGTGGAATACCCACAACCCCCCCTCTCCAAAGAAAATGAAAATACCCCCCCTAAAAACCGAAGGGGCGAAACCACTAGTATATCTATAATACAAAGTAGAATGATGTCTTTCCGCTAGTATTTATAGAAAGTATTATACATTATATCAACTTTTGGATTCAAATTAAGGAAAAAACCCTTTAACTATAAAATATCAAAATCATATTCTACATTTTGATCTGAAAAAAATCACAGTTGTTTAAATTTCTCATTTACATAATATCATATAAAATATATGGGAAGACATTATTGAAAGTTTATGTAAATTACAATAAATCTTTAAATGGCGTGCGAAACGCGCCGGAAATTTTTCTACCCCCCTAAAATCTGTTTTGGGTGTTAACTACCCCCCTTAATTACCTCCCCTAAAAAAATTTACTCCAATTTAATTATGTAAATAGTACCAACTAATAATGAGGTTTATATTCATTTATTTAAGTACGATTAAATATTCAAGCATCTTCGCCCCTAGCCTCTATAGGAGCATCGCCAAAAGAGGTATTGTAAAGTTTTTTTTTAAGGGAGTTTCCCCAACTCACTTACTTGTTATATTTTACAAAAAGAAAAAGAATTTTTTTTTGGAGGTGGGGATTCTTTGCCTAAAACCACAACAGGGCCAGTAGGTATATTACCTGAAGAGTAGAACCCAATTGGTTCAGTTGTTACCGAGATCTTAAGCCTAAGAAAGACGGATAGATAGACAGACATTGTTCTACTTTGTATTATAGAAAGTAGTATCTCATTCCTATAAGTACAAGAAAACATAAATATTAACTAAAAATTATCTTGCTAACTGATGAACAAATATCATACTCTTTTAAAATGTAACTTCTTATATGTCCTGATAAGGTTTGTAATTGGTTTAGAGGAATTTTTTTTATATTTACTGAAATGCTTGATTAGGTTATGTTTTTTTATTTTATGGAAGCTTCACCATTACGTCATAAATCCCAGGATAAATTGGTAAAATGGCGCGCGAAGCGCGGAGAAATTTTTTTGTAGTTTTTATGAAATACAAATACATTACCTAATGATAACTAATACTAATCATACATTACAGAAAAACGTACAATAACGTATGCTGAAATGTTCATATTGTACACAAAAATCAATAACGAACAAAAAGTACCAAAAAACCTAAAAGTGGTGTTCAATATGAACATATTGAACATAACGTACATAGTGGTCACCCTGTAAGTAGATATTTTCTTATAGGCAACCTGTAAGGCGGCAATCTTTTAAAGAAATTACAGTTCGATTCTTGAAAAAAAAAGTATCGGTGAATGAGGTAACAAAGCCATATTACCAAATTTTATTTTGTACACAGTTTTCTATGGAGTAAAATTGTTCTAAAATCATAGTAGCGTAAATAACAAAAGATTTTTCTAATTTTTGAAGATTTTTTTATGTGATTTTGAAAGATTTCTTTACAAAATAACTTTAGTGATTCAACTACTGATACTTTTTTTAAAAAGAACCCAGTTCAAGTCTGGTCACTGAAAACTATATATTCTTGTGTGTAACGGACAGACGAACGTTACCGACAGACAAACTTCATAGGGGCCATCGTTTTAGATTTAGAATAACGAGAATAAATACTTTTTTTCAGTTAAAAGGGAATGTGATTCTGACAAACAATTCTAAGTGAAATTTTCCCCCACAAACAACCCCCTTCCCTTTTTTCTCCCCTTATAGGTATATTACAGAATACCAGAGTCTAACTTCTTGTAGAACAATGATTTACAAATTGACTTGACATTGCATTGTTTTTAAAAATATAATAAAGTTTAAATAACTTTGTATTGAACTCGCTTTGTATGATATGCGGTTTTAGTTTATTCCAACATTCCTGTTTTACACAATTGCATAATTATACGATGATATGATATCTTATGAAGCATAACATCAAAGGATACAAAATAACTTCCTTTGTTCTTTCATCTCGTAACAAAACAAGTATGATAAGATTCAGAAATTGTTAGGAAAAAGTAGTTGTTAAAAAAATTGTATAAAATCTGAGACTTTCACATCTGCGATACTAGGCGAGGTAATTATGAGGAGCTCTCATGTGTAACTTGAACTGGCCCTATTGGCTATAGATGTGTTTCAACCTATCCCATGAAGACTTTGGTCAAAACCATAACAACTATGGCTATTCCATTAAAGGCCAACTTACAAAATAGTTTGACCTATATCAATGTCGGTAAAAATCTAAGAAAACACAGCTATGGACTGTTAAAATAAGACATGATTGACTAAAACAGACCTCGACATTCATATTTGGCTGGAAGCCCTTTTTAATCCTCCAGCAGTGGTCATTGACCCGCTCAACATACTGCATCTCGTCATCGTAAGATCTCACCACCATTTTAGGCACCTCTGAAAAACTTTAACTGAAAAAAAAATTAGGGATTTTTTACAAGGATATTGCAATGGAATTTTAAAAATGACAAAATTGTTGGGTGTAGTTCTAAAAAAACATTTCTATGATTGAACGCAATAGGTATTAAGCATGTAATCTATTTATCATGTGTAGAAATCATCGTAAACATGAAGAATAAAACTGGTAAAAAAATTCCGGTCCCCTTAAAAAATTTGAGTTTGGTAATTATAAGATGGTCATTTTCTAATAACTTCCCAATGCAATATCCCTGATCCCTGTATTTAAACTTGACACGAAGAGGAAAAACCTTATTTTCTAGATCCAGAAGAGAAAAATGCATTTATTTGAAACAAAAATAGAAAGTACAAGAAACTATTCTCTCAAATATAAGATGAAAAATGCAAACTATCATCACAATTGCTAAATCTTCTGTAAAAATGTTAAGTTAAAATATATAATGCAGAAAGATTTTTTTATATTTTATTTTTTTTTATCACATAGAAAACTTGAAATAAAATGCCACAATTAAATGAAAGGTAAGTAAATGTCTTTAATAAAAATCATAATACATATTACACAGGAATCATAGACAAAACATAAAAATATAATGAAAAAATAATACATTTTTTTTTTGATTTTTAAACGTTTTTTATAATACAAAAATAAAATTGAATTGTCTATAAGAGCAATCCAAATCAGAAATAATCATTTAAATTTTTCATTTTTATATATACATTAAAACGAACCAAATGGCTCAAAATGCAATGGCCATTGAAAATAAAGAAACATGCTTAATTTATGTGCATCAGTGTGATTGGTTGGTATACTATACATTTTGTAGTTTGCATTTATTTCCGCATTTCTAACACATTCCAAATATCAAACCCATAAGTTATTATAACAACACAAATCACCCCTTACTCCTTTTTTTCTTTAACTCGTCTAATTAAATTGCCATAGTATCTTAAAGCAAATATGGACGATATACAGATACAATGCGGAAATGTATACACACTACATTTGGTAATTATTTATTGAGCAAAATGATATAAAGATTCAATTTTTAACTTTCAGGAATAAAGGAATAGGTTGAACAAAGATGGACTTAGCAATGATTTATATGAGAAAAAATATTAGATTATGATAATTTCTCTCATGATTTTAAAGGAATAATATTGGCTTTTAAGTGAAATTTTTAATTTAGAAGTAAATTGCTTATTTGTCAAAGAGTCCATCCCTTTATTCTTGGTAGGTGGAAACTACACTATTTGCACATAAACTTGGTGGTTCAGAATCAGCAGTAGGTAGAGTTGGGCGAGGTATTCCAGAGAGAGATGAATCTGATATCCAGTCTTTTTTAAAATTTGGTTGGTTGTTGAGTAAAATTAATCTACTTAATGTCATTAGTAAAATCTGTCTTTCAATGTAAAAAAATGTCTGTTCGTACTTTAAGATCGCGCTAACCACTGAACAGCTATGGTTATGCTTTTCAAATATACATAATGATATTAGTCCTGTGATGTTTTAGGCTAATTTCCCACTTTCAGAAAGAAGTTTTCCCTCCCTACCAATTACCAACTATTTCTGACTTAATCATCATTTCTTATCACAGACAATAAACATTGATTGTGCCAGACAAAAAATGTAAAATACCTATGAAATTAAAGCCAGTAAATTATCGATTTTTAACCTCGTTATTATTACGGGTCAGGTGTGTACAATCCTATTATATAAAGAAGTAAGCGTTTTTTGTCTGTCCCGAAGGATCTCGCTAACCGCTGAACCATTATTGTTCTCCTTTACATTGAAGCTTCTGATAGGTCTTGGAAGGTTTTAAACTATTTTTGAGGAGGTTATCTTCACCCCCCTCCCCCCAAAAAATATTTTTTTACTTTTTTGAAGCTCAAATTTAAATTGGGATAAAGTCGACTTTTCCCCCTCCTACCTTAAGTGCCCATAGAGACTTCCAGGGGCGAAGCCGCTAGTGATATGTAAAGTAGACATATTTGGTATTGAATTTGAACAAAACTTCCTGCCAATGCTTATACCAATTCATTTGTAGACAAAATACATAAAGCTCAATACTGAAATCTATGTGAATTTAATTTTCCACTACCTGCGAGTAAATTAATCTAGGATTGTTCATGTGTACTTTTAGATTTATAAAACAGTTTTAGAATTGAATAAATTCCATGAGGAAATAAAAAAGGGGCATGAAGATAAATTTGTTACAAAAACCCAAATCAAACAACCATGTGACCTTGCCTATTTCTTTGGCTGCTGGATGATCTTTGGCTTGGGGCTGGTGGCCATCTGGTGGGTGGGAACTGGCTTCTCGTGGAAGGACTTTACGGCGCTCTCCGGGAAGGCCTTGGCCTCAGCTAAAGTTCACATCAATAGTTTATTAGTTAGGTAGTAGGAAAATCTATCAATGTTTAATAATCTTACTAAAATCCATCACTTATGCTATACAGAATATTGCTAAGTTCTACAACATCTTAATATGATCTAATATGGATACGTCCGTTTTTGTATTAGTTTGTTTTTTGTCCCAACAAAAAATTTTATTTCTACTTCTCCTGAAGGTTACATACTCGTCTACCTTCTGAGCTGTTTGACATTACACCAGGGGTGTATATTCTGCACAAGTTAAATATTTTTTCAGATGCAAAATATTTCAGTTTTCCCCCCTACTAGTTTTTTTTGGCCAAGGAGGGAGGGGAATGGGGGAAAAATATTTTCAGAATCCTTCCACATACTATATACAAAATATACACCCGTGCTGACCGCAGCGGCTTAATGAGCTAATACTATGAATTTACTTTACCTATTACTGCTCCTGAGACAACAACATCCTTCTTCTCCTCTTTCTTTGCATCCTCTCCAAATTCCTCAACCTTCATTTTCGAAAAGTTATTGGATGCTTTTTCTCAACGTGTATATAGAGCACTGCCCCCCTATCTTTTTTTTTTACAATAAACTGAAAATAAGAAGGGGGTTCCTATTTCCTAAATTTTATCTCAAATAATGCAGGGGTGGGGTGGGGGGGGGGAATTTGACTAGACTGTTTGGTCACCAATTACTATTTATTGTACCCAGATATCTTAAATAAGTAAAATATATACTGAATGCTCATTGGTATATAGGAAATCTTCCCACGCAGACTATCTTGAAAAGGAACCGAAAAATCACGCACATTTCTAATTATAAAGTAGCTTCGCTGATAAAAATATTATAATACCTCTTCCTCTGTTGGCTTGGCAGCAGCCTTCTCCTCTGCTTTGGGCAGCTTGTGCTGCACTACACGCATACCTCCAACCTAAAGAGATAGTTTCATAAGGTAATTGATGAGGTAGGGTGTGTGTGTAGCCATAGTTTCTTAGTGTTTATTTAGACATAAGTAATAGGACGTTACACTTTTGTATGCTAGCCACCAGGGCCAGCTCAAGCTCTATGCTGAAGTACAAGTACTTTACCCGCCGTCTCAAAGGAGCTACTCTTTTTACTAACCTCACCCTCGCGGAGAATGGCAGGTGTCCCGAATTAATTCAGAGTAATGAATGACGCTTACAGCAGTATTTAACATAAGCATAACAGCAATAAATGACAGACAGATAGGCATCACAAAAATTGTTGCAATGCTGATATGGTAAAAAAGGCAAAATGATTCATCAAAAGCAAGAAATTAAATTAAATATAATATTAATATGATTCATATCTTATTCTATTTTTATTTAGGTTACCTTGACGGCTGGGGCATGGCCTCCCTTCAATTCTTGTGCTTCGGCGGCAGCGTCAGACATTCTTAACTTTTCTGTAACTTTTTGTTCAATATAAAATCATCTGTTAACTATATAAAATGCGAATATCAATAAAATCTATACATAGACTTAGACAATAATATAAATGTTACAATAAAATATTGGTCTTTTGTAATTTTATAAAAAATAATGCATATTAATACTACATATGTTATTTTAAAGATCTACTTATTTAGAGGTATTTAAGACTAGGCAATGATTAATGACAATGTTATATTTCTATTAAGCACCATCTATTTTTTTCTAAATTTAAGTTTTAACTTAAGATTCTGGTAAAAACAATGATATAATAATTTTGATTAAATATCTGAAGTAAAATGTTAGAAATAATAGAGACTAATCACTTTAAAATATATTTAAGTACTACGTATTTGGATAACTATAATATTGCGTTATAATACAATTTATGCTTAGCAACAAGTAACAGTTTAGATATTAATTCAATGTGTACTAAATAGAAAGCCTTTGTGTATTTATATGAAAGCCTTAATAATATTAAGAGTTCTTGCAAAATTGTTTATTTGTAAAAAAAAATTTAACATCTGAGCAGGATCTTTAAATCACAGCGATCCCACTGCCGATGCCTCTTTGAGAGCGGCTCACCTAATAGAGATCTTTAAATTACAATGTATCTTTAAATCAAAATGGCAATGTTGAACCAGGAAACACTTTGGTAACACCCACCGGCTCACTGGCATCGCAAAATGACCACTGCCACTGAGCAGGTGGGTGTTTTCAAGGTGTTTCCGATCACAACTGCCATTTTGATTTAAAGATACATGTTTTATTGGCAGCACTGACAGTGACAGTTGGCAGCAATAAATATTTTAAAGATCCAGCTCTGAATAATATATAAGTACAACATTTTATCTTGCTTATTTTCAGCATTTAGACCAAGATATATAGAATATTGTATTTCTTAGCTGTTTTATTTAAACACTTTAATTTGCTACAACACATGTTTAACCAGATGTTTATGTTCATACAAAAAAAAAATAATTTTTCTTCAGCAAACATATTTTTAAAAAAACTAGGTATGTACATAAACTTAATGTTAGTGTCATGCAATTTTAATTTTGACGATGTTTTTTTATGAAACATTTAAAAGGTTTTAAAATTAAATTATGTATATTAAGAAAACATAAAATTGTAAAACATCTAAATATTTTGGCAGCAATGAAATAACATATACTGCGTCTATATGACGGGCCTTCATTGGTAACTCAAAATATTTTTTTTCATTTTTAGAACATATAATTTGAAATTTAGGATTTTCAACTCCTTTGTCAAAAGAAAATATTACTAATTGTAATTATTCTGCTGCTAATAATATTTTTTGTTTGGTTTGTATGGACAAATCATGTGAAGAGATATAAATTGAAATCAAAAACAATAAAAGATTAAATTACTACGTGTAAATAAATCTGTAAACAAGAAAATCACAGCACAAATTAAAAATTTATGACATAAAAAAAATATTTTTTTTTATCAAGTGTAATAGACAAATAGTTCATGGGACGGTAGTTTTCTACAATGAAATATCAATCTTTTCTTTCATTCTATTTTTAAAAAATATGCAAACAAAAATATTATTGGTATAGTGTACTTGATAATATATATGGAGGCCTCCAGTTTTCTTGGATATGTTAAACTAATTATTTTGTACAATACATTAGTTTTACTTATACATAATTACCAGAAACTGTGATTCAGACAATCAATTCCATTTGAAATTACCGAAAATTAGATATTTTGTTGGCGTAGAACTTGTTTTTAATGCAGCTGAAGGGAAGTGGGTAAGAAGAGGAGAGATTAGGAAAGAGGTTTGTGGGGAAATTTTCACTTAGAATTGTTTGTCTAAATCAAATTCTCTATTTCCTGTATTATTACTAAGTTAATGCTTACTTTTCTACTTAAATTAAAACTAGGATGCTTGACTGTGCACAATCGCACAATTTCTTATTTTTCTATTTCCCAAAACATAAAATCAAATGATTAGTGAAGAACAGAACATTTATTTTCTGAGATTCTTAAAATCTCGCCCAGGCACCACTGGCAGGAAAAATGCAATTGTAATAACACCAAATAAAAAACAAAAACAGGATAAAAATTTATAATTTTGTCAAGTGTACAAATTTTCAAACATGAAACTTTCACCATGAAGGATATAATAACATCATAGTGACATATTTTAATTTTTAATGTCATTCAATATTAAAGTTATTTTTCTTCAAACTAATAAGTAATACTATTCTAAAACCTGTATTTGTTCTGGTTGATATAAAACTCTAGTCATGTTTACAATTTGCATCACAAACATGCGCGGCATCTTTAGCTGTGTGAAGCATTCGCTTCGCCTGCAGCTGTACATCGTCTTCGTTTCTGAATTAAACATAAAAAATTATATTCAGAATACCCCACATCCACCTCATTAAATATTCATAGGAACTGTTCACTGTAACTTTATTTCATCAGTTCGATTTAAAAAAACAAAATTTCACCCGTCCTAAGGTCTGAAATAAACCCCCTTGGTTTTCAATTAAGGAGTATGTCAAAATTTCTGGCTCCACTTCTAATACAAAAAAAAATAACTTACCCATTCATATTAATTTCAGATCCGTTTTTTCCAACTTTGAATCTAAAAAGAAACAAGTATATTATTATGTATATGTAGTATTTAATAATATTCTAATAATCTCTCCCCTTCTCATTGTATTTACATAATATACCTGATTCAAAAAAACCCGCATATTTTCATTTTTTGAAATATTTCTATCCATTTATTAAAATCAAACGCTTTAAAAAGTAAACAAAATGACGGCACCTGACAAAGGTAAAAAAAGATTGCGGGTAAAATCCGTAAAGGTTGTGTGGTTTAAGTAAAAAACAGTACCTAGTAGAACGATAAAAAATTATGTTACATTAAAAAAAAATGTCTATAGTTCTTTTCAATAAGAAATACACATATTTAGTGGATTTCATCGTTCTACTACTATTTTTAAGCCTTAAAACACACACATTTACGGATTTTACCCGCAACCTACTTTTCCCTTTTTGACAAAAAAAAAATAGCAAATATAACGAATTTTTGTTAACACCTGTTTGTGCGAATGTATAGGTAGATAAATTCGAAACTTTCTAGGATGTTTATAACTGTATTTATTACTTTATTTTACTGGAACACCTTTATCCTTGTTAAAGAAAATGATAACCTTGCCGCAGACTCGTTAAGTTCCTTAATTATCTCCTCAACTGTGTTCTCATTCACAGGAATAAAGGTCTTCTCCTTCAAGGATAATATTTTAAAATACAATAAGACAGCACAAATTAAAAAACACAATATGTAATTGTTTCAAAACGGTATAATAAATACCTAAAGAGAAAAAAATTTCAGTCTTCAGATCCAAATGAGTACTCTACAAACCTTAAATATCTTCCACCTAGTTTCTTCAACTTTCAAGCTACCAATAACAGATATTTAGAAATAAACTGAGGGGAAAGTTATTTATCATCCATTGTCCTATTCTTGGTAAGTGCTAGTATTTTGGAGGAATAAGTCCATAATCATAAAAGCATAAAAAGGACTTCAAAAGGCTTAAAAAAGAGTAGCTGCGCTTCTTTTAAAATCTATCATCTTTGCCTTGCGAGAGAAACAATGCACTTCTCCAGTATAAACATCAAACCTATGAAATTAATATTATTATTTCAATTTGATAAAACAGATTTAAAATATAATAGTAGGTAACATATCTTGAAATGTAAAATGTGTTGTGTTGTTAGCTGTGGCTTGCATATCGATTCAACATAAAGAGGAAAAAAAGAAGGCAGTTCTTTTTAATATTTTGTCTTAGGGGAGTAAAAAAGATAATATATGTATTGAAACACATGCAAAAAAGGGAAAAACTATTTTTCTTAAATGGGAGACTAAGCCAGTAGATATGTAAACCCTGTGCAACTGAATTTTAAATTACCTTAAGAATTCCTAAAACTTTGAACTTACCATAAAGCATGTATGTGTGTACGACCATCCCTCAAACAGCTGTGCATAAAGGGATACGAGGTTACGTTCTGCATCTGGTTATGACATGTGTTTATACAAAACGATCCATATTTTCTTTAAAATATTACACCAAATATTACATTCAAAACTTACATTTAAATGTTTTTCTTACAAGACTTTAAATATACTCATAATAAAGTAACAGGATCTCTGTGTGTGTGTATCGAAGGATCTCGCTAACCGCTAAACCGATATGGTTCTCCTACACAATGTGTAGCTTTTCATTGGTCATGGGAAGATTTATAATTTTAGGAGAGGATAACACCACCCTCCCAAGAGAAATCGCCCCTAGGAAAGAATTTTTTCGCCTTGAAGAAAAAAATAATAATGGAAGGTGGTCGACAACCCCCCTCCTCCAAAAAATCTCCCTTTTTTTCAATTCAACCCCTCACCACCTCAAGTGCCCTCTAGGGAGTCAGCCTCTTGTAAATTACATAAAAAGTTAAAAACAATACCTAACTTTTCTGTAATTCCAGAAAATGTCTAAATATGTACCTTAAAAAAAATCCTACAATTGATACAACTTCTGGTTTTGAAATATTTAGAATCCAAATATAGAAAATGGCTGTTTAGTATTTGAACCTGGACTAGAGTGTTCACCATAGAAATCTTGTCATTGATGCTGTACTTCTCATCAACATCAACAAATGCGGGGAACTGAGTTATTACAATCATCCATTTATTTATATTTTCTCATTAGTCAAAGTTAAACATTTAGTTACAAAACTCTGCGCTAATCAGTAATGCTCTCTTGTTTTAGATAACCAAGAAGAACCATCAATTGACTATCAAAGGCCTCGAGAAAGTCGAAGAAACAATAAAAATGGATAAGATATTATTTCATCACAAAACCTTTAATTTACAAGGATTCACAAACCCTATCTGCAAAATAGAGACGCACAAAACTTACATTTCAGGATGGCGCTTTCTCTCATTTGTCAGATGTTTAACTGGTGTATTATGGAGATTTCAAAAATGTTACTGCTTTTAAAACACGCTTTTTATACCTAATGACCGGGTGAGTTGAGTTTTTGTCTTATTTATGCTAAAATGCATTTTTATTACCTACTGATTCTAAGATAATTTTTTTAGGTTTTCCTATGATAACCAATGAAAAAGAATAATGTTATTACCTATCAACATTTCAATGAAAAAAAACATGAACCGCTCAGTTATGAAGAAAGTAGTCCCCATAAAAGAAATGTAAATCTTTGGGTTAATCTTACTTAGATTCAGTTGGAATTAAACCTATTTTTCTCTCTGTCAGCGAACAATTGTATGGGCTCTATAATGCCATTCCATAAATATATGCCTTTATTTAATGATAACGTTTAATTGATATAGATAATAAGTATGTAAATAATGGATAATGAACCTTGTTATTTGGATCTTCAGCATGTAAAAGGATTGGACGACGGAACAATGCTTTCTCTATCTTTTCAAACTCGGCCATCGTACTAGCCCCATGGCGGGTTACCCAGGAACTAAAATATAAAATTTTTTGTATCTTGTTATAGTAAAGATACGGAATTATTTATCAGCACCAAATTATTACTGACTTCTAAACCGTGAAAAAAAAGATGTATCTGGATGAGAGTACAGAATATTACGAATATTATTGGCCATCATACCTAAGTGGACCAGTAGCTACAGTATAATCTCTAGTATCAGGAGGAGAGTACAGAATATTAAGAATATTAATGGTCATCATACCTGAGTGGACCAGTAGCTACAGCATAATCTCTAGTATCAGGAGGAGAGTACAGAATATTAAGAATATTAAAGGTCATCATACCTGAGTGGACCAGTAGCTACAGAAGAATCTCTTGTATTAGGATCAAAGTACAGAATATTAAGAATACAGAATACCTACTAGGAATAATAATGGTCATCATACCTGAGTGGATTAGAACCTACATAAGAATATCGTATCAGGATGAGAGTACAGAATATTAAGATTTTTAATGGTCTTCATACCTGAGTGGACCAGTAGCTACAGCAGATTATATTGTATCAGGATGAGAGTACAAAATATTAAGAATATTAGTGGTCATCATACCTGAGTGGACCAGTAGCTACAGCAGAATCTCTAGTATCAGGATCAGAGTACAGAATATTAAGAATATTAATGGTCATCATACCTGAGTGGACCAGTAGCTACAGCAGAATCTCTAGTATCAGGATCAGAGTACAAGCTATTCAGAAGATTAATAGCCTTGCAATCTGAATGACCGCACACAACCACGTGCTTTACCTAAAAAATTGTCAATGTTTTTTTTTAAAGAATTCTATTAAGTCTAACTTTCATAATCTAAAAAGTTTGTCTTTTTTGCCAATTTATCCAGGCATATAATGCAATAAATTGTAAAACTTACTGAATTAAGTACACAGGCCAATTCCAGAACGGCAGGTTCGGTTGCGACAGCTGTCTTGTCGACCTAACGTACATAGTATTCATACAAGGCTGTTAATGATTTCGGTAATTTGATAGAGCTATAAGGGAGGTATTATTCAGGGAGTAAGGGAGGGGACAATGGATCGAATATTCAATTTTTAGGAGTCTCAGACTTTGGGGACTGGCTTAAAGGGAATGTGCAAGAATTTAGCAGTTTCTGACTGAGTTTGGGGACTTGCGCATAGAATGCCGCTACTCGTTATGTATGTTTTGAAAATTGCAGACGGGGAGACGGGATAAGGGAAGTGGGGGGGAAGGGAAATAAACACTCGTTGTGTTAGTTTGGAATGTAGCAGACGGGGAGAAGGGAGAAGGGGTAAAGGGGCAAGGGAAATAAACAGAATAAAAAGGGGCAGTCATATTCTTGCTAGGAGCTGGCCGGGTCCAATAATCTTTTAATATAAAAATCACGCAAAAAAACCTCAATATATTTCATCAAAAACAAGTTGTGATTTCACTTTACATGACGCTATTGAAATCTATTATTCAATTAACAATCCCTTTATAATTTCCTACAAATTTATTGGATTAAACTGGATTTCATGCCCTTTCTTTGATAACTCTTATATTGAATTAATTGCCCATTGTCCCCTCCCTTACTCCCTGGGTATTATTAGTAATTTAACATTAACAGTATACTTACTCATCAATGAGGGGTAACATTGTACAAAACCCCAGGGAGGGAGGGGCTGTTTATAACCCTAGTCCCAAAAGTTTCTGATGGCACGAGGGCGGTTTCCGTAGTGCCACGTTTACTTAACTATTTATCTTAAGACTAAATTTAACAATTGGTTGGTTCAGATTTTGTATTTGGAAACCACTCGTCCATGTGCTTAATGAGAAAAGCTCATAGTCTGATCTAAGCTATATTAGTCTATGATGCTAGTCTCACATATATACCCTATTTCCCTTAGTCCATTGTTTAATATCTATATAACAAGTTATATCTATTTTAGGCAGTGATTTTCTGATAACTGAATCAAAGTGACCATGTGACCTATACAATGCTCTTCTGGAAAGCTAAGTGCAGGTAAGAGTTGGTTATCTAGGTAGCTTTTAAATAAAGCAAAGTTTTACTCCATAATTCTTATTTAAGTCTGTAATTGACGAAGCTACTCTATAACTAATTATATTCTTAAAAGAATCAAAGCTACTCTACAATTAGTTTTATAGGTCGGTTTTTGGGGTTACAATTTTAATATAAATTAGGAATTAAAACTTGATTACTTTATGATTTTATTGGCATAGTAAAATGAATTAAATAATTACACATCAAATTGTCTTTTACATAATAAGAAATAATACTAGATATATACATTAATAATATAAATATGTACAACATTAAATTAAACATATCTTTATAAGTTTATTCTATGCAGCAAATGCATTCAGTAAAGAATAAAAGCTGAGATAGTTCCATTGGGGTAAAATCCTTTATGTCATTAATTAGGGGCTCAAAGTCTTTCAAAGCTGGACTTTTCTTAACAAGCTTAAGTAATTTAGTTACTTGGCCAGGTTTAAAACCTTTATGTGCTTTCCTATCTTGAAGACACATACCAATAAGATTAGCTATTTGAATAGATCTTCCTAAAGGAACCAATGAGTCAAAGTCTATGACATTATTCTCAGTTTGGCAAGATGAATCTATCTTTTCAGGTATAGCCTCAAAGATAGCATTTAAATCAACTTCAGGCATTTCAAGAAGTAAAGTTATAGGATCCATATTGATAAGTTAAAGTTAAAGTAATTAAATAGTTTAAATATAATTTTGCCTGTGAGTATGGTGAGGGTTTATGATTACTTCCAAGCTTGAAGATGGAGAGTAAACCAAGAATAGACATGACATACTGGGAATTCTGGATTTTATATATACTACAGAGAGAACCGCATAGAGAGCATATTTAGCATCCCCTCAGGAGAATCCTCTGGAAGGAAAGAAGCTCCATTCTTTCCCTTTAAGCTTTCCCTTAGTCCTTACATTCAATGGATGTTCCCCAAATAGTATTGCAGGGGAATATTAAAAATAGGTACTTTATTTAGGGGAATATCAAACATTACCTTGACCTATTGACCTACTGACCTATTGACCTATTGGCCTAGTGACCTAATGTACTTGTCCTTGCAGTACATTGACCGGTCATTAACCTATTGTACTGCAAAGTATGATGCAATATCGAATTTTCCATTTTAAGACAAGAATAGACATGTTTAAACAGGAATAGGTACTTATTTAAGGGGGAATATTCTACAGTACATTGACCTGTTATTGACCTATTGTCCTTGTCATAACAGTACATTGACCTGTCAATGACCCTTGTATTGCAAAGTATGATGCAATATCGATTTTCCATTTAAATACCAGAAAAGAATGATAAAAGGTTAATATTAACATGGCAAGGACTCGACCAATGGTTCCAAAGAAAATGTTTAAATTTCAATTTAATTTATGATGGGATATCATTTCTTTTTCGTTGGCATATCAACTTTGGAGAATCTTATTAAATTGTGATTGTTGGTTCATTAAATTGAGTGTCAAAGCGTTTCAACCATTTATTATATTATGCAAAGGAGCAAATTTTGTGTTTCATCATTGAAAATATACATCAACTTATCGGTAATTGTGTTTTCCCCTTAGATCAATAATAAAAGCCACATGATTGATAAAAAATATTGTATGTTTGTTTGTATGAACACTGTGAACCTTACTGCTATGAGGAACCATGTTACCAGCATTACGAACAATAAACATGTCGCCAACCTGTGTCTGGGTAAACCTAAATATTTATATTAGGTACTGCTGCATGGAAACTCATAAGTTATACATGATTCATGAATCTTAAAATTTGTGTGTAAAATCATTCCTTTAGTAGGTATACTTTGATTATTTTTTCCATTTATTAATTCATTCTTATTTTACCTGGTTGGCAACATTCTAGAATCTACACAAGTAAAGAATACAGCAGTGGGAACTGGATTATCTCGAACCTAGAAGTAAAAAATTGTAATTAGGACAATTTAAAAGACTTGAGAGAAGTGTATTTCATTACAAAAATATATAAATTTCAAAATGCTATAGGTACCTATTGTAATTAAAAAATCCAAATATTTTAACCAGTTAATAACCCTATATGTTTAAAGTGAAAATATTTTATTAATAATAGTGTGGAAACTTAATTTTTTGAGTAAATAAACGGATCAACAAACAGCCTAAAACTTGAGACTGGTAGAAACAATATCGCTGATGATAGATTTCTTTTTTAATAATTCTCACCGATTTAAATTGTTCGACCATATTCCTCTGGTAGTTTAGTCGGTAATTCATGATTCCTCGCACAATTTTCTCCATACCATGCTTGGTTGATCCCATTTTAGAGATTTTTTTAGTTCTATTTGATACTTTTTAAATTAAAGAAAATCAAGTATCAATTTAGTTTCTTAAAGTCTGAAAAGTTACAGTATTAAAAGTTGTTAATTGTACAAAAATTGAGACCAATGGAAATGAGAAAGTAACTACTTGATTTAATACTAAGAATTTAGATTTTGTGATATTTTACGAATTTGCGTTAAGCTTAATAAAACTAAATAAAGCTAAATTAAAGTATTTAACAAGTAGTAGTTTCAATACATTAAAGGATAAGGTATGCTCTAATGTTAAATATATTTAAAGAAGACAATACTAAAGCAAATTAAAAATGGAAGCAGATTCAAGTTTTCGAAAATTCGCATAATTAACATTAAAGCATGTTTTACAATATTTTCATAACTTAAATACTTAGGCATAAATAAATCATATATTTGAAGAAAAATTGAGTTGCATAGAGAATTTTAAAGTAGTTTAAGCCTAAATGCAGGTAAGAAATAAACTCATGACCAGAACTAACAGCTTAAAATTATAAGATTAAGTGAAAAATCTCTAAAAAGGGTAAAAAATGTAAGAAAAATCAATTTAGAAAGGTCAAATATACTTAGACATAGTCTACTTTGATAATTATATATTAAATAAAAAATTTTATAAAAGAAAAATATTAAAATTACACAGATGATGTAAATCTAACGAGTTTGTTAATCTAATTTCAAATGGTTTAACTATGTACTTAAGGTATAGCAGCAGTCAATTTCAGCTGCGTGTTCTGATATCAGTTCATTTTGGCTGATTTATGTTATAAACAACTGATTCGTGGTGAAACAGCTGACTTACTCATCCTCGTCCTGAGAGGTGGTGTGCCATGAGAGACGCTCTTCGTAGAACTGAATCACCACCTAAACAAATAAAAATAAGATAAAGTAGTAATTTGTCATTCTTACTAAATATCTGTCAATTTATGTCTATCTACTTTCTCTATTTCTGTCTATCTTACTATCCATTTTCCTTCTTAAAGTGTGTAATTGTGTCTTCATGTTAAGGTATCGGTTTGGTATTTTAAAAAATAAAGCAAAATATCCATAAAAGACTTATTTCATTTGTATGTCAATTTCTTTTAGGTGCACATTTATTTCTGTCCTATATTTAATTTTATAATTTGCTGAATCATGAATAAGCTAACTATATGCTATCATTATGTGTCAATTAGGGTTGGTGCCAATCTATCTAGTATGCGACTATCTGAGTATATATGCCTTAGAGCACTTCATATTAGCATTGACTAGTAAGAATAAGACCAACTTCACATAATTACTTCCATTTTTCCCACTTTACGTACAGTAATCTATGCTCTTTCAGTCTAATATCTATCTATCTATCTGCTCTCTTTCTGACTATCTATCTTTCAATCTTTCAATCTGTCTATCTGTCTGTCTGTCTAGCTATCTAACTGCTAAATATCCGACTATCCAGTCTATCTATTAACTGTCTGACTATCTAGTCTATCTATTAACTGTCTGACTATCTAGTCTATCTATTAACTGTCTGACTATCTAGTATATCTATTAACTGTCTGACTATCTATCTATCTATCTATCTGCTCTATTCATGACTATCTATTAACAATATACGTATCTATACCTGGGGGCACTTCATGTTAGCCTGCCTGGCTGGCACCAGATCAGCCTCATCAGATCCTTTCCACTTGATAAGGAACATGAGTTCTCCTGAGGAATCAGTGGCTCCGATTATACGCTCTGACGAGATAAATATTAAAGTAACATCTTTCTCTGATATGATTTAATTGAGAATACTTTCCATTTGGAACTGAGCAAAAAGGATATCATATTAAATGGTATCTGAACATAAGCGAATACGGAACTGAAACGGAACAGGCCAACCAATTGACAATATACTGGTTACCTTGCGGTAACGGAAATCTTTACAAAAAACACCCGTCTTTAATTCGAAGCAAATTAATTTAATCGCATGAATTGTGGACATCTAAGCTGACAAATATCTAATTATAAAGTAAAAATTTGAATATTTTTTCCCTGGTTGGAGGCCGCGTTCAAAACCTCTGGGCCTGCCGTCCTCCGCCGGATGCTTCTTTTTGGATGCCTCGTCCGTGCTCTTAGGTGCGGATTTTTTGGCTAAACACACAATTATAAAATAGCAGAAGGATATGTGCCTTATTAATGGTCATGAATAATATTAAGCTATTTGGAGAGAGGGGGGGGGGTAGATATACCACACTTTTCTGGGATCTTGCCAGATCAAGTATCAACTGTGGGGAATACCAAAGGATGACTCCATGCAAAATTTGAGCCTGATCCGGCCAAAACCGGCCGTGATTTTAATAAAAAACCGGTTTTTTCCGGTTTTTAGGGAGTATCTGTAAATCGATTCAGCTGGAGCAAAACCGGTTAGAGGTACAAAAAATTTTACTTCACATGAAATTTAGCCAATGTAATTGCCTACAAAAATGTACTTCATCATCAACTTGATTAGACAACTCTTTCCCCTCCTAAATGTCCATTAAAATCTCGGAAACGGCAAAAATCGCCAAAAATCACGCCTTCGGCGGCGAATAGCGGCTAAACGGTCAGCCGTAGGCGAATTAAACATAAGTAAAGAAATGTCCGCCTCAAAAAGTTGTTCAACATCAAAGAAATGCTTGTAGTCTCTAAAACGACTCCTTCCCCTCCTTTAAGGGGAAAAACTGAAAAAACATTATTTTCAAAAGTATGCCCACTTCGTGGGTGTGGGGGGTACTGAACCCGTCACCCCAGGGTCACCAAATATAAAGTCTAGGCGGCTCACAATGCTGAATTTTCACCAAGTGAAAGTCTTGTGTCATTATCTCTTATGAGAAAAAAGTGATTAATTAATTAAAATTTCAAATTGTGATTTTTTGATGGATTTCTTTGATGAAATGACAGGCCGGTCAATTTTTAGGCCATTTTTTGCGGTTTTTGGCCTGTCACGCCCAAACGGTTTGAGATAATCTAACAGGACCTTTTGGCCAACCTAAGTCTGGTTATTTGTGAGGTCTAAGAAAGAAAAAATTCCGGATTGGATGAAGCACGACGTCGCTGCGCGCCGTCAAAAATCGCTGGTTGGCTCATTTTGCCCCCTCAAACCCTCACCTTGTGCCATTTTTCTGTGTAAAGATTATTATTATAATCTTTTGCGTAAGTCTGATTTTTTTCCCTAGACCTCACAAACAACCAGACTTAGGTTGGGCAAAAGGTTCCGTGAGATTATCTCAAACCGTTTGGGCGTGACAGGCCAAAAACCGCAAAAAATGGCCTAAAAATTGACTCGCCTGTCATTTCATCAAAGAAATCCAACAAAAAATCACAATTTGAAATTTTAATTAATTAATAACTTTTTTCTCATAAGAGATAATGACACAAGACTTTCACTTGGTGAAAATTCAGCATTGTGGGCCGCCTAGACTTTATATTTGGTGACCCTGGGGTGACGGGTTCAGTGCCCCCCACACCCACGAAGTGGTCATACTTTTGAAAATAATGTTTTTTCAGTTTTTCCCCTTAAAGGAGGGGAAGGAGTCGTTTTAGAGACTTCAAGCATCTCTTTGATGTTGAACAACTTTTTGAGGCGGACATTTATTTACTTATGTTTGATTCGCCTCCGGCTAAAATTTTTTGTACCTCCAACCGGTTTTGCTCCAGCTGAATCGATTTACAGATACTCCCTAAAAACCGGAAAAAAACCGGTTTTTTATAAAAATCACGGCCGGTTCTGGCCGGATCAGGCTCAAATTTTGCATGGAGTCATCCTTTGATATTCCCCACAGTTGATACTTGATCTGGCAAGACCCCAGAAAAGTGTGGTATATCTAGGGGGGGGGGGGGTTATCAAGCTAAAGATATATCCCTATTTGTACATTTGTTCTCTCTTATATAAAAATAAAAGTATGTAGGTATGTAACTCCTTCCCCCAACCCCTCGAAGCGAAGAAAATAAAGATTATACAAATGCATTGATATGAACTGCTTACTTTTCAAATAATTTACCTTTATCAATTTTCTTCTTGCTGTCCTCGAATGCTTTGATGAGGTCCGGACAATCCAGGTTCTCCCTTGGCTCCCAGGTATTCTCGTCAGGTCCGAATCCCTGCAAAAATAGAAAATCTGTTGAGGACTCTAATAGGATATCTCGTTGATCTATACTTCTGAGAATGAATACTAATAAAGTTTAGCAAGACTTTTGTAGTTGGAACTAATATCAGAACAATTCCGGACAATCAATCCTTTAATTGCACTACTTTTGTTTGAAAATCCGAAAAATGCTATTAATGAGTTTTGATTGGTTTTATGACAATTCATTCTCGTTACTCTTCACAATTCATGTCTCTCATCTGACAAAGCAGAAGTTCATTTTTTGTTTTCTAAAATGCCAATCCCAATACCTTAAATAAAGATTAAAATACGTTACCTTCCAAGAGAGAAAGTATTCAATTTTTCCATTTCTTGATCTTTTGTCCAGGATTTTGTCAACAATAAACTCTTCTCCTTGGGATAACCCAAAAATGATGCAGAGCCCTTTTTGCTATCGATCCTTTTTTTGGCCAATAGTAATAGAAAATATTTTATATTTTCCTTCAATAGTTGTTTTCCATGCCACAAGTTGTGTATACCTAGGACCTTCAAAAGATCTGATTGAAAGAGGACTATCCACGAACATGAGCAAGTGATTTTAAGCACCGTCCAATATTGATCCATAGTATTTTTTAGTGAATATACTAGGTTTATGTTTAATATTTGGTTTATCAATTAAAAAGTTATGCTTCACCATGGTTTTATATGAAAAAAAAACCTTAAAAATGTAAAGCATTTTTAGATACAATATCATCAACTGCTTTGTTGAGTTCAAAGGACAAAATAAAATAAAAGCATCAAATGCTGTAAATTGTAAAAGTACATTATTTAAACTGTTTAAAATATTACAAGCTACCAACTTTTTTTCTAAACAAACATTTTAATCAAAATGATATACTTTTGTGTCAAAGCTTTTAAACAACAGTTTGAACTCGTCAAAACATTTTATGAATTTGCACCAAAATATGCTTAACATTTCAAAGTTTTTTCCATATAATACTATGGTGATTTGAAACCTAACTTTTTAGTCGATAAACCAAATAATAAACATGTACCTAGTATATTCACTAAAAATATGCCAAGGATCAATGCTGGAAGGTGCTCTTGTTCGTGGATAGTCCCCTTTTAATTAAGAAAAACCATGTTACGTACATATCAATCTATTCCATTAAATCTACATTGATGGAATATACTATTGTTAGATGCAAGTTTTGGTCCATTTAAACTTATTTTTACGTTAAGTGTAAGAAAAAATCATAATGAATATAACCTGAGTTGCTTGTGAGGCAATATTTAGAACAAAAGTTTGAAAATAACCTATAACCAATAACCATGGCAAACAAAATTATTATGGTTCAAAGCTTTTAGGTTTAGAACCCACTTAAAGGCGACAAATTTACAGTGCAGCCCGGCGGGCCGTACACGGCAGTTGATACTAAGCTCTTGTAGATATTCATAAAACGCAAATTAACAGTCAACTAGTAATAGAGTAGCTTAGCTCCACATCATTTTATTCCACATCACCTTCAGCCATTTTTAGTTTAATTCAGGTCTGAAATACATAAAAAAACAATCCAGTAAATGCTTTAAAATAAAGGTAACAAAAACAATACATAATAACATTAATTATTGTGTAGCTGCGCTACAAATAAATAAATATTCTATAACTGGTGCGGAGTGATAAAAATACAAAATTTTCTACTATCACAAGTTCATCACTGATTTTCATGATAATTACAACAAAGGATGAAAAATAGATATGTAATACCTATGACAAAAAAACATCATAAATAATAAAATATTTTATCCGCTAATTAAAATTACATATCCATTTATACCCTCACATTATACTTACTATATTACAATTAAAGTAAATCTAAAACATGTTTTACAGCAAGTAGTATAAAAAATATACTTAAAGAAAGGGAAGGGAATTTTTGAGAGAACCAATAAAAAACAGATATTAGGAAGATCAGCTGAAATTGACATTAAAATTGTAATGTTTTGGATTTCTTGTTGGAACTTTTATCTTATATGATGTGACTATATGTGCTTAACAATTTTTAACAGAATCTGATTTATTCCCACCCATTTTTATATCTCATAATATTCATTGGAGCTGTTCTATCTTTTTGTAACTTGATATTTCTTCAATAAACTTTGTTATACATGAATGCATCTACTATACAATTAGCTGTGGTTGTGTATTTAAAACTTGAAGGAAGCCATTGTTCTGAGGGCGCCAGGAATTCTTAGTGCCATTAACTACAAAAAAGTACATATGTAGGTATAATCTTTGATTCTAATTGCTTCAAAATCTTGTCTGAATTTCATGCATATTAGTTGCGCCGATTCTCTAAAATTTATGTTTGATGATAGCTATGTATAAGGATTAAAAATGCTACGATAATGAAATCCCCTTAATCACCACATGCAAACACAGTTAGCTATAAGTTGTTGGACAACATTGCTCATGTAACTTTTCCGTATAATTAATAATCCAGATATGAAAATGAAACTGATTTGACTACAATACCTGTAGAGAGCAGGCCTGAGCCCTGTAACCCGCTTCTTTTAATTGTTCAACTAGTTTGTCTGCAATTTCTTCACTTATTGCCACTTCCATTACTCTAAAATATTACAAGTTACTAAATAAGCTAAAAAGCTAAACTTACTCAAAGGGAATCATTGTAGCTTTCGCATTATTCCGTAAAATTGTGAGCAAGCTTCCAGTCAAATGCGCTTATTTAGTCTAACTGTTATTTGGAGATGGGATCCCCAAATTTCAAAATTCTTTGAATGTACGAACACGACTTTTACAGAAATGCTTCGCATCTAGTCCACTTACCTATATTTACTATAAATTTTACACCATATAAAAGTCTGATCTAAATATTTGATTGACAAGCCATGGTAATTATCGTGCGTAACTCAGGCACAAGATACAATTACTCTGGCTAGCCCTAAGGCACTTTTTATATGTTTTTACGAATTTATTAGTCTATTCTTACCAATATAATACCTTATATGGGTAATGCTAGCCTAATCATGGTAAACTGTATGTGATTGAATATTGTTATATGCTTATTAAAACATTATGTCTATTGTTAAAGTAACCATGTAACCATCCTGTACTAGTATGTATGCCTACAACCATAGTTTCATTTACGTCACAAGTTTAACATACAAACACTTTATTAAACAGACAAGGGCTTAGATCCTTATAAATAGTTGTTGTTATAACTTGCACTTCTTAAAATATCTCAGTTATTCATTGACTCTCAAACCATCAAGTTCTTTTGGCTTAAAGGTAATGACTTAGCTGTTTTGGCATGCATTGTAGTTTAAATTTAGGTCCCTCAGTACTTAGCATGAATTGTGCTTAGGTCTTATGTTAGAGATCTAACACTTAGCACAATTCAATGCTTTGGACTTAGGGCATTTTCTGTCCTACACTACTTATGTTTATTATCACTTATCCTGTAAATATTTTCATACTTAACTTATTCACTTGTAATGTAAATACACTTTATAAAACCATCTTCCTTCTTAAGTGCTTAATATACTTATATGATATAGATCAAACACCATAACCAGCTATTTATTCTTAGTTTAAAGCAATATAATACTTCGCATGGGTATTTGTTGAGCTACCACGGGTTCAACCAAATTCATATTATACTTGTGGGAGTAAAAGGAAAAGCATTCTAAACTGACGAACCGACGATGAGAATGTCTATGTGTATTGCAGTAAAAGTAGGTTTTTAAGTAGTACTCATAGAAGAGCGATCTCCATACCATGATATTGGACAAGCGCCCCATTCGCACTACCATATTAATGTTGACCAAACGCATATTTAAAAACTGTTTGGCCTAATAAGCGCATTTGACTGGAATTCTAACTCGCAACTTTACGCAATTTTGCGAAAGCTACTATTCCCTTTTTAAAAGCGAAGCTTTTCTATAATAGGGTCGGTCCCTCCGTCCGTTAGTTAGCTCTTTTCGTTAATTTAAACAGGTTAGAATTGTCCTATCGATTTCAAACTTTGCATGCTGATTCCTATAACAGCAACTCTATAATCGTTACCAGAAAGTCAGTACGTCCATTTAAAACAAGCTGATTTTTTACTTTTTTAACAACAAATTTTTTAATGTTATAATTATCCTTTTCATCTGATATTTTTAATACTGATTCCTATTACATTTCTATAATCAAGTTCTAAAAACGTCAGTATGTGCATAAACAGTAACATGTATTTCATCAGTTTTGCAACATATTTACTTACAATTTTTTATATAAGTATGCATTGATATTCAGTTTATTCAGTTCTAACACTCTATAAGTGTTAATGTTCGTTTGTCCCTCCATTTCAGAGCTTAGCTTTTAAGGAGCTTTTGTCATCCTTGTTAATCTATAATACAGTGTAAAACAATATCTGTCCGTCTTATGTCTGGATAAAGCTGAACCGATTTAGTAGGTACTGCTCTACGGTGCTGTGAATAATGAAATATTATTAAAATTTCGCAGGAAGTAGAGGATATCGGTGTTTATTTAATATACAATCCCTCTTTCCCCACAAGTAAAGTTTACAACTAACGAAAGTCAGGATTTCACGAATTAGAATTAGGGGAATTTTGTTTCCACTACCATTAAATTCATTGAAAGTTATTACAATTACCTGGCGTATAGTCCTGTAGATGCAAATTCAGCTCCTAATCCAGCTTGAATCAAGGAGGCCAAAGTAGAATCTTCGAGGTTTTCCAGTTTGCATACAATCTTAACAGTTATACTTTTAAGAGTTTCTTTAGAAATAGGTAAAATTCACTTAGTATAATTCAGGGAAAAGGGAATGTGATTCTGACAAACAATTCTAAGTGAAAATATCCCCACAACCCCCTTCCATTATTCCCCCCCCCCTTATTACCCACTTCCCCCCAGCTACATAAAAAAACAAGTTTTACGCAAACTTAACGCCAACAACTTATTTAATTTTCTACCATTTGAAATGGAATTAATTGACTGAATAGCAACCCCTGGTATAATTACATAAAAAATGAAACTAATGATAAGTAATATCTTATATTTATAGCATCATTATATTTTTAACATTAAAATATCCACTATACTAGTACTTTCAGGGAGATAGACGATTTTAATGGCCTAAACATACTTGATAATATTTGTGTGATTCTATATTGTTATTCCCATTTTGCTTCTAAAAGCTAAGGCTGCATCCATTTGTTAGAAAAAGCGTTATGAATAGAATGGGATATAACGTACAAAAAATATTTCAATATTTCACTTTCATTGCAGCAAAAAAATTTATAAAGCTCTTTCTTTTAATTCTATCTATAATACAAAGTAGAACGATGTCTGTCCGTCTGTCTGTCCGTCTGAAGCTTAAGATCTCAGTAACCACTGAACCGATTGGGCTCTACTCTTCAGGGAATATACCTACTGGTCCTGTGATGGTTTTAAGCTATTTTCTTGGGGGGTGGGACACCCCCAACCCCCCCAAAAAAATGAAAATACCCCCCAAAAAAAAATTTTTTTTACTTTTTCTTTTTAAATCTAAAATACGAAAAATTAAGTTGATCAAACCTCTTGGGGCAAAGCCCCTAGAGGCTAGGGGCGAAGCCGCTAGTTGCAATATATTGCTGTAATTGTCATCAACAAAAGCAAATAAAGTTTACCTGTGAAATTTTTTTGTACTTATTTTCCAACTCCAGTTCGCAAACAAGCTTCACAAAAATTTCTTCATCAATTTGTTTACATTTACCAAAAACTCGTTCGACGTCATCTGGATCCAAATTATCGGATAATTTGTAGATGAATTGGACAAAATCATCCTTGTTTTTCTTTAGTTGTAGACCATAGTCGACAAGGTGGTTCAAACATATCTTTTGAAGAGAAGGGTTGCTTGACAGAAACTCAATTGCAAATTCTAAAATAAATAAAAGTTCCAAGAGTGGGTACAGTTTAATTATGTTTAGTTTACAGTAAAATACCGAGGAAAACATTACTTAACAGAAGAAAAATTCATCAATAATTGGAATTTTGAACATTTAGCATCTAATTTTCCCTGTTGAAATAGTTTGATAATAGTTTCCAAATGAAATAAAAACTAAGCAGAAACTGTACCTTGTTCAAGAGAAGAGAGTAGATAGTTGACATTATTTAAGTATTAGACTAATGGACGGAACATTACATACATTAATACTTTAGTTATAGAGTAGATGTACTACTAAAAATAGAGCATACAATTACAAACTTCCACTAATAGCTAACCTGAAAGCTTTTCAAGACAAGCAAGATCTTTGACATCCTGGCAAATCCTTTGGATAAGATCAGCCTTTGCTTGTTCATTTACCAGATCCTGGTCGGTTATCCTGATGCCAGGTACAAGATCTTGTAACCGGGCCTCAACCTAAATTTGAAATCCATATCTTGTCTGAAGAAAATTCAATTGTTGGAACAGAGGAAAAAAAATTTAATAATTCAAAAATCTAATTAAAAGCTACCAAAGACATAATTTCTTACAAATTATCTAAATGTAGATATTTGCTAATACTTCAAAAGGTACACAGAGAGGGGTAGGTTTCTGGTAAAATCCGTAAAGGTTATGTGTTATAAGTAAAAAACAGTAATAGAACGATAAAAATTTATGTTAACTTAAAAAAAAAATTGTCCATAGTTCTTTTCAATAAGAAATACACATATTTAGTGAATATTATCGTTCTTCTACTATTTTTACGCCTTAAAACACACACCTTTACGGATTCTACTAGAAACCTACCCCTCTCTTTACTTATTTACTGCTTTTTACAAACTGGTTAGATTTTTAAAAACGTACTCTACTTACCTTACAATTAGTGCAATATGTAAAATACAAAGAATAAATACTTTTAAAACAATTTTATCTATATTGCAATGCAATAAAAAATTCGTAAACCTTTCCCCAAATCTTTTAGTAGGTACATGAGAGCTTGTCTAATAATCTTATATCTACTCTAAATATCCTACATTTATTAAATCCAAATAATATAAAAATAAATGTTACCTCATACATCTCAGCTAAAAATGAGCTATCAAACATTTCCTCCTCTCTTTGCTCTCCTTCATTTTCTTCTGATTCTATAACACTGGTTCTCTTTACTAGCTGTACAAACATAAGCCTGAAAAAATGAAATAAGTTAAGCAGGTATCTTAAAAGATAAGACAAAACACGATAAACATAGCTAATGATGATATACAAAATATCCCCTTCTATAGGTTAAAATTATTGGTTGAAAAGTTCAACACTACTAGATTGGAACCAACCATTAAAAATTTTTAAAAGGACCCAAAGTTTTCAGACCAACAAATAAGATAAGTATTGTGGTTATACAATTTTGGGTACAAGTATAATTTTCCAATGTCCCCTCACCCCTTGAGTTTGATCATCAGTTTGCTAATTAAATTTTGTAATAAAGCCTTCAATCCCTAGGCTTTTTTATGTTGAATCATAATTTATGGTTTACCTGTGTGCAACTGACAACTTCTCAAGAGTACACAATGGCATCAGCTGATTTCTTGTGTTTGCTGTTGTAAATTCTAATTCTTCGATCAAATACTGAATGCAGTCCGCCATCTTGTTGTCTTAAAAAATATTTTTAGATTTTCAAAATTTAAGAAGTGTTTTGTGTTAAAAATCTACAGCATGACCCTCAAAAAAGTATTTTTAAGCATCTGCAGCCCTTATTTCTCAATGAATTATAAAAAAATGCATATGTCCTTGTTCTCCATAGTATTCCACATAAGTAGATATAAAAATATTTTTTTACCTCCATTAACACCGGAGATTTTTAGAGCTAAAGTTTTGAAAAAGTGACTGAGGAAAAAGTAACTTTTAACATGAAACGACTTTTTTAGCAAAATTAAGGTAGAAATCCTTTTATTTTTGTTACTAGCAGAAACTTTATACAAAAATGAAATAAAAAATTTAGTTTTTGAGTAAAAAGCATTTTTTTACACATATTTTTTGAGTCTTTTTAGTTTAATGATATTTTGAAAAACTTACTTATTAGGCAAAATTTTTTAAGATTAAAAAACCAAATAAATCTTTATGAATATAGCAGGAAAATTGTTTTTGTTTCACAATCCTAACTTTAATAACAAAAAAGTTATGAAGAAAATAAAATTAAAACATAATGATTTTTTTGTCTAAAATCCTTTTCTCAAATAAGGGTTAATAAATAACCTAAAATTTGCAAATTATCAATTCATTCAGTAGTATTTTTTGCCATTAAAAATTTATATTTTTTGGTGGAATAAAAAAGAAATAATTAGTTAACTTGTTTTTCTTTGTGTCTCATTATTCAGTTGCCAGAAAAACATAATATAACCATCCAAAAAATAAGAGAAACAAAAAAAATTCTTTTTCTCAGTCACTTTTTCAAAACTTTAGCTCTAAAAATCTCCGGTGTTAATGGAGGTAAAAAAAATATTTTTATATCTACTTATGTGGAATACTATGGAGAACAAGGACATATGCATTTTTTTTTAATTCATTGAGAAATAAGGGCTGCAGATGCTTAAAAATACTTTTTTGAGGGTCATGCTGTATTTTAGTAAAAAGGTCATTAATAAAAAAGATAAAAAGTAGGAACAAAAAAATCAAATGTAAACAAAATGTTTAAAACATTAACGAAACTTGGATGGTTAGTATACAGCAAAAAAAACCAGTAGTTTTTGCCTTAAATTGAATACTTTTAGCTGTTCTTTCATCCACAAAACATAAAAGGCAAGGACAAAGGAAGTTCTTTCTGGTCAACAATTCTAGGAAAATCACGAAACCTACTCTGGAAACCTTCTAGGGTAAAGAGCTAAAAAGTGGGTGCAACATACTTGTATTTTGTAGTATTGTTCAATTCAGAAAGTATAAATCATAAGCTATCACCAAACCTCAACCGTTTGTTTACAGAATCAAAACAAAGGCTTCTTACTAAACAATTTAGAATTAGGGAGATTTAAAAAATATTTTATAATAATTCCTGAAATTAAAATCTTTACATTTTTTTCTTATTTATGATATTTGTAACTGTTTACAAACAAAAACAAAATATTTTAACAAATTTTTAATCAAAAGCACTTTGATTAACCCCTCAAGGCAGGTTAAAGCAAAAGTTTCAAAATGATTTAATAACTAAAAAATTAGAAAATAATCTAACTTATGCCTAAAGCTTAAAATTAAATTCTGAGATATAGACAGACTTTCATAAGTTAATGATAGAGTAGACTTAATATTCAATTCAAAATACAAACAGTTTTTCAAGTATTTATTATATTGAATTAAATGCAGTTTTTGAGTAAATAAGATTAGATATATATACTTTATTTAGAAATGGTTAAATATATTAATAATTCAAAACTACTGATTATTTAAGCTGGAAAGTTCTGAAGTAGCAGGATGTCTGTCTGTATATCAGGACACCAAGCAACAGGATGACTGTCTGTTTAATTAATACAATGTATTAATTAACTATGCACTTTGAAGGGGTAGAATATCTGCCTATGCAAACTAGCTAAAGTAATAGGATGTCTGTAAATAGCTGAATTGGTCTTAATAAGACTCGAACCCAAACCAGATAATGTTCTGTGTTAGGACTCTCAATATCAACTGTCTTTAATACATTTTCTCTTTATTCTTTCTGAGAGCAATTGAAGAGTAATTGAGAGTAACAACTAAAACATGTCTGCAAACTTAAATATATGACATCACAACTTAAATATATGACAATTCATTGTTCATTACTTATTAAACAAGGATGACACCATCTATGAGAACAAAGCTCTAAAACGGGAGGAAAAATGGACATTAACACTTGTAGAATGTCAGAACTGAATAATCAGAATATAAATGTATAAGAGTCTAAGCAAAATTGTAAGTTAAAACTGCTTGATACAGGATAATGCTTATGGACATACTCACATTTCTAGGACATGATTATAGAGTTGCTTCACTTATAATAATGTACTTTGTTGTCACAGAATTCACATAAAAATTTGTCCATGTTTAAAATGGAAATACGGACATTCTGGTAACGATTATGGAAGTGCTCCGCTTTCTAAATCATACCTACTACAGGAATCACCTGCAAAGTTTTAAAATGATTGGACAATTCTAACATGCCTATGGACTGACCAATCCTAATTAGAAAAGCTTTTCTTTGAAAAAAAAATACCCCTAAAATATAAAATACTAAATTCAATTTGAAGATCGACTTAATCTAAAATAAGCATAAAAAAGCATATATTGGGGCTTTACGACAAAGTTGCCTATCAAGCACTGTTCCCCTCCTTTTTAATTTTTTTTGTTACCTTTGCTATACCAAAAGGAGTAGTTCCCCTTTGATCGTTTTCAATTTGTTTTACATTAATGGTAGGGAAATGGTGGGGCTCTGTGCTCTACAAGGCACTTTGGGGGAAATTACCCATATTTTAAATGATTAAAAAAGTTTGTAAGTTGTAATATTCAGAGAAGATTAGTAGTTTTTAGGTTTAATTATTGCAGTACTTAATAAATCATGATTTCAGGGAAGCTTTTTTATTTTACTTTCCTAATTCGCCACTTTCCTCCAACGTGTTTAGCCATTAGATACAAGAAGTTGCCAAGAAAGTCAAAATTAAACTACAACAAATATCCAGACTGGCCAGCCAATTTTGAAAATAAAAAACGTACATAACGTACACAAAAAAATACGTTACGTACATAAAAAAAGTAAAAAAACGTACAAAAACGTACATTCCTAATAAAAATAAGTTAAATAATTTCCTAGTTACCTATTATCAATACATTTAAGTCTACTAGCAGCTACCTGTAAAGGAGAACCATAGCGAACTGACAGACACAAGATATCCTTTTACTCTATTCAAAAGAACTAGCGTCTATGCTCCTAAAGGCCTCTAGGGGCACTTGAGGAGGGGAGAGTTGAATTCAATAAAAAAAAACATGGATGACAACATACATAAGTAGCGAAGCTCAAAAGTTATTTGTAAACATCTGGAAAAAAATTAACTTAAAATCGCAATTAAAATTAATTTTTGGGGGTAGGAGGTAGTTTTTTTTCTAAAGTCAATTTCTCTTGGGAGGGTGGATGGTGATACTCTTCCCCAAAATTGTTATAAAACTTCCAAAAACCTATGAGAAGCTATCCTGTTAAGGAGAACCATATCGGTTCCGTGTTTAGCGAGATTCTTTGGTTCAAACAAACAGACATTCTGTTATTATGTACAAAGTATATCCTATTATAAGGACCAGCGACTACGCCCTTAGAGGCCTCTAGAGGAACTTGATTAGGGGGGGGGGGGTGGAATTCAAAAACCCATTTTTTTATTTAAAAATAAAAAGTAAAAAACATGGATGACAACATCCTTAAGTAGCGAAGCTCAAAAGTTATGGATGGAAATCTGGGAACTATATAAACTATAGAGTAGTGTCGTAAAAAATAAGCATTTAACTTATTTAAATAAATCACAAAACCTTTTAAAAATATATAATAAAGTGAAAATCTAGGAATAAATTCAGCCCCCCAACCAATAAGCAAATCTCAATGAAATTTAGTGGAAGTATTAAGAATGAAAACTAATACAATCCCTGAAAATTACAACCGTCTATCAGGAATATGAGTTGTGAAAATCACAAAAACCTATACATCTAGGCATCGATCTAGCACTGCAACAAATAGACAAACCTTAAAGAAACTTTTTGAAAATATGTAGAATGTGAATTTATTTATTCCCTGAAAATTTCAGCCGTCTATCTTGAATAGAAGTCGAGAAAACCATGAAAAAAAGAAAATCTAGGAATAGATCTAGCACCCAACCAAAAGGCAAATCTCAATGAAAATATGTAGAATGGGGTATTCCTGTCCAGTTTTTTGTTTAGGAATGAATATTTCTTACCCGAGGGAATAAATGATGGACCGATAGGTCATCATTTATTCACGAGGGTGAGAAATATTCATTCCTAAACAAAAAACTGGACAGGAATATCATTCTCATTTAAACAAAAAAACTCATTTTTATGCTAGTAAAATGTGGTTTAATTTTGGTTGTTAAATTTCATTTATTTCCCTGGTATAATTTTTCTTTCTTTTAGTAATTAATAAAAATTCTAAAATCTTCCAAAAAAAATTAAAAATCTTCTAAAATCATACCAGGGATATAAATGAGATACCAGGGAAATAAATAAATATTTACATCCACTATTTAAGGGGTCGTTTATATGGGAATGGGGTATTCCTGTCCAGTTTTTTGTTTAGGAATGAATATTTCTTACCCGAGGGAATAAATGATGGACCGATAGGTCATCATTTATTCACGAGGGTAAGAAATATTCATTCCTAAACAAAAAACTGGACAGGAATATCATTCTCATTTAAACAAAAAACTCATTTTTTTATGCTAAAATGTGGTTTAATTTTGGTTTTTAATTTTCATTTATTTCCCGGCTATTAAAAAAAATATTATAAATTCTTTCTTTTAATAATTAATAAAAATTATAAAATCTTCCAAAAAAATTAAAAATCTTCTAAAATCATACCAGGGATATAAATGAGATACCAGGGAAATAAATGAATATTTACATCCACTATTTAAGGGGTTGTTTATATGGGAATGTGAATTTATTCAATCAAAAAACAGGAGCCGAGAAAATCACGTTTCTCCGATAGCATAACGGACTGACAAAGTGATTATAGAGTAGCTTCGCTAATAATTTTTTTAGTGAGGGAAGGGGGAGTAGACCACCCCCATTTCTGATTTCAATTTTAAAAAGAAAGAAAAAATAGGGGAAGGGTTGTAATTTTTTTCTAAGAGTAGTTTCTCTTGGGAGGGTGGTTGTACCCTCTCCCAGGACCTATGAGAAGCTACCCTGTAAAAGAGAACCATATCGGTTTAGCGGTTAGCGAGAACCTTCTGTACAAATAAACTGACGGAGAGACATACATCCTGTTATTACGTACTAAGTATATTCTATTAAATAAAGTAGTAAGTTTTTTGTCTGATGCTAATAGCCTACAACCTCACAAAGATCATGTCGGTTCAGCAGTTAGCGAGATTCTTTGTTACAGAAAAAAAAGAATTTATAGGATAAACATATAATAGGATATAGGGTTATTTTGTCTATTGCTAAAGATCTCAGAAAATACTAGTCTTTAATACAAAGTAAATCAATGCCTGTCTGTCTAAAGCTTAAGATCTTGGTAACCGCTGAACAGATTGGGTTCTAATCTTCAGGGAATATATCTACTAGTCCTGTGGTAGTTTTAGGCTATTTTCTTAGAGTGTGGGAAACCCACCCCCCCCCCCAAAAAAAAATCAACCACCCCTCAATTTATTTTTGTAAACTAATGCAAATCAGCGGGGTGGGGGAACCCCCACCGCACCCTGGGGCGAAGCCTAAATGAAAAAAATAATCACAATATTTTTTTATATTTTTTTTTGACAAATTTCCAACAAACGATTCTATAAAAGAGGGATACAAAGCCTCTAATCCTAGTAGAAAGTAAAAAGCTTTAAGTGTCCCTCCCCCCAAAGAAAATAGCAAAAACCATCACAGGACTATTAGGTATATTCCATGAAGAGTAGAGCACAATAGGTTCAGTGGTTACTGAGATATTAAGCTTCTGATATACAGACGGACAAGCAGACGGACAGACATCATTCTACTTTGCATTATAGATAATATACTATTTTTGTAATACTTTTTGTACAAATACAAATAAATATACAAATACTTTTATACTTATATTTGATTCTTATTCTTTAAAAACTGAAGATACCAAAAAATAAGACTTCTTAATCCTACACTGTGCACCATATGATATCTCGGAAAATTTACCCCAAGTATATAAAGAATTTGAAAAAAATTATCGTAAAATCTATTAAAGGGGTAGTAGCATGAAATTCATTTAAACTTGAATTTAGTCAACTGCATATCTCTTTCTGTTCAATAGTTTAAACTATATCTATAGGACATATATTTCAAATCCATAAATTTAAACTGTAAGTTCTAATAACATATATGCATAATTTACATACATATTTTTGTTCTATGAAAATTGAAGATATTATTGAATTTATTTAAATAATACACCTATTGTTTTTGCAAAAATTTTCGTACAAAACATACAAATTACTTTTCTGCTAATATTTGATTCTTATTATTTTTAAAAAAAACGTAAAACGTACAAAAATACAAATTTCAAAATACGTTACGTACACATATCAAAATAACGTCCAGAACGTACACAGATTCGATGCGTAACGTACAAAACGTACAAAACGTACACTCTGGCCAGTCTGAATATCATAAAATGTATGATTGTGAAAATACATAGCTATGTAGTTCAGAATTTTATTGCTAGGTGTCGTAAAAACCTTTTTTGAATTTAAATTTGTATATGAGATAAATATTTAAACAATCTTAAATATTTTTCAAAGTATTACAGCTATCCACTCTTTAGGATTTTTAATAAATTTATTCACTATTTAACATATAATTTACGAGTAGTTTATGTTTTAGATAAAATACCTAAGAGTTGTAAAAAAAGTTTAAGTCTGCTCATACATCTTTAAACTGAATGTGCAGACAAACTCTGACAATCCTTATAGCATGGCTTTTAGTAAATAGAGCAAAAAGTATTAAATTAATGCTTGAGTTTCTTATCAAATTCTGCGAAAAGTTGCTTTATCTCATCATCAAGTTTAAACTGGAAATCTAAGAAATCAGCTCTAAAGCATTGTTTGCCAGAATAGCCTTCCCTTGTCCCTGCATAAAAGGTTACAAACTATAAGGCTGTTTTTAGGCTTTTAGAACATTACAGCCTTTCTAATATTCTAGCTAAAATACTAGAAAGACTAAAAAATACACAATGTACCTGGTTTTATTTCTTCTGAGTTGAGTAATGATTCCGTGCAATGGTTAAAAATTTGTTCAAATGCTTCGTCGATTTTACTTTCATCTTGTTTCCATATCACAATCAATTTCCTAAATGTAAAGACTTTGAATCTAAAATTATAAGCTATTGAGAGAAGATTTTTTCTACTATTATTTCTTTTCATTTGCAAAATTATTGATTATATTAAAATCCTTGCTTTATATCTTAAGACTGATAAAATTACCTAAGAAGTGTTTAAAAAAACAGGAATAAATTCGAAGTGTTTAAAAAACATAGATTAAATGTAAGTATTTAAAAATCGAAATGGGGGAAAGTTGACCAATTTTGCAAACTTGCATACCATCTTTTTTATAACAATAAAATGTTCCGACTAAAAGAATGTTACCAATTTTATCAACAACCTTCATAGACTTTAATTCACATTAAAGGCCTTGCTCTAGTTAACGAACTATTGTCAATTAAGTACATAAATTTGCAACCAAATATGTCTTAATGTTAGAGCCTTATTATAAAATAGTACCTGACAACATCCGCTCTCGTGTGTTGGCCAAGTATATCCACAAACAGGTCGAGTATCTCATCCTGTTGGCCTCCAGTTTGTTCCAACTTGTTGATCAATAAATTACAAGAACTAGACAAGAAGCTTAATTGGCCTGGGTTACTTTTGCTACCTTAGAATACATTCATTTTCAGTTGAACGGGTATAAAGATATTCTAAAACTAAAAAATTGTCTACAAAATTATAAGGTGGTTTCACTCTTATTGCATTAGAACAAGCGACGATATGTTAGATTAGGTTAAGTTAAGGCTAGAAATTTCCATTAGAGATAGGAACCCGAAGAATTACAGCCCATCGCTAGAAATGTGTTTCTTTCTTTGAAATTTTTTAAAAAGGAGGTTGGGTTTCAGTGGTCAAGAAATAAATTTAGGTGAAATCACAAATAATACTTTTCTTAAAGATACAAATCTTTAAATATAGCGATTCGTAAAGTTAGTAATATTCAACAACTCATTTAAGCTTTCCTTGGAAAATCTTGCAGTATTGTGCTGGTTAGCTGACTATGGAAAGAATCAATATGAGATTTCAACTGCTGGAACCAAGACAACATTTCCTGCCAGTCTCCATCTGATTTTATAGCAATCTAAAAATTTGATAATATATCTTTGGAAACAAGGTAATGTGTTACCAACAGACAGTCCTAATATTTCCTTAAGCATTTGAAGTAGCTCCACTATAAAAATATGTACTTTTTATCAAATAAGATTAGCAGATAAATAAGCTGATTATAAAACCTGGAATGTTTCAGGGAGAAAGGTGCCAATGGCAAAGATAAGTTTATGAGGCGTTGTTCTACCCCTGTAAAAGGACATGTTCATAACTTTATAACATTTTATAGAATTAGGTATAAATCTACCAAAATACACTGAAACTAACATAATAAACTTAAAATAGACCCATCTAAATTACGACATATTTTAATATATCATTACAGTGTGGCTTCGAAACCGATTACTATCCGCTAGAACCGGTTCTCATCAATAATGAAAAATCATGTATAGCATCATATAGCAGACAATTTTCAATGAATATTACAATATTTTTTATTCTTATAATTTTTCATTTTAATATCCACGGATTACTGTCTATAAAACGATGCGATAAATAACTATTAAAGTATTTGGATGCATATTTGACAGTGTAAAATTTAAGACAGATGAGGAAAATATTTCAAAATATACTCTAACTCAACTCTATTAACCTAATCTTTGATGAATTCTCACCTTGATCTCGACGACAGTGATTAATTTCTTTAAAACTCTAACTCTAGCATTTCTAGAAATATTGTCGATACTATTCTCACTGAGGATTGCGCCTGTTGTAAACTGTTTCAGACTGGCTGTGTCTAACTTTTCCAACAGATTTTGACATCTAAATAAATATTTGACATTAGTAAAACAAGGATAATTATGTCAATATGAAGAGTAGTGCAGCAACAATAAACTAACTAACTATATTTTCAACACAATTCTTGGGCAAAGCTATGTAGAAAACTATAATTTAATTTTTAACTTACATATATAATAGTAATATCATATGAGAGATCTTTAAAAATATATAACTCAAATAGTAGATCAGCCAGAACATTAAGAAATCTTTTGTGTAGTTATGGAGAAATGTACAATAATATAGATTTTAGGTCTACTCGCTGACTGGAGAACGGACGTACGCGCCGACACCCTTTAGGCACAGAATTACGAAAGTTTTAAAGTACATACAGTGGTAAATACTGAAATACTGCTTCTAATCTGAATTTACCCCAGGCCCTTTTCACATTACTTGGTAATTTCAAGTTTTGTGAGATCCAAATTCAAAAACTTGCAGTTTGTATTACCAAAAGAATATTTTTAAAGAAAACTCATACTTAGCACACGCATCAGCCCAGTTTCCTTTCTCCTGGCCCCGCCTGTTGAACTCCATATTTGCCAGATACAGGTACGCATCCGCTGGCATCAACCTTCCCACCTCCAAGTCAGGTATGAGGGCCAGTGCCTTGGCCACTGGTTCTATATTTTCTACAGTAATTGACTTCAAAACATTCCTATCGCCTCGCAACAAGCTAAAGTAATCAATTTTAACACCATTGTCAATTAGATTAGCAATAACTGCTGAATGATCACCATATACTTGATCACTTGTTATTTCACGCATTGTATTGTAATAAAATTGTAGTTTTTCTAGGTTAGACCCGTCCAGCAGCGGGTAGATCTTCTGGCTGCTCCATTCTTTCCATCTTTCTCCATCTTGTTGTAGAACTGTAACTAAATCCTGCAAGCAATATGTTTAAACTTTGTTGACCAATAATGAACTAAAAGGCTAGTGAAAATAGAATGCTAATGGGCTCAAAAAAGTATATAGAATATACAAAAGTTGTAAAAAAAGACTGATTTTTCAACTTAAACATAATTTCAACTTTCCTGTTTTTGTATGATATCCTTGATAGCCTGAGCATCCTCTGTCTCTACTAGGACAGCCTCCATGTGGGTAGCGGTCACAATCCAGGGGTCAACATTATACCTGGAGGCCAAGCGACAAGTAAAGTCCCAGTTGGCCGTTTCAAGCGATCTGGCAAGTCCTTTAAATAAAATTAAAAATGGTAGGAAAGCTAAAATTACTATGTATTTCTTCCAAAGAATCTTAAATATTGTGACAAAAACATTAAAAATAAACACTATAGGTAATATTCAAATTTGTGTAAAGAAATCTGGTCTGGTTACCTAGAATAGTATCCTCCTTGTACTGTTGGTCCTTAGAAAATCTAGATACATCAATATCTCCAGCAAGACTGCTGAGTACCCCAGCCTGACTGTGATCAGCAGCTATCTCAAGGAATTTATTCAGCGTCTTGTAGAGTTCTGTCTTCTTACCATCTAAATATTTTTATTTTTAGATTACATGGGAAACAGGGATTAATCAATGAAAAACTCAATTAAAAAATATATGTTATACTTTTTTTTTTAAAGTTGTTTTGCAAAATATAATTCCGTTGGATTTTTAAACCTTAGAGAATAATATTAACATGAATCTAACCTTTTAAAACAGCAGTAAGAAGAATTTTAGGCGTCACCATTTCAAACAAATTTCCATTCTCATTTGTCTTTTCAATTTCACCATAGATTAAGATAGAGAGATAAACCAAGACAATATTGATCACAGGTTTACTCTGAGGAAGAGAGAGAAGAAAATCTTCTAATTTATCTTCGGGCAAGAATGACAACATGGCTCCAAGACCCTAAAATAACAAGAAGGATTATGTACACAAGTACCGGAGCAACAAGATGAAATTTTGCACAGTTAAAGAAATTCAAGTTTTCTGAAATAATAGGTATATGTTAAGAATACAGGAATAGGACAAAAGACGATAATAAAATATTTTCTCGTATTCATTCGAATCCGGTGGATAAGAACCGTTCTTATCCATACGAAAAAACTATATCTAGCATCGTATTATATCCAGCTTTCTACGAATATAAAATGTATTCGGCACCTCGGCTAGAAAACTGGTTTTAATCTTAAAATTGTACATTCTATATCCGCGGAAAGCTGTTTATAACACGATGCGAGAAATAACTATTCCTTACCAATTATAATAGACAAAATTATCCCTTTTGTGATTCAATTTAATGGTGACAAAGTTTAATCATTATTACTTGCCCAGATACTAAATATAAGAGCTAACTTTAGGAAAACATTTAGATTGTATAGCCAGGTGTAGTATTATAAAAAGTATACCTGATAAAAATCTTGGTTTGCCAGAGAAGAAATAACTTCATGAAGAACTTCTTCAGGAATACCTCCTTCAATTTTATCATCACAATTTTCAACTTCATTATCATTAGTGTCGTTTGTGCCATTTTCTTTCATTTCCATAGTTTCTTTCTTGATTTCATTTAAATCAAGTTTATTGTTGATTAAATGTTGAAGTACATGTGAGATGACGTGTGAGCGAAGACTTTTTTGCGCTGCTCTGATCAGGTCTAGTTCTTGTTGTGGACCAGAGAATCTTTTGTAGGTTATGTCGATTCTGTTATCCTGTAAAAAAAATTTCTTGTCCGAATATTTCTTACATTAGGCATAAATATATGAAGTAGTCTAAAATTCATCTGTTTTTTTTTATTATTAATTAGGCTAACTGTAAGGTTTTTCTAATAAGACATGCTATTGTTTAACAAAATTGTCTCAAATAAGTTTTAGAGAAAAATGATCCTGTTTCAAAAAAAAATTGAAAGATAAACCTCAATGTCGTCTTGCTCAGAGAAGAGTGTGGCATAAAACGCGGGAAGAAGAATTTTGTCCAACTTCTTGGTGGCATCATCTTCGCAAAAGCTGTTATGAGATTCCTTCAGTGCGATCTGATGCAGCCAAGACGAAGTTCTAATATAAATATTCAAAATTATAAAGCTTAAAACTTACATTGCAATAAACATCAACATACTTACCAGAAGAAGAAAACCCAACATGGATAAAAGTGTACAAAAGAGGACTATCAACGAACATGAGCAAGTGATTTTAAGCACCTTCCAACATTGATCTATAGTATTTTTTTAGTGAATATACTAGGTTTATGTTAAATCTTGGGTTTATCGACTAATAAATTATTATTCACCATGGTTTTATATGAAAAAAACTTTAAAATGTAAAGCATTTTTAGGTACAATATCATCAACTGCAATGTTGAGTTCAAAGGACAAAATAAAATAAAAGCATCAAATGCTGTAAATTGCAAAAGTACATCAATTAAACTGCAGGGGTGTATATTCTGCACAAGATTTTTTTTTTCCCCTGCTACAAGTTTTTTTATTTTTCTTCCCCCCCCCCCCCCTAGTTTTTTCTCGTCAAGTAGGGGGAAAATGGAAAAATATTTAAAGAACTCTATATTTTCTTTATTTTATCCCTCCTACCACACATTTTTTAAAGTTTTTTCACCAAGGAGGGGGGGGATTGGAAAAAATGTTTTCAGTTTTCCTAATTTTTATATTTTTTCCCTCCAACCACTTATTTTTTTATTTCCCCCCCCCCCCCCTTCTGAGCAGGGGATCCCATGTAGAATATACACCCCTGTTAAACTGTTTAAAATATTACAAGCTACCAACCCTTTTCTAAACATACATTTTTAATCAAAATGATATACTTTTGTTTCAAAGCTTTTAAACAACACAGTTTGTACTTATCAAAACATTTGATGAATTTGCACGAAACTATGCTTAACATTTCAAAGTTTTTTTCATATAAAATCATGGTGAAATCTTACTTTTTAGTCGAGAAACCAAATAATAAACATGAACCTAGTATATTCACTAAAAAAAACTGCCAAGTATCAATGCTGGAAGGTGCTTAGAATCACTTACTATTGTTCGTGGATAGTCCTCTTCCGATATAATTTACAAAATAGTCTATTTATTGCCTAGTATTAATTGTAAATTTTATAAAAGATCCATGATTATATGAATAAATTAGAGAATATGCAATGTAGAACAAAACAGTCTTACCTGTCCAATACAGATTTACTGATATTATTATCCAGAAGATACTGAGATGACATACTTGTTACAGTCATTATTCTAATCAAAAAAACAAAATATTGTAAGATTTGGGAAAGGGTTAAAAGAGGATGAAATTGGTTTTGTACTAAATACCTAGTTTAAATACAATGTACAAACTCTGCAAAAAATTAAACAAGCAAAAAGTTACTGAAATGCCTACATAATAAGGTTCAGTTTGAAAGGAGGCGAATAAGACAAGTTACAACACGAAAATTTGACATAGCAGTTGTTTTAATGAGGTACAATGTGGAACTGTTAAGAAATGGAGCCGGTTATTCTAAATATTATTTTATATCTAAATGATTTTGTCTATTCCTCGTTTTCATATCTGGAACTGAGGCAACACTGAGCAGTTTGTTTTTCATATCTGTAACCACGCTGGGAAATGGAGAAGCATCTCTATAAGATAGCAGGCTTGTCACTGAGGGCGGAGGCATTGGTGATACTTCCCTGTAACATACAGATACTTTTATAAATGGCAGATAAAAAGAGTCAATCAAATACTATTCCAAAGTCCAGCTGATTCATTTTGTAGAAAAAATATATACAATCTTTACTTATTGGTAAATGACCGTTAAAAATATTCGTACCTGGAGCGCAGCTCTTCTACAGTATCCTCAAAATTATCCTCGTCAATTCTCTCGTCCTTCTCAAAAACAGAATCATTGACTGTTCCATTTGTTTGGTTCATAGTTTCATCCGATGGTTTGTTGGAGAGACCTTTTAGATTTAATATAATTTAAGTAAATGTCATTTACTTATATTATAATTAAAAGCATTCTTTTTCTCAAATTCAAGCAAGTATAGCAATAAATATAATGTTATTGTTGATCAATAGATAAAAATACAAAGGAAAACAGTTGATGACTTTCAATAACAAAAAAACACTACTTTAAACACATTTTATTTCGATTTTTTACTTTCCCTTCCATAATTTATATCTCGAAAATACACCAAATTTATTATATTAATTCCTTGATGAAACATTTTCTGTTCAACTTTTAGCTGTGATAGAATGATGTTTTCAATATTTTCAGGGTCGCAGTGGGCTACGGCAAATGATAACAGGTCTTGGCATCTAAAACAAGATTAAAGTTTTATATACCAATGTAACGAGTAAAATATTTTTATTAAAATCAATACTTTGATGTTATTTTATTGCTGGTGCAAAAATAACAAGTTCTTAGACGAGGAAGCACAGAAAGGACAATTTTAATATTAAAAGTTGCCAATTTGATTTATGAATTTGTAGAATAATAATATGAGACATTTCAAAAGCATTTTAGGTGTAAACAAGTGGCAAAAGGTAAGGTAATAAATCAATTATTAAGTGATTATAAAACAAACAGGGCAGTTCCAAATGAAACTAAAAGGATCTATTTTTCTAATCTTACCTGGGTAAGTCTGTAAAGCCCTCTTGGACACCAAGAGCAAAACAAATATCCCATCCTTGGGTGTAATTATTCAGAATAATCTTATCACAAGCTAACAAACATGAACTATAATCCACGGCCTCCAGCGCCTTCCTGGCCACTAGCACCCAAACCATACCTGAAAATGTATTGTTATTTACCTTTTACAAAAAAACTGAGAGTTAGTTAATATCTATCTTAAGAATAAAGGGAAATTAAAATAAGCATCATAAACATGACCTCACTGCACAGTGCGGGCAAAGACATGATTAAAACATAGTTTCTAACATGCCATAATCAACGATAATAGCTATTCGTTATGTACGTGCTGACTTTAATTTTAGAACAGCTTCGTTTTTAAAACCATACCTTCAAGACTATCCATATTTTCTTCAATTCTCAACAGTGTAGCCAGCTTCATAAGCCGTTGAGAATTTCTGTAGGCAGTGGGCTTACTATTCAAAGCCATGGTCACAAACTCAATCCTATTCTTAGAATTCAACACGGAGAATGGATGCACGTCAGGCAAACCAAAATCAGCCAAAGATTGCAGGGACGATATTAAATCAAAGCATTCGGAAATTTCTTTGTTTGTGAAGGTGATGAGACGGAGGCATTGTTTTGCCAGAGCAATGTTGGGATCATTCAGGTTTGTACTGGTGCTGAAGTAATGCTTCCAAGCTGTTAATACAACTTTCACCTGTGGATAGAGAAAATAATCAATTAGGTAAAGTAACAGATTTTACATTTTTTTCTGTAGAAAAAAAGTAGGTAAACGGAGAAAGTTTTTTTTTTTAAATACAATACCTACTTAATTAAGATTGATTACAATTACTGAATGTTATTCTTTTTTTTTACTGCTGCACTTTTTTAAAAAAGGCCAAAATATTCATTTTCCAATTTTTTAATACTTTAATTCGATTATTCCTTCAGTTATTATTCATTATTATTATTGATACTCACTTGGTCAGATTCTTCCATTAGAGTCTTCAGAACTTCCCCAGCTAATTCAATATTTTCCCTGAAAATTATATTTCTTCTTTTTTAAAAGTATTTTTTAAAATCAAATGTAATGAAATCGGGTTAAACTAACAAATATTACACTTGTAAAGAATTCTTTTTAAGGAAGAAAAACTGAACGATTTTTTCCTTCTATTTCGACAATTTCTTATGGTTTTGAGTTTTAACAATTCCTCTAACTTAAAAAATTACCTAAATCCAGAGGCCAGCAAGCTTTCGGTGAAAGCATAGAAGACGCTGTCCAGAGGTACCACAGGTATAAGCTTCTGCAGTCGTTGCAGGTCCTTCAAAACACACCTCCAACCATCCTTAAAATATGACCCAATTTAACCAATACATTTATGTACATTGAACTGTACTTCAAAAAAAAGGATTTAAATTGAAATTAATAACTATCTACCAACACTAAAAAGGCAGTAATTTATTGGCAATAACTGTGAATACTTTGTCTCTTTTTTGTTTCATCTCACACTGATATCTAATAATTTTTTTACCTGATCAAGTGGTGGCCGCATTCTTTCAGCATTACAGTTGATCTGATCAAAAATTTTCTTCATAAGTTGCAAATCCTTGCTGCCATCCCTCAAGATGGACAGGGGCTTGTTGACTCCGTTCCTGTGCATTATCTTGGCTATCTCAATATGCTGCATGTAGGCACGGTACTGGTTCACGTCCAAGTTGTATGCCTGATTTATGGTTTTGATTGTTATAGATAAAATATTTTTTAGAAATGTTTCTAAAAAATAGTTCCATAATTTGACAAAACAATAAGTAGGTGCTAAGCAAATAAATTCAAAAGTAAGATAAATTAACTAGATTAAAACATTAGTGTACTTTCTTGATTTATTTCGAAAATATTTCGCTAATTAATGCATTTTTAGCTAGCAACAGCTATAGTTACAAAAGAGAATTATCATAATCTTTTCATTCCTGAATAACATCTAAGCGTAGTCCACCGCGGCTGGATTCAAATATTTCTCTGATGCAGTAGCTTATCCGGTCAAGGTAGTCTATTTGTTGGCCAGAGCCGTGCGCGTAGCAACAATCAATGCCTAATTGAACAACTTGGCGTATGTTTTCAAGAATCCTAAATACAAGTATGAAGATTAACAGCATAGAGTAGTGAATAAAAGAAAAGAAGAAAAATTAAGGAAGGGAATAGGGTAAAGATAAAAAATACAAAATTAAAGAGAAAATGAATTGATAATCAAAAATGAAAGAAATAGAAAGGATTAACAATCAACAGGAAAGAGGGGTAATAAGATATAAAATGGGAAGAGCAAAAAAGTAGATATAAAGCCATTTCAAACAAGCCATTAATGGGGTTTTGTAGCTACACTAGAAATCAATGATGTACCTGTTTCTGGTAGATGGTCTACTATTATCAATAATGGTCAGCGGAATTGTTAAATCTTTCCCAGCCTGAGTAAGGTTTGTGTTAATACATTTAAATGTACTTTTGAAATTACTTTAGACGATTCCTCTAATTAATAAGCAGTGTTTTTTTCGTGATACCTTTTAATATTTTTGTGCTTCTCTACTTATAGATGTTGCCATACTTGTTTATAACACATCTTGCTTTCAATTTCATATTATCCATTCTCTTTAGGAATTAAAAGTGAAGGACGAATATTAAAACAACTCTTTAACCAACGACATTTAAGATTTGAAAGCAATAAGTAAAGGCTATAAATAACTTTGTATGAACAGTAAACCTTCCTTATGAATACAGAAAGTGTAGAGCAGGTGGATAAACTGACCAGGTTCTGCATCATCCATTCGTAACAGGAAAGGAAGAAGTAGACTACGGATGTCCTGAAATATACATTGGCTACGTTCCTAGATTAAAAACTCCCTAGATGACTTATGTTTAACTTTTCAAAAAAATTTTTTAAAAGAATGGCATGACCGTTGGGTAAAATGTTTGCTTTTAAATCAGAGTTATAGATAGAAATATAATTTGTACATTTTTGACTCTTAAATAGTATTTGATTATATTAATCTTTATAATTATACAGGGGTGTATATTCTGCACAAGATTTATTTTTTTTCCCCGGCTACAAAAATTTTTATTTTCTTTCCCCCCCTAGTTTTTTCTCACCAAGTAGGGGGGAAAATGGAAAAATATTTAAGAACTCTATATTTTATTTATTTCATCCCTCCTACCACACATTTTTTTTAGTTTTTTTCACCAAGGAGGGGGGGAAATGGAAAAAATGTTTTCAGTTTTCTTAATTTTTACATTTTTTTTTCCCTCCAACCACTTATTTTTTATTTTTTTCCCCCCTCCTGAGCAGGGGATCCCATGTAGAATATACACCCCTGTAATTATAATAATCTTTCAATATACGGCAACTGTCAGCAACATTTTTAAAGCACTTATTAATTAAAGCTTACCTGTAATAGATCTGTAGTTCTAGAAAGTAAAGCACTCATTTTTTCTGCTTCGCTCATTGCTTCAAATTTAGACAAATCAATATCGACCTAATCAAATCATTTTGTTATGTTATTTAATCATTTTAATCTGAGCCAAAAATCTAAAAAATGAATTGTTTAGGTAATTTATACAAAACAAGCATTATATTGGTGGACAAATAAAAACATTACATCACCTGAACATCATAAACGAGAGCATCCAAGGTTCGTAGGTCGTTAATAAGCTTCATACTAATTTCTACATTACGTTCGATACCCTAAATAAAGATAATAAAGATTTTGAATTTAAAATCAAATACCTAATATTTTTCTTTCTCGAATTCTGAATAACTAGAACAATTTTAATCTTGCGTAAAGAAAAATATTATACAAAAAAAATCTGAAGAAAACCTTTTCTAACTTTTCTTTTTCTCCAGCCATTTTATGCGTTCAAAATAAAACTAATTCAATAGATATAAAACATTTATTATCCTTCATTAAAAAAAACATTTCTTGATTTAGACCAAAATCAACAGAATTTTTTCTTTACTTAAAAATGCTTCGCTACATATGCCTGTTGTCATCCTTGTTTATTTTTAATTATTTGTAATTACTGACCCTCTGTAAAAGATCTAGCCCAAGCTCTGGAATACTGGTATTCATAGTAACTGTACGGGCTCTCCATTCATACCACTCAGTCACCATTCTAACAAAGAATATTTCATTTAAGTGATTAGGTATATAAACAAAGCTAATAGATAATTTACTTGATCCGCTCCTGAGCCTAATCGAACAGTTATGGATAGAAGACAAATTCCCCGTACTAAAATGAAACTACTCTATCTCCCTTTTTCCGTCCGGACTGTATAAGATTAAGGAATATGTATTGCCTTTATGATGTATACAAGCGGTTTCGTCCCTAAAGGTCCCTAGGAGAATTCCAGTTAAGAAGGGTAGGGGGGGGGGGGGGGGGCGAAGGAGTTGACAACCACCTCTTTAATATTATAGTTCTTAAAAGAAAAAGTACAAAAAATTGAGGGGAGGGTATTTTTTTCTATGGACGATTTCTCTAGGGAGGGTCGTGGTACCCTCACCTAAAACCTTCCCAGCCAGGGCATTACACTGTAAAGGAGAACCATATTGGTTCAGCAGTTAACGAGATCCCTCATTACAATAAACAGACAGACAGACAAAAAGATTATGTTCACCTAAAAATAAGTTTATATGAGAAGGTAAAAATCTTGCCTTGTATTAAGATTCTTGTCCTTAAACCTATCTAACGAAGCATCTTCTAAATAGAGAATGGCTGGATCCCATTCCACCTTATGACCTGACCATTTCATAGATAAGGCTTGTTCACACCAATCCTTAATGAAAAAAAATATTTTTTTTAAATGACAGAATAAAATAATAGGTTTATTTTTTAAATCGGATTTGAACTGGTTGTAAGCCAAACTGAAAAATTATACCCGTGCCTTCGGCAACTTAGGGCTAAAAAAACTGGTTTGAATCCTATAATTGTACATTGTATATCCATGGAAAGCTGTTTATAATACGATGCGAGAAATGACTATTATCGCATCAGGAGTGGTTTTATGAAGAACTTTGTGAAAGCAAACTTTTTTAAAATTTAAAATTAATTATCTTTGCTTTTCTTGTCATGATTGTGCGGTAACTGAAAATTGAACTTAAAATTCAAAAAAAAAATTTTTTTAAAGGATTATACCAAATTCGTGTTAATATTATGGCTTAGAACCGGTTCTAATCCAGCGGATATTAATCGTTTTCGAAGCCATACTGGAAAATAGTTTACCTTTGTCCTTGGTAGTGCAGCTAGCCAAGGAACAGGACTCCCCTCCATGTTTAAACTTGGCAGGATTTCTATCATCACATCAGGTTTCGTAGTTTCTGGAAAATTTTGTATCATAAACTACAATATCTAAATAGTTATGAAAAATAATCTGGGGGGAGGGGCATTTTTTTCTTGGGGCTATTTCTCTTGAGAGTATTGTGGAACCCTCCACAGACGAACATATAAGCCTTCAATAGGCCTACGAATAGCTACATTGTAAAGGAGCACAATGATATCGGTTCAGCAGTTAGCAAAATCCTTTGGTACAGACAGACAGACATCTTAATAGACATCTTATTACTTTTATACAAATTAAATATACAGTGATATAACAATTTGAATAGAAATAGTAAGCTAACATGAAGAAAGAAAAAAAATGTCTCAAATTAGTCAAAATAGTTTACAACCGATTAAAAGTATCTCTAAAAACACAACATATTGTTTAGCTATTAATTATAAAATTTTGCTGTATTTTAAAAATACCTGGAAAGGCACTGAGAATAGGAAGCCAGTGTGGCAGAATAGCATCCGAGTAGAAACTTGAAAAAAATGCGGCAATCGTAATTGCATCCATGGCCCTGGCGGCCGTCAGACAATTCTCCAACGGTGACAAACTACGCATTGTCCGGTAGACAGCAGTGTCGTATTTATCGGCAGCACGCTGCCCGCCACCCAGGGCATCTTCGTATATATCCAGAATATCCAGGTAATAAATAAACTTCAGTCTAGACGCTATCAAATCTTTTTGCACTAAACTAAGGCTTTGCCAGTTCACTTTGGATATCAACTTCAACATCTTAGCCTTCTCCCGCTCTGCTCTGATCTCACGTTGTCTGTCGGGGCTGGTGTTGTCCTCAAACCACTCGTCTTCATGTTGGCCACCACGATCTGATCTGTAGGATCATATTTTCATTATAATCTACTTTAACATAATGTCCAAGGATCTTAAGGGATAAAAGAATGGACGAAAGTTGATGTAAAATTCCCATTTTGACCAGAAAATTACTTAGATTATAATTATTGGTTGTCAAGTTTGTACACTGCTAGTTTGTGCGAATGAGAGAACGTGTTCCTACAACTTTGGGTACCAGTATAATTAACTATACAATATCCCCCCTACAACATCATTTTAAGAAACGAAGTATGAAAAAATCTAGGTAAACAAATGTGTTTACCAATATTTATAACTTCCTTGTCGTTACTGGAATGTCGCTTCTAACATGCCAAATTATTTGTTCTCTTTGCATATTGTCTAAAATAATTTGCAATGAAAATTGCCTGATAAATTCTCCCGTGTCTTTGTCTGCCAGAGCAATGAGTGTCTCTAGATCTGTACCACTGAGACCATATTGTAACAGCTCTCTAGTAACATCAATACATGTAATTCAAAAAGTAACCATATTGTATTAATTTATAAACTAACACACCAACACACACACAAACAAACAGAGAAACGGACAGACACACATTTTGGGCCATCAATTTGGAAGTCCCCAAAGCCAAAGCAATGACAAGAAAGCACTGAATTTTATTGAATTGGTGGAATAAGTAAACACTAGAAAATTGTAACATTAATTTAGAATGTCGAATTAAAATATTAGAGAGGGGTCACTTGAAAAAAAATATAGTATATAAAAAACTGTATTTTAACTAAGGACAAGCAGATCAAATAAACTATAATGCAACTGCGGCGATAGGATATATTAAAATATATGTATTGTGTATTGCCTTGTTGCATCTATATCCATCGGAATTGTTTCAAGGCATTCTTTAAGAACACAAATTCTTCGCTTTATTTTTCCCAGATAATCATGGATGGCAGCCACTGACTTATTGGACTTCTTCCATTGTCGCTCATATACAGGATCTGTGTCTAACCTAAAAGTTTCCTTGATATTAATATAACTTATATAGATAACGTAGTAGCTCCACAGGTTTAGGTTTAGGTTTAGGGCATGTATAGGTTCTGCGTGTGTGTTCGCTTGGGACTTTGATTAAAAACACTAAAATGATTTTTAAAGAGTAGTTGTACTTCTTACCTATAGTGTTGCGCCAACATAATAGCCTCTCCATACTCTTCATTCTCAATCTTCCTGGCATACAGCTCATCCGGTGTTGTTGATATCAGCGCAATCATCCTGTACGTACGCCGTACAATCTTTGACTTCTTCTTGGGTGGCGCGAAGCGTTCGTTGTCAGTCATAAAGTAGGCTACAGCGGCGGCTGATCGCTTGCCCAGCTGGACCCAGGATCGATCCTCGTCATCGGACTCCTCGACTTCAACGTCGACATTGTCAGGATCCTCGCCACCGCCCGCAGATTCTGATTTAGTTGACTGACGCCGACCTACATAAAAAGCTCTTTGAAGCTGCTAAATCACTTTAAATTGTTTCCCGTAATTAAGGCAGATAATTTAAAACTCGGGGAGGGAGAAGGTAATGAAATTGTAAATTTTACTGATTATAAAGTTCTATGAACATGTTCTCTCTGTTTCTTATTGCATAAAAAAGTTAGGTGCTATTGATTAAATCTAACTTTTGATTGGTTGGTATGAACCAACAGTGCCCTATCTTTTTATTATTTATTTAATTTAATACTTTGCTCACATATAAGGGTTCATAAAATTACCTTTAATAACGGATTCACATTCCAGAGCAAAAAATCCTTTCTCAAAGGTCTGCGACAATCTGGGGACACCATCCAGGAACTCTGGGGCATCACCAAGCAGATTAGTCAAGTTGTCCAGCTTTAGCACGGATAGGGCACCTAAAAAATAAAAAAAGAATTATGAAATAATTAAAAGTTGTAACTAGATAACAACATTTCAACCACATGTTTAAGTTTCAAATTAATTTACCTATTTTCGACTTTGATAGTCTATTCAAAAAATCCCTCATAGTCTGATTGAATGAAAGATTTTTGATAAATATCTAGGTGTGTATAATTAAATTCTGCACAACATTCATTTTTTCCCCCTCAAAAATATTTCAAATTTTTCTCCATATCTTTGGTCCGATTTAAAATTTTTTTCTGAATAGTAGTATCAACTGATGTTCTCGTAGGGTTGGGCCGGATATCCGGCAATTTTCAATATCCGGCCGGATATCCGGCAATATAATCTTTTATATTTTATAACAAAAATCTCTGTTTTTTAAAATCTTAAATGGCTGTAATTTTCTCATTATTGAAGCCAAAAGAACAAATTTTTCTGAATATGTTTATCTTTATGTAAATTTTATATTAGAAATCTCAAAACATAAGTATTGGCGGTGGCAGCAGTACTTGACAGCTGCCAGCCGCAAACCGACGGTTGGCAGGTAAACGGCAACGGATTTTATGAAATTGTAATATGCCATGAAGATATATAAAAAAGCCTAAGTTTAAAATTTGAAATCTTCAAGTAAAAAATTACGGTCACAGGAACCGTTTAAAGATTTCTGGAGACCTTGAGGTTCAGGACTTGCAGGATTTTACCTGGAACCTGAAATCGACTTGAATACCTATATTACATATGAGGATGTACGACTATGGGATATTTTAGTATTAGATAACATGAAATGCTTTGTTTAAGTAAAAAAATAGTTTTACTTTTTACCTGAATGACCTTACCAGATTTGCTGGCATCCTGTGCCCGCCAGGAAGGAGGTATTAAAAAAAATTCAACTCTCAGTTATGTGTCATATCCAAATTTCGAAAGTATCTCAGTTATAGCCCTCTACCTTTTATACACAGAAAATGGGACAGAAAAAAACAAAGGGGGGGGGGGGGGCAGGCATTCAACGCCAACACCCCGCCCATCCTCCAACCGTTAGGGGTTGATATTACAGATTGAGGGTATTAATAGTTAATTAGATTTATTTGCTAAGAAGAAAGATCATTTAATAGTTACTTAATTTTTAAGTTTTAACCTTAATTTTATCCTATTATATAAAGCAGTAAGCTTTTTTTGTCTGTAGCGAAGGATCTCGCTAACCGCTGAACTGATATGGTTCTACTTTAGTGTGAAGTTTCTTATAGGTCCTAGGGTGGTTTTAGGCTGTTAAATTTTTATTAAAAAGTCGTTGTAAAGTTTTAGGTAATTTTTCTTCACTTTCATGTCCCTTCTAATATCCCTAGAAACTAGGGACGCAGCCGCTAGTATAATATAAAACAACAGTTTATGAAGAAATTTTTTTTGCGGGTATAGTCCCTTTCGTGGCAAAGCACCCTAAGGAGCGATTATTCGTATTTTCACAGTAGCTTTCCTCCTATTTCTAGCCCCTCGCGGGGGACTCTAACCTTGCCGGGCAAATTGCCTAACCCTGCGGGGCAATCACCTAACCAAATATAACCTAGCCTAGCCTAAAATAACCTATTAAAAGGAATTTTAAAAATACAACGAATCGCCCCTTAAGGTGCATTGCCACGAAAGGGACTATATCCTTTTTTGATACTTTAATATATAGTAATTTGGCCGGTTATCCGGCCAGATATCCGGTAATTTGGCCAGATAACCGGATATTTGCTGGATATCCGGCGTTGGCCAGATATCCGGCCGGATACCGGATATCCGGCATTTGAAATCAGCCGGATATCCGGTATCCAGCCAAAAAAATATCCGGCCCAACCCTAGTTCTCAGTACATTTTACTTTTCCAACCCCCCCCCCCCCCCCCCCAATATTTTTATTTTCCTCCCTCTTTAGCCGGGGATCTCCTGAAAAATATAATACACCCCTATAAATATTAAATAAGTTTATCAAAATGAAAAAATACCTGACACACGGCAAATAATGACAGATTCTGCATTCCACCAGGAGATTGCGGATGGGTGAAATTTATGCTCGTTCGCCAGAAATTCTTGCTTTAACTTCTTTTTGCCTAAAAATATCTCAAATGTGATATGGACAAGACATGGACAATAAACTAAAATTTGCTTTAAATAGTAATAATAAACTTTCATATAAACAAGATAACAATTATAAAGCATGTTGAATAACAATAATCCAGTGTTTAAAACTATGAAATAAAAAGGATATTTTCTATTCACTTTCAGGTCTATCTAAGTCATTATTCATTAGAAATATATTGTTTTTAATCCGTATATTTTTAGATGCTCAGAACATCTTCCATCTTTAATAGAATAGTGGTAGATACATATATCTAAATCAGTTTTTATTGACATAAAAGACGAAGGCAAAATAGTTCAATAATAAAACTACCTGGCACTTGTAACAGCTGTGGGTTGACCTCATCAAAAGCTGGCTGTTCTGCCAAGTTGACCTGCTTGTCCTGGAACAATCCAGGTAGAAGCCACACAGAGATGCTGCCGGACTCGTGAATTGCCCCTAATCTCCGCCCACTTTCATCAACGGACATACTAAAACAAATTATTGTACCCAATCTGCAGGAATATCGTAGACAATTGCGTATAAATCAAACTATATCTTTTGGACTTGGTCTGATAACATAAGACAGAATTGTACATATTAAAATTGAATAGAAGATTAATCGTTCATATACCACTTGCACTGATTCAAATACCAGAAGAGTTAATAATCATTTTTAATCCTATGATTTTTAGTTTCGTCTACGTGGGCAATTTCTATGCAACTATTTAAGGTTAAGAACCTATTTAATTTATATCCAGCGGATATCAATTGAGTTTACAGCCGTGATAGAAATTAATAAAATAATAGAAAGTAGCAGTTACCTTACAACATAATCTAGATTTTTGTTTGACATGAAAGGGAAGGTAAATCCTCTGCTAAGTAACGCAGCTTGGTCACTTTCATCCAGTGTTGACACGTAATGTGGACTATCATTTGTCAATCTAAAACATTAATTTGTTTCAATTTGTAGGTAGATTTGTGATTTACTTTGGAAAAATCGCTATTTTATCATTAAAAATTGATCGGGAAAAAAAGTTTATCCAATATAATCTAAGGTGAATTGATGCAATAAATAAACAAACAACCCCGCCCCCAAATTCAATTTATTTCAAGAATAAGGTGGAGGTTCTGTTTTCAAAAAAAGCACTTCTGAGGAAAAACATCGGTTTTATTATTGATATCCGGGAAAAATAACTATATTTTACTTTTTACAAAAACCTAATTTAATAACATAAAATCTTTTAGTCTTACATGTCGGCGTGTTTTTTTTAAAGGACAATTTCTTTACCTATAAGAATGAATACCAACGGAACATGCTTTCCCAGCACACGTTGACCTACCCAGCAGTGGAGATTCACCTAAACATAAATACAAATAACTACTTAACGGATTCGCCATTAGAATACAAAGGATTTATAATGGAATAGAGAAATCTATAAAAGAGGAGAAAATGCCTAAAATCATCCACAGATTTAAAATCATAATTAAATTAGCCAAAAAAAACCATGACCTATCGGTTCAGTGGTTATCGAGATTTTAACGAATCATATATTTATTCTAGTTAGAAAGAAATTTATTTCACCTGAAGTTATTAAAAGGTTATGCTTTGAACAATAGACAGCTGACGTCAAATTCCAACCAACACTAAAATTGCTCAATTCCTGTAAACAAGAAAATATATTTTACTAAAAAGCAAGTTGGAAGTATGAAAAAGTAAAACTAAAAATAGAATGCTTGCAAATTGCAAAGTATTTAGTTTCATACTTTAAAAACTTTTGTAAATTCCTATATAATATATTCCTACTTTTGAGCTGTGTTATTTTCAACACTAGTGCCGTATAAATAATAACATATGATAAACTATGCTTAATATGGAAATACTAAACTAAATTTTTAGAAAAGATTATAGAGATGCACTAGCCCTACTTGTATAAAAGTTTCGTACCTGATAACCCGAGGAGGAGACTAGAAAGCTGAGAATCCGCCCACCAACATCTACAACTATAAGCTCACTTATCCATTTCTTATCACGAATCCTTTAAAATACAAAAAAATATAAATACCTTTCTCGTATTCATTCGAATCCGGTGGATAGGAACCGGTTCTCATCCATACGAAAAAACTATGTCTAGCATCGTATTATATCCAGTTTTCTACGAATATAGAAATGTACAATCATAAGATTATAATTGTACACTCTATATCCGCGGAAAGCCGTTTATAATACGATACGAGAAATAACTATTAACGTTTGAGTTTCGGAAATAAACATTTCTGTGGATTAGTCATTTATGGAAAAGTTTGAGGATTTCAAAGATCAAAATCCAACGATTGAGAGAATTAGTGAAGTTGGTTAAAAGGTGAAATATTAATAGTTAAGGCTAGGGTTTAGTTCTACTGAGTAAGTCCAAATTAAGAAGCCAGGTACACCATCTGATGTTGTTTAACCCAAAGTTGGCAGCGAAATGTGATCATAACAATGATACTAGGAATCGGAAATATTTTTTTGGTGATTTCTCTTGGGAGAATGGTTGTACCCTACCCAAAAATAGCTATAAACCTTCCCAGGACCTTTAAGAAGCTACACCGTAAAGGAGAACCATATCGATTCAACGGTTAGCGAGATCCTTCAGTACAGAAAGACAGACAGAGATCCTGTTACATTTAAATAACTGATAAAAGGATGATACATTGACCTACCTAACGTTAGTGAAGAATATGTTGACATAAGTAAGATTAGAAGGTCCCCTGATCTTATTATCTGAACTGTTGCTGGCAGGAGGCTGACTGGCGGGTATCTGAGGAGATATTATCTGGTACATCATTCCTCCTGAACCAGATAATTATTAGCATTAAATCGACTGAACAATTTGAATTGTGCATTTCAGGGAGTCAGTAGTACCGTTGTTCTTCTTGGTTGATTAAGTTTGAAATAGTTGACAGTTGATTAAATTATGCTTTTTTAGGAGAAAAAGGTGGTTAATTGATGTATAATAAGTAGAAATAACATACAAAAAAAAATGTTAGGCCAATAAAATACGAGTTGGCTAAAAGGTATATAATCTTCAAAATGTTTTCGTGTTTATTGAGAAAGAGTAACAAACCTACAGTATCACAGATTTCAATGTTTCCATCAGAATAGGCAATAGCTAGTAGCTGGTTATCCTCATTCCACGCCAAACACCGCCAACTCGGGTTCGGGTCCCGCCTTCATTTAGGGTTTACACTGATGAAGCCAAAATAATATTTCATGAAATGCTCAGATATTATAGGTATAGATGTTGTAGTAATTTGGGTTGTAGGGAACTTCTTAACTTTTATTACGTGGAATGGGACTGAAATTGAATCCTAAACTTAAAAAGAATCGCTATGGCCACGGCTAGTTATCATTCATCCTTTATAAATTTTTATTAGTGTCAAATGTCCAACTGATGCTGTTTTAGGTGTGGAGAAAATTACCTGCTACCTCCAACTTTTGAAACAACTCCAGAAGATGGATCCAGAATTAGTAAAGTACATGTTTTTATCGTTTGAAATTCATAATTAGCTAGAAAAGACAATAATGGCTACTAATTTCAGACTTTAAAGACATTACCTGGATTCCGTGAACTTGCCGGCATATATCCTCCCGCTGTGGATAGCAAAGAGGAGCTGCTTAGCCAGGCCACGGAAGTTGTAAGTATTTATTTCATATTATGTAAATATTTAAAAAGAAAAAGTAATTTTAGCATTAAAGCAGGACCAAAATGGTCATAACTCAATTTCAATATTTGTTTAAAATCATTGTTAAAAAGTTTACTTTATAAAAAACAGAAAATTGAAAAGATTATATTGTATTTAGAAAATGAAGTTTTCCTGTTACCTGTAACATTTGAGCCCTTAGAGGACATTTAAAGGAATTCTGAGGTTTGTTTGATTATTATACATTTTTTGTTAATTTATGTATTATCAAAATTGCCGTTAATATGCAATATAAAAAAGATTCAAGATATATCAAAAAATAGAAAGACAATTAAAAGTTATAGTTAATAAAGAATATTTAAATCTTTTAGTTGTACCTGATTGTATCTGGAATCATCTTGTTCTATCTGTATACCTGCAAAAGCCCGAAAACAATAGTGGTTTTTGAGTAAGGTACAATGATTATTTAATATTGAATGAAAATTTATCATTTTAAAGATTTTTGAAAAAGAAAGAAAATAATGTTTTTTTTTACTTACCAAGTTTATTTCCTTTTAAGATTTAAAAGTTCAACTTGCAAAGTGTGATGATGAAAAAGCTCCTATTTAAGAAATCTGCAATCCCTGACTAGGTAAAAGTCATTATATTTGTATTTAATTTATAAAATTTGCTAGTAAACTCCGGGTTATATTTTGTAGCACCATAATTTATTGTGTTTTTTGTAGCACCATATTTTCATATATTTAAAACATTTATAATTTGCAATTAAAAGAATATTTTTTTTATGGAATGATCTTTAAACTTGCTACCAAATGCATAAACTTTCAAGAAAATTAATCTTGTTATTTTTCTTTGCAGTTTATTGATCAAGTCCTGGCAAGCCAATCAGCTAAGCCAACGTATATCAACTACCTGAGTGTATTCTTTTTCTACCAATTGTTCAATGCCTATTGCAGAAGACTATGGTAAAGCTTCCTGGTAAAGATGAGAAGAGAATATCTACATCAGATTGAGACTGTATCTAATGACTGAAAGTGGATTGTATCTGAGGTATAAAATTAATCCTTCCCTGGAAATCAGATGTCCTATACCTCGTCCCTGGAATAAAGGAAGCAACAAAACTGGACATTTGACAATCAATAAACTATGGTTCCAAGCTCGGTCAATTATAGCTTGAAGAGTCTAACAGCCACGTTTTAACCTGGAGGACTGAAGGTGGACCTGCCTGGGAGCCCCACCTGGCAGCAGCTGCGAAGCTAAAGCCGAACTAGCCGTCCCTCGCGGGGTTGCTAGCACATCACACTAATTTGCACTATTATATATTATATATATTGTTTTATAGTTGAACTTTTTCTTGCTCAATAAAAACGGCCGTAAAAGCGCCAACCCACTAGTCTCATGCGGTAGCCCGATATATGGCTACCGCCCGTCGGGCAAAATGCAGACGTTAAACCTTGTGGGCCCTAACTTGAGATTGAGACATCGGCAGTTTTAAGGATCTTAAGCGGCATAACTCTAATTTTCCATAAGTCCGCATGATTAAGTAGACAATTCCATGAACCTGAGAAGCTCTGGACTCACAGACCCTGGGCTGGATAACTTGCCCCCATTGCGCCGAGACAGAGCCCATCCTGTAAACCACACTACACCAAGGCCGCCAGTTTCAACGCGCGCTAATTTTGAGTCTGACTTGCCGGCGTCCCCCTTTACATCACGGAGAAGTTTAGCCCGTTCTCCTACTGGCCCCCTACCTGCCGCCAACGTTCCTATTGGTCCCTTGTCTGCCGCCAATTCCACGTTGCGCCCCCTTTCTGCCGCCAGAGCTCCTATTGGTTCTCTGTCTGCCGCCAGTTCACCGTCGGGCCCCCTTTCTGCTGCCAGCACCCCCACGCGTTCTGACGTTAGTGAAAGCAGTGGGGACACCCTACAATGGGATAATAGTGTTGAAGAAACAATACTTAGCTCAGATAATAGACAATTTGAAATTAGCCACACCGTCCGTGTAAAAACCCCCAATATGGTTTATGAAGGGGAAGTAAAACAGGCACTTGCGTCCCTCTGTAAAGCCCAAATCCTTTTTGAAAACCATCAAGAGAAAGGAAATGATTCTTTCAAGTATAAAACCACCGTCCTAGACCGTGCTGTAGAAGATTTAAATTTATCAGCAAGTCTGCTTAGTGACGTCCGAGCTCATTTTGAAACCAACCCGCCCGAGGATAGAAACCTTGTTGAGAAGGCCGGTTCCGCAACAACGCTGTTAAATGATATACGGACGTTGGTCACTAAACTTTGCGACCACCTTTATGAAAGAAGTATAACTGAACGTGAGGCCGCAGCCGCGCCGCCGCCAGCTATTGCACCGGCAGCCGCCGCCCCTGGAAATATGCCAACAGGGATTAGGGTTTATCCTGTCAATCCAAACAAAATGAATGATGCTACACGGCAAGTTAAATTAATGAGACTTGAGGCCACCAAAACCACAGATGTCCCGCGTGCTGGAAATGTGGAGGAGCTACTCTATGCCATTACAAACAGGATCCCTGAATCGGACGCACACTTGATGGAGATGCTGTACGATTTTGAAGAGTTACAGAAAGAGACTTTGGAGTTGTTTAAGAGGCTTGACACACAAATTGTTGACGCCATGGAGCTTGATGAAGTTGAAACGGCTACAATGCTTCAAGAAACTAAAAATAGTCTTGATAAACAATACTTGCAAACACGCGACTATGTAAAAGAAGCAGAACTAAGTTTTGGGCTAAAAACAAAGTGTGTCACCAGTAAACATAAGGCCCAGTCTCTGACCGTCCCGGAATTCAGTGGAGAAAAGGGGTTAGATTATTTCACCTTCAAGCAACAATTTATAATCTACGTTGGTTCTATCCCCGACCTTACCAACTCTGACCGTTTGGAATTTTTGAAGAAAAAATGTTTAAAGGGACTCCCTGCCGCCATTTGTCTGCAAGAAACAACTATTGAAAAATGTTGGGACAAGTTATCAGAAAGGTATGGAAACATTCCCATGATCTTTAACAAATACAAGGATGAGTTTTTCCATTTCGGCAGATGTCCTTACAAAGATTCTGAGAGGACAAAACAAGCAGATTGGTTATATAAGGTTCAAGCCAAACTGCTAGAGGTTGAGAAATTTGCCGAGAATAATGACGTCACAAGCTATTTATATACAAAAAGTGACATTCACACATTGGTCCAACAGCTGTTAAACCGCGAGCGCCAGATAGAGTTGGGACGGCGATACCAAAAATTTAAATCTGGAATGGGTCTCATGGATGAACACAAATGTTTTGATGAATGTATCACTTTTCTTACTGAACAAGTTAGTGACATTAGTTGGCAATTGTCCATGCCCGCAATTTCTCTGCCTGGTGAAGATAAAACTAAGAAGGTGGAAAAGCAATGGAAGGAAAATAAAAGGGAGAAGGAAACTGTCCTCTCTGTGGGCGCCGGAAACAAACCAACTGACAAAAAGACACGGGAGAAAAGTTATGGAAAAGAAGATAAGCAAAAAACCCCACAACTCCAACAGACGGGCGACGGCTATCCACCAATTGATGTTGTGTGTGGGGAATGTGACGGCATCCATACCCACCTGTATTTTTGCAAAAATTTCTTGGACACGCCTATAAAGGAGAGGGCAAAGTTGGCCACCTCCAAAAAAGTTTGCCATAGATGCCTTCGAATGGACAGTAATGTTGATTTAAATGATCTGCAGTCATGGTGGGACAGGCATGCCAACGACTGTCGAACAGACCACTTTTGCAATTTGGATAATTGTGGTAAAGTCCACCATAGAAGGCAAAGGCATATTTTGTGTTGTAGTTATCATCGTAATACCAACAAAAAGAGGCTTGATAACTTCAAGGCCTCTATTGATAGCAGCAGGCTTCCCGGCGATAACCTTCTGTTTGTTGACACATACACAACATTACCTGACATTGGAAGTCAGGTGACGGCAACAGACCTACCTGCAAATGTTATCCCAGATGTTGAAAACCCTGGTATATTTATGTGTCAAGAGTTAGAGATAACAAAAGGAGGTCCAACTATACTACTTTTTTATGACAGTGGTTGCGGATCTGCCTGTTTGAGCACGAGAGCTGTTAATCTGATGGACACTAGGGAGATTAGGCCTGGACCTACAACTTTAAATGTCGCTGGAGGAAAGTCAATATACTTAGAATATGGTGACCGGCAATTTGAGCTACCAATGGCCGGGACTGACAAAATAGCCACCGTCAGTGGTATACAAATGGATCATGTCACCACCCAGTTCCCAGTCTGGGAGTTAACTGAGGCCTATAATGACATTGTTAAAGCTTATGGACACACTGTCAAATTGCCAACTGTACCTAAATCTGTTGGTGGTTCTGAAGTAGACTTGTTACTTGGGTCAAAATATAATTATTTGTTCCCTACTGTGGTTGCTACTCTGCCCAGTGGTTTATGTCTGTATGAAAGCAAGTTTGCCGGGATGGGTGGTCACCGTGGAATCCTTGGCGGTCCCCATGAAGCCTGGAGACTAGCTGCCCATGCTGCCAATTTTATGGGGTCAGCAGCATTTTTAACCTGTGAATTAAGAGCCTATCAGAGCCATAAACGTGCATTGTGGTCATCTCTGGACTGGAGTGTTGATATGCCAACAAAAGATATGGATGTTGTTGAAGATACGGCTGGACTGACAGAAACGCAACATTCAATAAATCATGCTAAAATGATGGAAAGACGATACTTTGAGCTGGAAGGTGTTGGAACAGAAGCCCCCTATAGATGTATTAACTGCAGAGGCTGCCCTACCTGTAAGAAGGGCAACCAACTGGAGCATCAGAGCCTAAAAGAGGAGAGGGAGGATGAGATAATCAGTCAATCTGTCAAATTTGCACCTGAGGAAAAAAAGGTCGTTGGTACACTTCCATTCATTTGTGACCCTGATGTTGAGCTAGGAGAAAATCATCATGTTGCTTTGGCTATCCTAAAAAGTCAAATGAAACAATTACAGGGAAATCCTGAAAAAAGGCAAGAGGTTCTAAAGTCACACAATAAGTTGGTTGAAAATGGTTATTCCTGTAGAGTGTCAGAACTACCGCCAGAAATACAACTTGAAATGGAAAAGAATAAAGGCTGTTATTATCTGCCCTGGCGAACTGTTCACAAGGAAGGCAGTTTAAGCACACCCGTAAGAACAGTCTTTGATGCATCCAGCAACTCTACCACCGGCAAAAGTCTTAATAACTGTCTGGCTAAGGGCAGTAACAGATTGGAAAAAATCCTTAATCTCTTGGTGAACTTCAGGAGTGGTGTGTATGCTTTCTGCTGCGATATTAAAATGGCATACAATCAGATAAAACTTGACCCAAAGAGTTACAGATGGCATAAATATCTTTGGATTGATGAACTTGACCCGAGTAAACCAGTGGAGGAAAGATGTATGCTAACCATTATTTATGGTGTAATTAGTTCCGGCAACCAAACAACTGAAGGTATTACACAAGTTGCCAATTATTGTAAACTAAATCATCCTGAATATACACTAGGAGCTGAGGTGCTGATAGAAAAGTGTTATGTGGATGATGCCAATGATGCTATGGATACCATTGAGGATAGAGTAGAAGTTATTAATGGTATCAATTTTACCTTGGACCTTGCCAATATGGAAGTTAAAAGTTTTGTCTTGTCTGGACAAAAACCTGATGAAAAAGTCTCTTCAGATGGTGTAAATGTTTCAATCCTTGGCTATACCTGGGCACCAGAGGAAGATGTCCTGTCTCTTGAAGAAAAGCCTTTGTATTTTGGCAAGTGCAAGCGTGGAAAAAGACCTGACCCTGTTAGTGGAGACCTTAAGGAAGCACTTCGTAGATACTTCACTAAAAGGACTATTCTGTCCCTCATTGCTCGCAGCTTTGATCCTTTGGGTTTAGTCTCCCCTGTTACTGGAAACTTTAAGCTTGACTACAGAGAAATAATCGACTTACAAGTAGGGTGGGATGATGGTTTACCTGATAAGTACCTGGACAAGTGGGTTAAGAACTTGGAATTGATGCAACAGCTGCCGAAGATAAAGTTTCCCCGTTCGGCTGCTGGTAAAGATAGTGTTGATTTGATTATTAGTGTTGATGCAAGTAAGGATATAGCTATTGCTTGTGGCCATGCAAGACACATATCAACGGATGGCGAGGTTACTGTTAAACTAATTGCTGGCAAATCCAAGATTATCACAGGTTCAACCATCCCACGTGCTGAGTTAAAGGCTGCCGTCATGGGGGCTGTATTATCCAAGGTCATAATAAATAACTACAGAGGCAAGATTAATAACACATATTTTGTTAGCGACAGCTCTGTTGTACTTTCCTGGCTAAATCAAGATAGCCGCCCAATGTCCATTGGTGTAAGAAATGCTGTTGTTGAAATCCTGAGGTTCAGTTCCAGGGACCAGTGGTATCATGTTGAAACTGCGTTAAATGTGGCTGATACTGGAACCCGTCCAGGAGTAACAATTGAAGACATTGGGCCAGAATCTGCCTGGCAAAGAGGAAAGGAATGGATGTACCTGAGTCCTGATGACTGGCCAATTAAAAAGGTTCAGAGTATCCAACTGACTAAGGAAGATAAAGAACAGGTTGGAAAAGAAATTAAGTCTATTTCTGTTAATGTTAGCCTGCAGGATGAGTTGACCGCTAGATATGAATATGGCAAGTATGTTATTGACCCTAATCGTTATGGCTGGTGGAGGACAATACAAGGATGCTGTTATTTAAAAAGATTTGGTTTGTGGCTCTTAAGCAAGTCAAAGGATATAAGCGGAAAACTGCCAAATAATGTCAATATGAAGGACCGTTTGAGTTCTGTGGAAATTAAAGCTGCTGAAGACTACTTTTTCCGTATTGGAACTGCTGAAGTAAAGAAGTTCACTAAGTCAAAGGACATTTCTGGCACTGTTGAAAGGGACGGAATTATTTACTACACTGGCAGAATTCTTGATGGACAGAATATTTTGGATCCTGAAAATGTTTTCCCAGACCTACGGCCACTTACATTTGTCAGACCTGTATTGGACAGGTACAGCCCAATTTCATATGCAATTATGAAACATGTCCATGAAAATCTTGTCAACCATAGAGGGACTCAACACACCCTCCTTGAATCCAGATATATTGCCTTCATTATTGGAGGTAGAAATCTGGCAAAGGAAATCAGACTAGGATGCCAGCTGTGTGTAAAAAGAAAGGCCAGACTGTTGGAGGTAAAAATGGGTCCTGTTCATGAAAATAGGATAACTGTAGCACCACCCTTTTTTAACACCCAAGTGGATCTCTGCGGACCATTTATTGCCAGATGTGAGCATAACCACCGTTCATCTGTTAAAGTTTGGGCGGCCATTTTCCGTGACCCTGGATCTGGTGCCCTAGCCGCTCACATTATGCAAGATTATTCAACAGAGGCTTTCTTACAGTGTTTTTCAAGATTCTGCCACAACCACTGTGTTCCAGACATGATCTACATTGATCCAGGTAGCCAGTTAAAGTCAGCGTGTAACAGGATGGAGTTAAATGTGACCAGGTTGACCAGAACATTAAATGGTAAGCATACTGTTGGAATCAAGTATCAGGTTGGACCAACAGGTGGTTCAAATTATCAAGGTGTTGTTGAGAGATCTATTGCTGAAGTTAAAAAGCTGTTTTTCTTGACATTTGGTGGAGTTAAACTGAGTATTTTGGCCTATGAAACTGCTCTGTCATTTGTATGTAACGAGTTAAATAATCTGCCTATTTGTATTGGATCTAAAACCAGCGAGCTTGATCACATTGATTTGATCACCCCCAGCAGATTAATGTTTGGCAGAGCAAGTAATAGAAGCTTAAATTCCCCTGTGTGTGTAGATAAACCGACAAAACTATTGGCTCAATTAGACCAAGTCTATGAGTCATGGTGGAAGGTTTGGACTACTGAGAAGATTGCTGACTACATCCCAAAAGCCGCTAGATTTGACAAGACGACGCAGCAACCTAAAGTTGGAGATGTCGTTGTTTTCTGCAAGTCAGAGGGGGAGAAGTTTGTCGGAAATCAGAATTTTAAGCTTGGGATAATTTCTGAGGTGTTTACCAGCAAGGATGGAGTCATTCGTTCAGTTATGGTTGAGTACAAGAATGCCAATGAGGCAGGCACCCGCCAGACCCGCCGTCCTGTCCGCAACATTGCAATCATTGTCACTGAGGACGAGCTGACACTTCCAGAGATCTTAAACCAAGCAGCCAAGAGAGCAGATTTAATGTACTTGTACAAAGGTGATAAATAAACGTTAATAAACATGTGAATTTTATGTTATTTTTATATGTAAAAACACTTTTATTTGCCGAAGTTTTATTCTATAAAAAACATTCATTCAGTTTTATCCTAATTTTATAAAACCAAATATCTTAATATTATGGAATATTTTACACCATTTTTATTTTAATGTTTTATCCAGTTTTGGGCCATTGTGCCCCGTCAATTTTTGTTAATAAAAATACTATTGCATTTCTTGCATTTTACGTTAGCTGTACACTTTAAATAAGTCTTGAAGTACAAAAAGTAATTTCAAAACTATCAAATAAATAAAAATATTTATGTTTGTAAATGCATAGCAAGAGGGTGTGTCATCACTAGACTATCCCTCAAGTTCTGCCAATAGTTAAACCCGGAGTGAGGTTGCAGGTAATTTTTCTTCCGCCCGGCAGTGTCAAATGTCCAACTGATGCTGTTTTAGGTGTGGAGAAAATTACCTGCTACCTCCAACTTTTGAAACAACTCCAGAAGATGGATCCAGAATTAGTAAAGTACATGTTTTTATCGTTTGAAATTCATAATTAGCTAGAAAAGACAATAATGGCTACTAATTTCAGACTTTAAAGACATTACCTGGATTCCGTGAACTTGCCGGCATATATCCTCCCGCTGTGGATAGCAAAGAGGAGCTGCTTAGCCAGGCCACGGAAGTTGTAAGTATTTATTTCATATTATGTAAATATTTAAAAAGAAAAAGTAATTTTAGCATTAAAGCAGGACCAAAATGGTCATAACTCAATTTCAATATTTGTTTAAAATCATTGTTAAAAAGTTTACTTTATAAAAAACAGAAAATTGAAAAGATTATATTGTATTTAGAAAATGAAGTTTTCCTGTTACCTGTAACATTTGAGCCCTTAGAGGACATTTAAAGGAATTCTGAGGTTTGTTTGATTATTATACATTTTTTGTTAATTTATGTATTATCAAAATTGCCGTTAATATGCAATATAAAAAAGATTCAAGATATATCAAAAAATAGAAAGACAATTAAAAGTTATAGTTAATAAAGAATATTTAAATCTTTTAGTTGTACCTGATTGTATCTGGAATCATCTTGTTCTATCTGTATACCTGCAAAAGCCCGAAAACAATAGTGGTTTTTGAGTAAGGTACAATGATTATTTAATATTGAATGAAAATTTATCATTTTAAAGATTTTTGAAAAAGAAAGAAAATAATGTTTTTTTTTACTTACCAAGTTTATTTCCTTTTAAGATTTAAAAGTTCAACTTGCAAAGTGTGATGATGAAAAAGCTCCTATTTAAGAAATCTGCAATCCCTGACTAGGTAAAAGTCATTATATTTGTATTTAATTTATAAAATTTGCTAGTAAACTCCGGGTTATATTTTGTAGCACCATAATTTATTGTGTTTTTTGTAGCACCATATTTTCATATATTTAAAACATTTATAATTTGCAATTAAAAGAATATTTTTTTTATGGAATGATCTTTAAACTTGCTACCAAATGCATAAACTTTCAAGAAAATTAATCTTGTTATTTTTCTTTGCAGTTTATTGATCAAGTCCTGGCAAGCCAATCAGCTAAGCCAACGTATATCAACTACCTGAGTGTATTCTTTTTCTACCAATTGTTCAATGCCTATTGCAGAAGACTATGGTAAAGCTTCCTGGTAAAGATGAGAAGAGAATATCTACATCAGATTGAGACTGTATCTAATGACTGAAAGTGGATTGTATCTGAGGTATAAAATTAATCCTTCCCTGGAAATCAGATGTCCTATACCTCGTCCCTGGAATAAAGGAAGCAACAAAACTGGACATTTGACAATTAGGGATAGGACAATAGTCGATAATATGGGATACACAATATTACCATTTAATCCGTAGTAGACCCTGCTAATTTGAACAACCCTTTCAAGATCTATCAAAAGAACATAACCTGAGACAACGAATAAGATCGAAATTATACCGCTTTGGGTACCATGATAGCTTACAATCCTCTGCCTCTTTGATATTTATGAACTGTTTGTAAAAGATAAAAATGACTGTTTTTAGCTAATGTGTAAAAACCCTCGCCTTATTGTTCTTCTTCCAACAAGAGTCCCATAATTTTCTTTACTATGCCAAACTTCCAACGTATTTTCCTGAATAAATTCGTCATCTTTCAACATCAAGTTTTGTGAAAAACACATTAAATATTTTTTTAACAAGATAAATTCAGGGTGTTTTAACAACAATACAAAATTATAACCTGTAATATAGCAACCAGATTTGCATCTTGTGAAACTGCAAATAGCCATGGAAGCCTGCTTATAAGATACATTTTAAAAAAATTTTAATTAATGCCCTAGAGAACCTTAGGTTTAATTAAAAAGGATATGTAGGAATATTATACAGTATCTACAAACTGACAAAGCCAAGTTTGCTTGAGTTACTTAAGAATGAAATAACTCAATAAAAAGGAAACACTTTTCAATAACTGCATTACCATCAAGAGTTTTCAAAAAGTATTCCTGTGTGACAAAATACTTTCTACAGCGCCAGGTAAAGCAGAGCTGGATTGACTAGTGAAGGGCCAGTAACTAACTCTAGCTTTCTGCCCATTCTTGTCCGCATATTTGACTACCTAAAATGAATCCGCTTTAAAAAACAATAAGCACACAAAAGGCCTTAAATATAATACCCATTTTCACATATATGTCATGTAAAGAATCTAAGTCAAATTAAATATAAAAATTACTGAGAAATTTCCATAGGTACCTAATGAATGATAAATAAAATCATATTTTATGATTTCGCAAAATCTTCTAAATAATAGTACTCTCTCTATAGAGTAGTTCTTGGTAACTCTATCGCGGACTTTAATTGAAACACCTGCCATACTCGGCAAGGGTGATGTAATATAGAGTAGCTCCCATAATCTTGTCAAGTCAATGTCAAATATGGGGGGTGGGGGGTATTTTGAAGCGGGGAAAAAAAGAATCTTGTGCAGAATATACAACCATGTTTTATTCCTTACCTCTGGCTCTTGCTCCCATTCTTTGTATGGAACAATATCATATAAAATTTGTGCAGGTTCTTCAAACTCGGAACAACTCTCCTCATCACTTTCCATCTTTCTACAAGTCTGAAAATTACCAATTTACCACCTACATAAATTTTGGGCCAAACTTAAATATAATTTTGGTAGCGCAGCTTCTTTATTAGAATGATAAGATCAACAAGTCTCTTTCATTTAATTCAATGTGAAATATAACTTTAAAGAGTTTGATTGAAAGGAACACAAAATCATTGTTTGAGAATTTTATTGTTTATCCTGGGAAAACTTTTCTTATTCAATGAAAATGTTTTAGCTTGTTGTTCCTCTGCTACAAATAAATATATTTGTCCTTGTTTTTGCATACACAATACTTTTAATATTTTATATTATAAATAATAATTATCACAATGTTATAAAAATTATCCAAGAAAAGTGATTACATTTGGTTTATGTGACTATTTAATACCTTAAAATAACTCTGACTAAAGTATATAAAAAGATTTAAATATTAGTCTACTCTAGTCTATAGGTAGTGGAAAATAAATTCAAATTAACACAAAGACTAAATAATCAAATTAAAAAAAGGTTAAATTTCTAAATTAACCCTGAATTTTGGTTTAACTATTAATGCAACTAATGGATGGATTATAAAAACTTATTTCAGAGTTATTAAAAGATCACCAATATGAATACCTATCATATAAATTACAATATTACATAATACATATAAAAAAAGATTCTTTATTTCTTCTTAGATTGTCTCAGAGTTTGCCCTTTACCCTAAAAATAAAAGGAATGTCTTAGTGGCTTATAGTCATAGAAGGATCAAAATTTCTAAATTGTAATGTAAGCATTCACCAACAATGTCATCCTTAAAATAAAATAACATGCTTCTGTGTACCAAAGGATCTCCCTAACGACTTAACAGATACGGTTCTCCTTTACAGGATAGCTTCTCTTAGGTCCCGGGAAGGATTATAACTATTTTTGGAGAGGGTACCACAAAGAGAAATAGTCCAACAAGTAGGGGGATTGTATCTCCCCCGCCTCTCAAGGGCCCCTTGAGGCTTTTAGGGGCGTAGCCGCCAGTTAATAATAAAAAATGAAATATTAAAAAAATATATCAACCTGGAAAGCTTCAAAATCATCGACAATATTTTCTTTTTCCTCCTTCTTCCTTCTTGCACGGATAAACTTAATCTCTCCAGGCTAAATCAAAATAAGGTTCTATAAATATTATCTCAATAATATTTACCTCGACACACGTAATTTTACATGTATACAGTATCTATTGTAATCATAACATGAATCTCACAAAGAGACTCAAATGTTCAAACCTTTTACTAAAGCATCATGATTAATCTTTATTTTTCAAAGTAAATATACCTACCAACGGAAGAGATCGTGTTGATAATCTTTGGGGATCAGTATGATTTTCAATCTAATGCATTCTTTTCCCAAACGCAGATATTTTATGTTTGCAATTACCTGTATGTTACACCAATAACAAAGAATATAAATAAACGAATAGCAGAAAATTATATAGTAAAAACACTTTGAAAAGAAGTATAAACTTTTAAGGGGGGAGGCGGATGTGCCACTTTTTGAAACCAAAACCAAAAGTCAACAAAGGAACTCCTCTAAAAAAAGAGTTACAGGTCTGAGATTTTGCATGGCAGTTGCTTTATAGGGGTACAATATGGAACTGTGAAGAAACGGCGGCGCAACCGCCGAAAACCAGCGTTTCCCGCCGAATTTTTTTTTGCCTTTTCTCGGCGGTTTTCGGCGGTTGCGCCGCCGTTTCTTTACAGTTCCATATTGTACCCCTATTAAGCAACTGCCATGCAAAATCTCAGACCTGTAACTCTTTTTTTAGTTGAGTTCCTTTGACTTTTAGTTTTGGTTTCAAAAAGTGGCACATCCGCCTCCCCCCTTTATTCTTCTACTCTACATCTTCCACTAAATTTTTAAAACAATTTTTAATCTCTAGTAGACCAGTCTTTTCAGATCAATCCACAAATAAGAAAAGGAACAGATAGAGATAATTCTTCATAGAATGTTTAAAAAAGGTTAAATATTTGTTTTGTTACCTGATAATCGTAGTCAGGAATGCCCCTAGTGTATTCTGCAAGAAGCTGACTTTGTATCTCATTCTCACTACTAGTTCTTTTCTTCTTTCCATCAAGTCTAATGTAAATAAAGGATATTTAATTTCAACGAACGAAAGGTACTTATGCACGAAAAAAGCAAGTGATCCAAGCACCTTCTAGAGTTGATGTAAAGAATCTTTGGTTGAATAGTACTATGACGGTCATAATTAGACCATAAAATAGTTTCAGATTGCAACTGTTAATAATTTTTCTCGTATGGTAAGAAAACCACATTTCAAAATTTTCCGCAAAACTTAACTATCATCACTACAAAACAGTATTAAGCTTCCCACTCCACACTTGCTTGGTGCTTCGAATGTTACTTAAACAAAATCATTGGCGAGAAAATATTCTAGCGCCCAAAACTTACTAGATGAATCTTACCTGTTTCCAGTGCCAGAAAATGGAATAAAACCAGTTGGTTCCGGCAGCATGCTAGAAATATCCAGTTCTGGTTCTTCCTCTTCCATTGGCTGGGCCTTCGATACTGATGGCTCCTGGTAATTAGTTAAAGTTTGGTTGAATGTTTATAATATCAAAATCCAAACAAAGAAGAAGAAAATGGTTCCTACTGCTGCTATATCAGGTGCGCGACATCAATAGTTTGAGTATGGGGGATGTCTTGGACCATAAACAGGCGCAACTCATTACCAATTACATTTAGGGCTTCTCAGACAAAAATCGTCGAATCAAATGGTTGGTTGTCTGTTGAATGTTACTTAAACTAATATCCACCAGTGGGCGTTAGAGTATTGCATCCCAAAACAATCGGATGATGCCCTAGGGTTCTCTAGATGATAACTTGGAATCAAAAGAGAATCCCACCCCAATTAGGAAGATACAAGATCCGATAATGGCGAACATACTGGATGCGTAAGTTATAAAATACCACCAATCCTAATAAAAGTATACTAACCACGTAACCCGGCGGGGCTTCAAACTCTACATTCATATCACACTCAATGATAGAAACAGCCGGGGCAGGTTTGGTCTCCAGAACATTTAATTCATAGATCTTCTTATTGTAATTTATTGCAATTATATCTCCCTAAATAAAAATAATAATGTAATTAAGCTTTTAATCTCTTTAAAAAAAATACATATTGATTTTTTTTTTTGGCTATTCTAACCCTCGACCGTTTGGGAGGTGATAGGTACAAATCTCGGCTCAACAACGCGTCATAACTAAAGACGTTAAAAATGGTCCCTGCTGCTACTATTCAGTTCAGATGCGCGACATTAATCGAAAGACTAGGCACAACTCGAACTCATTACCAATTTACCATGTCCAGTTGGGACTTTCAGACAAATGTCGTGCAATTGGGTGCTTGGAAAGAAAAAAATAGATTGTTCCCCTTAGTTTTCCTTGGTTGTTGGAATTGATGTTTAAGAAGTGTCATGAACAAGACAACAGCCTTAACTGTACAAGGTAATTGAAACACAGGAAATATAAAATTATTCGGAATGAAACAAGGACAACACCTTCGATAAGCAAGCAAAATGGCGGAGCCTCATCTCGAGGACAGCTTTAGGATTTGTGAGATTGAGAAAGTCTGTGGTTAAGGGCTGGAACTTGCTAAATGTAGCCACTGGCAGTGTTGCGGATTCAACCTAGAAACAATATCACTAATAATATTGATTGGCACTAAAACAACGATGTTTTTGCTTAAAGAAAAGCATTAACATAAAAATTATAAAAGCATATTAGGAATACAAGAAAAGTTCCATTTAAGATACATCCCCATAACTTTGTCTTATCTTGCAAGAATGAATATTATTGTTTTTGGTTTCTTTCTATCACTATTCTAAATACTAGTGGCTACGCCCCTAGAAGCCTCTAGGCCCGGGGCACTGAGAGCAGGGGGAAAAAACATCCTCATCCCATTTTAAATTTTAATTTCAAAAGAGTTTTTAAAAATTATTTTTTGGGGGGAGGGGGGTGAAGACACCCTCTCCAAAAATAGTTCAAAACCTTCCCAGGACCTATAAGAAGCTTCACTGTAATGGAGAACAATATCGGTTCAGCGGTTAGCGAGATCCTTCGGGACAGACAAAAATGTTTACTACTTTATATAAAAGGATATAAAAAAAAACGAGCAAAAAATGACTTACAAAAGTATAATTAACCAAAAAACAAGATAAAAACAATACAAGGTGACTTGTTTAAAAACAAAAAAAAGTTGTTAAATAGATACCATAGAAAATTAGCCTAGAAAAATTTCAATACCTGAATTAGACCACCTTCCTCCAGGCCAAGATTTTGCATCATCCAGTATGGAATGTAAATCTTTCCTTCGTCGGCAACAAATTCAAGTACACCACAATGTGTTGTGCGGTTTGTAGTTCTATAAAAAAAAATAGTACTAAAATAGTTATTTTAAATGGTTAAGATTGAAAAAGCACAAAATGCAAAAAGAAATTTTCTAATGTAATGTCAAATGCGAATCGATTGGGTTTCCTTTTTAAGAAAGGTTCACAAGAGTCCCAGCATTATTTAAAATTGTATAGTCTTCAAATTTAAGTCTTGGAATGGTTAAACTTTCAGCTATATTGCTGCCCTCCCTTTCCTAGGTTGTTGTTGTTGTAGCCATGATTCTCTAAAGTTAGGACTCAGATGCACACGGAGACTGGAAGTGAGAACCCTTTGGCCAATCTTAGATTGGTAAGCTTCGCGCACAGCTGATTGTATTCTATACATTACAAGCTGACCCGAAATTCTCATGGAAGCTACTCAATTATTACATCACCCTGGCCTAGAGTTTTGGCAGGTGTTCCATATTAAGCCAACCTAATTAATGGCACTCTCATACGAGGAGCATGGATGAGGGAAAGCATGGTTAGAGCTGCTTGATTTGTAGAATCCTAACTTCCTACAAATCTCCCTCCTTACAACCCTAGGGCATCTTAGGAAAGGTTGCGTGATCATAATCTGACAAATTGCGACAGCATTTGTCAACCAAGTGCAAAGTCTATGTGGGACTTGAACTCGGTTTCTCCCAACCACAGCGTAGTGCGCTAACCACTACACTATGGGACACCCTATTTCCTAGGTAAATGCTAATGGCGCTAGTATGGTCTAAAATGTAACTATTTCTCTAAAAATTACAATTTCAAATTTAGCTTAGTCAAATTCAAAATAAGAAGAATAAAACTTTCTCCAGTAAAAAAAAATCTTACCTGTTTGAAAGTTTAAAGAGCATAGGATAAACAATATTAAGCCTAGTGAGCTGATCCAGGGCTGATGGAGGCATAATAATCTTGCCACCAGCCTCAATATCAGATCTTTCAGTTCCTGGCAGCATTGACACAGAAAAACATCGGTACTGAAATAAAAATATAAAATTCAATATAAATGTACTTATTTCTATCATCAAAATAAGGAAAGTAATCTGCGAAAAAAAGGAGTTAAGTTGCATATTTTTTTTCTGAAAAAAGGAAACATCTTCTATTATAGGTACATTTAAAAAGAATATTCATTAAGTACCTATCATATAAAAGACTGGAAATTAATACTAATGGCATCGGAGAAAAAAATATTTGAAATTGGATGACAATTAACCTTACACATGACTAAAGACAACTAAACGAAGAAAAAGAAAATTTAAACAAATAATCTATTAAGGAACCGCTGATTTAGAGGTCTCTTATCATACAAATGGCACCAGACAATTGAATTGGTGGAAAAATATAAAACAATATGAAAAACATAAAAAGTCATAACCTGTGTATTGAAAGGACGTGGTATATCAGGAAAACCAAAACTTGGAAACATTTTTAATAAAGTTTTATCAAATCTGAAAATTAAGACAAACTTATTTTCATACGTTGTAGACAACTATCTTTACCAATAAGATCAAAAATTTCTTTTATGGGCGGCCCTTCACTTTTTCCAGTCAACATTATTCTAACATCTTTCATTATCATTGGCATTTTTAAGTTTTGTTCCTTGCAATATTTTCTTATGTTATTTTGAAAAGATTTAAAGTCATTTGATTTACTAAATATATCAATAACTTTTGATAGTACTTTAATATCACATGTAAATTCTTCAAGGCAAGTTGTGTTAATATTCCAAAGAAATAAAAACTCTGATTTTATCAAATCTTTGATTGTTTTAATTCTATCCAGGGCCCAAGATATTTTTACTTCAAGATTAGTATTCACATCCGCCTCATTGTACGATGCTAATATGTACGCTTTACACTCTTGCAAAAATTCATTCTTGTTTGATGAAAATTTCTGTTTTAGTAAGTTATTGTTGATTTCTGCCAGTCTTTCCATTTCTATTCTTCCTCCATTAGTGTTGATTTTACTTGCATCAAAACTGAAACAAAAAATATATTATTATCTTCTATAAGTGTTTCAAAATAAATTTCAAGATTTGAAGTAGTCTTCTATAAGTGTTTCAAAATAAAATTCTAAATTTGAAGTAGTATTAAGCTTTGAATCAAAGCCTTCAAAGTCGGCATATAAAAAAGCTAGTGTTTGATCTTTTCAGAGGGGCTGGAAAAAAAGCCTAAAGACATTCAATGCCTTAAATCTGAAAATATAATAGCCTAAAACCATCACAGAACCTATGTAAAGCTTACCTAAAATAGAGAACCCAAACGGTTCAGTAGTTCTTGAGATTTTAAGCTTCAGACAAAAAAAACTTACTACTTTAGACAATAGGATAAACTTACTGTGTTATAAGCTCTTCTGTGGTAAAAATATTCTTAAGACTGTACTCCTTATCAAATCCTCCTCCAAGTAGGGTAACAAAGTTTAGGATAGCCACAGGATCATAACTGGCTTCCTGCAGGGTTCTAGCCAAGAATTCTTGTTACAGCATTTTATTGAATATTATTTCAGGGGTGTTTATTTTCTATAATTCAAAATTATGGATTTTTTTCGTATTTTTACTTATAGGTAACTTTTACGTCATACAATTACAAAGAAATTCAAATGATTTCCTACATAATAAAAGTAGTAGATACAGTTAAATCTTTTAATATATATACAAAATAATATTGGCTTCTTATTGCTGAGCTATTTATGAATAAATTGGCCTTTAATAATATATTTTGCTAAAATGCATGAACTGAACATTCCTTATGTGCATATCGTTTTGGCGTTTGCTGAGCTTCGAACCATCAGCGTTCAGAATGAGGGGAAGGTGACCAAACTGGGGAGGGGTCCAGCCCAATGCTCTGTACATGAGAATATGCTTTGGGGTGGACACCTGCCATTCTACTCCTCGTAGAACATGACTGAAAAATCCACCAATTCATATAACGTTGATATTATACCTATTGATTATTATATAAGGTTAATTTCCTAGGTTCAAAGAACCTTCTATTGAGCCAAGAAACCACATTTTTTTTAATAAATTGAAAATATTTGGAGGGGAGATTTTTATTTTCCTGTTTCTGACCCTGTACCCACTACCCAGCACCTAACTAACCCTGACCTATTATTTTTAATTTATTTCAAAAATAGGAGGGGGGGGGGGGGGAGGTTTTTGTGCTTCATAGGAACATTAATAGAAATTGCCGGTGTCACTTTCTATTTGGTAGAACACGAATCAAATGGTTTAAAACTTGTCTCGGCTAATCTATTATTAATCTACTTAAAGGGGATAAAATTCTATCAATAACTTCAAATAAAATCCACTTCAAAGAAGGAGTAATTAAAAAATTAAGGGGGGGGGAAGTTTTGCCACTTTCGCTTACTCCGTGATTATTGGGCTAGGTATTAAAGTTAGACTATAGGTTATTTGGGATAAAAGTTTACTTTTGGGTAGTAGCTCACGTATTTTTAATCATTTTTTGGATAACCCAACCCCCTAGCCCCCCGGGGCTCAAAAACCCCCTAAAAATGAACCTAACCTTAATTTTCTCAGGAACAATTTGACCAATTGAGATGATTTTTTAAACTTAAGCTTTTATGCTTATAAACTAACTTCTAGTTTAGAAGTCACCCCCCTGCCGCCAACCCGTAGCCCTCCGGGGCTCCAAAAAACCCTAAAAATGAACCTAACCTTAATTTTCTTAGGAACCATTTGACCAATATAGATGATTTTTTAAACTTAAGCTTTTATGCTTGTAAACTAACTTCTAGTTTAGAAGTCACCCCCCTACCGCCAACCCCCAGCCCTCCGGGGCTCCAAAAAACCCTAAAAATGAACCTAACCTTAATTTTCTCAGGAACCATTTGACCAATAGAGATGATTTTTTAAACTTAAGCTTTTATGCTTATAAACTAACTTCTAGTTAAGAAGTCACCCCCCTGCCACCAACCCTTAGTCCTCCGGGGCTCCAAAAAACCTAAATATGAACCTAACCTTAATTTTCTCAGGAACCATTTGACCAATAGAGATGATTTTTTAAACTTAAGCTTTTATGCTTATAAACTAACTTCTAGTTAAGAAGTCACCCCCCTGCCACCAACCCTTAGTCCTCCGGGGCTCCAAAAAACCTAAATATGAACCTAACCTTAATTTTCTCAGGAACCATTTAACCAATAGAGATGATTTTTAAAACTTAAGCTTTTATGCTTATTAACTAACTTCTAGTTTAGAAGTCATCCCCCTGCCGCCAACCCCTAGCCCTCTGGGGCTCCAAAAAAACCCTAAAAATGAACCTAACCTTAATTTTCTCAGGAACCACTTGACTACTAGAGATGATTTCTTTAACTTAAGCTTTTATGGTTATAAACTAACTTTAAGTTTAGAAGAAGCCCCCTGCCACCAACCTCTAGCCCCCCGGGGCTCAAAAAACCTAAAAATGAACCTAACCTTAATTAAAATTTCTTATTTAAAGAGTTAGAGGTACATTTATTAAACCAAATATGCTTATTTTTGGATGTTATTGACATATTTGCTGAAAAAATTAGAATCGGCTTCCAGGTTCAGGTGCTGCAGGCCTCCAGGTCCACTCTGGAGACAGGTAAAATTAAAATTTCTTATTTGAAGAGTTAGAGGTACACCTATTAAACCAAATATGCATCTTTTTGGATGTTATTGACATATCTGCTGAAAAAATTAGAATCGGCCGCCAGGTTCAGGTGCTGCAGGCCTCCAGGTCCCCTCTGGAGACAGGTAAATATTAAAATTTCTTATTTGAAGAGTTAGAGGTACACTTATTTAAACAAATATGCTACTTTTTGGATTTTATTGACATATCTGATGAAAAAATTAGAATCGGCCTTCAGGTTCAGGTGCTGCAGGCCTCCAGGTCCACTCTCGACAGGTGAAAATTAAAATTTCTGATTTGAAGAGTTAGAGGTACACTTATTTAACCACATATTCTTCTTTATGGATGTTATTGACATATCTGCTGAAAAAATTAAAATCGGCCTCCAGGTTCGGGTCCTACAGGCCTCCAGGTGGACACTGGATAGGTAAAAATAAATTTTCTTATTTGGAGGTTAACTTATAAAACAAACTATGCATTGTTTTTGATGTTAATAACATACTTGAAGATAAAATTTAAATTGGCCTCCAAGTTCAGGTGCTGCAGGCCTCCAGTTCAACTCTAGACATGAAAAAAATTTAGATTCTTAATTTAAGAGTTAGAGCTCAATTCCCAAGAAAATAAGCATCTTGTTGGATAATATTACCATATTTAAAGAAAAAATAAAATCGGCCTCCAGGTACTGCAGGCTTATAGATGGCTTTTAGGGGTATTTTCAGATATTTTCGCTGTTTTATCTCAGTTTTTTAAAACATGTTAGGTATCATATTCATTGATACTTTTTGATATGGACACTTTTACCTGCGTCTTGGTGACCGCTGGTTGCAGCTGGCCAGGTGAATATCTGAACTTGGAGCCAAATTAATATTTTTCTCCAGAAATAGTAATAACAGCTAAAAGATCCATATTCTGTTTTATAAGTTGCCCTCTAACTCTTCAAATAAGAAATTTTAATTTTTACTTGTCTCAGGAGTGGACCTGGAGACCTGCAGCACCTGAACTTAGAGGCCGATTTTAAATTTTTAAAGTATGTTAGGAGGCCAATTTAAAATTTTTTCAGCAGACATGTCAATAACATCCAAAAGAAGCATGTTTGGTTGAATAAGTGTACCTCTAACTCTTCAAATAAGAAATTTTAACTTTCACCTGTCGAGAGTGGAACTGGAGGCCTGCAGCACCTGAACCTGAAGGCCGATTCTAATTTTTTCATCAGATATGTCAATAACATCCAAAAAGATGCATATTTGTTTTAATAAGTGTACCTCTAACTCTTCAAATAAGAAATTTTAATTTTACCTGTCTCCAGAGTGGACCTGGAGGCCTGCAGCACCTGAATCTGGAGGCCGATTCTAATTTTTTCAGCAAATATGTCAATAACATCCAAAAATAAGCATAGTTGGTTTAATAAATGTACCACTAACTCTTCAAATAAGAAATTTTAATTAAGGTTAGGTTCATTTTTAGGGTTTTTTTGAGCCCCGGGGGGGGCTAGAGGTTGGCGGCGACTTCTAACTTAAAGTTAGTTTATAACCATAAAAGCTTAAGTTTAAGAAATCATCTCTATTAGTCAAGTGGTTCCTGAGAAAATTAAGGTTAGGTTCATTTTTAGGGTTTTTTGGAGCCCCGGAGGGCTAGGGGTTGGCGGCAGGGGGGTGACTTCTAAACTAGAAGTTAGTTTATAAGCATAAAGGCTTAAGTTTTAAAATTCATCTCTATTGGTCAAATGGTTCCTGAGAAAATTAAGGTTAGGTTCATATTTAGGGTTTTTTGGAGCCCCGGGGCCCGGAGTCCTAGGAGTTGGCGGCAGGGGGGTGACTTCTTAACTAGAAGTTAGTTTATAAGCATAAAAGCTTAAGTTTAAAAAATCATCTCTAGTGGTCAAATGGTTTCTGAGAAATTAAGGTTAGGTTCATTTTTAGGGTTTTTTGGAGCCCCGGAGGGCTAGGTGTTAGCGGCAGGGGGGTGACTTCTAAACTAGAAGTTAGTTTATAAGCATAAAAGCTTAAGTTTAAAAAATCATCTCTATTGGTCAAATGGTTCCTAAGAAAATTAAGGTTAGGTTCATTTTTTGGTTTTTTTGGAGCCCCAGAGGGCTGGGGGTTGGCGGCAGGGGGGTGACTTCTAAACTAGAAGTTAGTTTATAAGCATAAAAGCTTAAGTTTAAAAAATCATCTCTATTGGTCAAATGGTTCCTGAGAAAATTAAGGTTAGGTTCATTTTTAGGGTTTTTTGGAGCCCCGGAGGGCTAGGGGTTGGCGGCAGGGAGGTGACTTCTAAACTAGAAGTTAGTTTATAAGCATAAAAGCTTAAGTTTAAAAAATCATCTCAATTGGTCAAATTGTTCCTGAGAAAATTAAGGTTAGGTTCATTTTTAGGGGGTTTTTGAGCCCCGGGGGGCTAGGGGGTGGGGTTATCCAAAAATGATTAAAAATACGTGAGCTACTACCCAAAAGTAAACTTTTATCCCAAATAACCTATAGTCTAACTTTAATACCTAGCCCAATAATCACGGAGTAAGCGAAAGTGGCAAAACTTCCCCCCCCCTTACCTAATATTCATTAAATGATCATCAACTACATTAGCAAGATGATAAGTAGGATAGCCGTCAGATTTCATGATAATAGGATCCCCTTCTAAACTGTGAACGTCATGATGTACTTCACCATAAACCATATCCTTAAGACGAATTCAAGTATTATTAAAGTTATAATCAAATAATCAAAGAAGACGAATTCATGCAATTAACTTTGCATTACAGCCAACAGACAACTAACCTTTGAATTTGAAAGAACCTTTGTCTGAAATCCCTATAAATGCCATTCTATGTTTTGTATCTTCACAATGACTAATAACTCATCGTTATTACCGTATCCAAACCGAATAGTAAGACAGTAGGTGTCCTTGGAATTTAGGTTGTCTTGATATTAGATTCTTTGGAATAACACTATCCTTACTACTAAATATTCCACCTTCTTACACATCAGGAAGTTGCGTGAATAATTTGCGAATAAAAATATCGAGTAAACTTGTAAAGATTTTAACTCCGATTCTAACAAATGTAATTCGTAGTCTTGCCACTGAGCTCCGATGCCCACTGTGTAACTATAATGTGCTTAGTGGGAGGAAGTCTAATGCTGTATCATTCAACTCAATCACAACAGCTTTATGGAAATCAACGGGCGGTCTAAAAATAATATAGGTCACAAAATTAACTTTACCTTAAAACCTTCTTGAAACGGAGTTAGCTTAAATCTGACTGTAAAGCTGGCTCTGGAAGCTAACTTCTCTTCTATTTCTGATTCCGTTAAATTCATACATCTAAATGTAATTAAGTAAAACTATCTAAGTCGTAACATTAATATATTTTCTAAGTAATTTCTTTATTTTGATTTGAATTCACTGTTCCTCTTTTACTGTGTTTCGACACAAAACAAATGCTTACAAACACAAACATACAATTACCTCTAATCTAATTGTCATCAAAATATAAATGTTAACCTTCTGTCATAAATATTTGGAACTCTCATTTTAGCGGATTCTTTTCTCAATATCTCCAGCCGTTTTTCTGTACAGAAACATCTGTAGGCGGATCCGTTGGCTATCATTTCATTTACATGCTACAATATTCACAAAATAATAAGGATGATAAAATATTACCTTATATTCATTTCATAGTTTTTAAAAATCTTCTAAAAATTATAACAAATGTGCAAAAAATGCAATATCTCTATGTACTGTAAGATTACATAATAACTAACAAGGTGCATTAAAGTAAATACAGCTTATAAAGTATTAAGAGGAGGGGGGGGGGGGGGGGGGGGAATGCAACCTTCTTGTAATCAGTGCACAAATGGCAATTAGAATCCTAATTTCGCTATGAAACTTAGCATGAGTATTCCTTGCTAGGTCTATTTCCCTAAATCTAACAAAAGTTGGGAAAGTTACGGCTCAGCAGCTTAACCGTTTTTTTGCCTATTTTAGGGGCAAATCTATTATTTGGTGTTTTCCTTGTTATAAAGATGTAGTCTCTGTGATTGTACATACGGTCCAGCTTCACCTCCCTGCAGTCAAAGGTCAAAGTTTAAAATTCAATGTTTATTTTTAATTAATTTGAGATGTAATTAATTTTAAATGTTTATTTACTGATGTCGACTTACTTTTCTTATCGCACTAGCATTCATATTATTTTCTTTAATGCACTAAAACAATGAATAACTTAGCTTCTTCAGTATATTCTGATTTTCCCCCAATTTTTATACAAAAAAATACCTAATTAAAAACATAATAGTTCATGTAAAAACTAAGTTTCTTTTGTTTGCTTAAAGATCCATAACAATGATTAGTCTTTCTAAAATCCATTCTGCATAATTAGAACTAATGGAATGACTTAACTATTTGATTTCATAAATTGACCTCTATCCTTAGTGGGACTTTCATCAGGTGGTGTATGGAGCCAGTCTAGAATAGTCTCCAGCTTTTGTGCGGCTCCAGGTACAAGTCTGGTCTGGTCTGTATCCTCGATACGTAACAGAAATTGTCCTCCATGTTTCTAAAGTTTTCAAACATTTATTCGAATAATAAAGCTTTAAGTGTTCTTTTGTCAAACAAGGATGAAAACATCCCTAACAGCGAAGCTCAGCAAGACGAACAAAAAAACATATTATACAACCTTTTAGTAAAGATTAGTTGTTATGGTTTCAAAACAATCATGATAACAATCTCAAACGCGTAAGGACAATTCTAAATTAACGATCTGACCTATCCGTTACAGACGTGTCTAGACGGAGCGCCTAAATTGTGAAAAACTTCCCATTATATGTATAGTGTAGTATACACACAAAAGTTAGTTTTCTTAATTTTTAAATGAAGTTGCGCTCGAATAGTTTTAAATCTCATTTTAACAACATACACATACAGACGTATGTTACATAGACAAATTAATATCCAAGTTGCATTGAGTGCTTTGAAGATAAAAAATAACTTACCTTTGCAAAAAGATAATTATACAATGCTGTTCTAAATCCGCCAAGATGTAGTTCACCTGTATAAAAACTTTTAAAAACACTTTCTTGTAGCAAAGATCATATGTACATGATGTTTTTACAATCGGCAGAAATTCTGTGGATTTGTTTTAGAATGTACATTGTAAAAGTGCCAGTATTAGATTTTTTAATGTCAGTTAGTTTAAGTATTTCTGTATTTTTGGTGGTGATTATACTTGACAAAAAAAAACATTCTACTGTATTTCTGCTGGTTGTAAAAATGTCACCTTCTCGCAAAGCTGCTCTATAACCAAGGTCCGACAAAATCAGTCATAATATCGTTTTAATTTTAATACCATATTATGATAAAGATAATAATAATCTCTTTTTACATGAGCACACACCTAGGCATACAAAGTTTTTACATTGCTTTCTTGTTACTACGCTACTTATTGACATAATTGTTCTTTTTAAGTTTTCATTAATGAACCCGAAATTGTCGAATCTATTATTTATTTGGGGAGGGGTAAGGATTTCAGCATCCCACAATAAAAATACTTTATCTGACCTGTGGGACTTGGAGCAAATCTAACCCTAACAGGACTAGATTGTTCTCTTGAATTTACACAACTTCTAATTACTGTGCAGCCTAAATTTTGTCTTTGGATAAAGTATAAATTCAGTGCACCGTTTCTTTGTTGTAATAAGAACCTTAACAAGAAAAAAAATTACATATCAAGCTGTCAAAGTAACAAAATTGTACCTATTCAAGGAAAACGATGATAATGGGAATGCTGAAAAAGTGTAAAATGAACATGTGTAAAATGCGAGAAAAAGGGGGGGGGGAATGTGGTGACTCGTGCCTCGACATACCAGCAATTTTATTTTGGGTGCTACTCCCTTAGTTTTAGAGATAATTGGGTGAAATCTTTCGGGCTGGGTCACTAATTACCCCAAGTTTTGGTATCTTTCAAAAAAAACGGCGGCGGAACCGCCGCTCCCGCCGTTCGCCATTTTCCGCAGCCACCAAAAAATTTTTTTTATTGCATTTCTCGCCGAATTAGGCAATTTGGAATCATTTGAGACTATGTTATTTTTTTCAAAAATTTTTCCCCTTATAACCAACCCTACGGGCCGTCCACCGCCATTTTCCGCCGCCGCCAAAATTTTTTTTATTGCATGTGGGTGCTTAAAAATAATTTTTAAAAATAGATAAGACTTTATCCCCATCTTGGGTGTACCAGAGGCACCACAAAAAAACCGTCTATAACCCCCCCCCCCCCCCCATGTTTACCTATTACTATTGGAGCTTATATGGAACTCCCTTTAACAATCCAATCAGGATATTTTACATTTGAAAGATAAAATGTTGAGAGTATGTTGGAAAATTATATACTATTATCTAATAGACTAATCCCTCTCTGTCCTTTTTACATTACCTGTTTGAGGTATTTAATAATCCTCCGTTTTTAAAATACTGATGCAGCATTCTTGCCATTTTATAAATCTGAATTTATATATTTTATTTTCTCTACATTGTGATACTACGGTATTAGAATTTTTAGAGTTTAGACGTTGTATTCTCACTCAGCGGGATAGTAGTTCAAATCCCTTCAGCGAACTTACAATAATAACAGAAAGGAAAGGTTTAACAAAGTAAGCCAGGCGAACAATGAAATAGTTTGAAAAACTTCTTCATAAGACAGTACAGATATTTTCTATATGGTCTGCAATTTAACGCCTCTTTATGACTTAGCTTTATCATAAGTTTATATAATTATACATTTCTTTTTATATTTTTATTCATTACTTTACTCATAAAAGGACTATCAATAGCTTAATAGGCACTTCTTATTACATACAAAAGTACATAGCTGCTTTTAAGATAATTTTTTATATTTTACATAAAAGTTTCAAATTAATCTCTAAATTAGGCTTTTCAGAACTCAAAATTAGATATTTTGATTAAATTGCTAGATTAAAAATCTACAAAAAAAATCAAGAACATTGACATCAGTCTTATAGATGCAATTAAAATTATTATTAAAAAAAATAATTAAGCTCTTTAATCCCTAAAGCCGGTTCTAGAGATATTATAGTACAAGAAGCAAAATAAAAATATAACTAATCAAGACTAGAAAATATTGTGATTTTCAACCAAAAATAATGAAACATATTTCAAACTTCTCATTTCAAGAGAACTTTAAACCATAATGTTAATGTAGTTATATATTGTTTTATATTAGAGAAACCTTTAAGCTACCAAAACTTTAATTTTCATTCAAGGTAGGTAATCAATGTTCAAACTACAAAAGGAGGAAAAATCAGATTTTTTAACAGTTTTTAAAATGACTGCTATAATAAACACCACATCCTTTGTGCATAGGATATATTTGAATTTTGACATCACTGGTTAATTTCAAAAAAATATCTATTAATTTTCTCTTTGTACAAATTACATTCACAAAAAAAAACTATTTCACAACTGTAATTTTGTCTTTGATAAGTAAAAAAATATTATCCTATTCTTATTTACATTACATATAGTATCCTAAGCTAGGTAGTATATTTGTATCTACATATTTTATAATCATAACAGAATTTTAGTCATCACATATGTATTATATTTGTGTTTATAACGAATGATGGTTTTTTACATTCATAACATTTGACTGCTTTAGATACCCGTTATAAGTTTGTTAAGCATTTAAGAAATTAAGATTATATTTTTCAAATTTGTTTATGATCTGAATTGAAATAGTTTAAAGATAATCTCATAATCTTTGATAAAAAAGAAAACGACTGAGAAAAAAAAATTCAACCCAAATTGGTTTTGTTCAAACAGGGGTGTATATTTTCCATTAATCCATCCCCCCCCACGCCCCGCTACAGAATCAAGGTGGAGAAAAATATCAAGTGGAGCCAGGAGGGAATATAAGACCAAAAGAAAAGGGAAGAAAGTAAAAAGAGAAACAGTGTAAAGAAAAGGGGAAAGAAAAGAAATAAAAAAAGGCAAGAAACAAAAAGGAAAAAAAGGGTAATAAACATAAAAAGGGAATAAAAGAAGAAATAAATTCTTCTGGCTGGAAAATATACAAACGCCTCTGTAAAGAAATGTAATTTTTAAGTACTTATTCATTCAGAGGAAATGTGCGATAATCTCCAATATTTCGATGCAATGTACAGACAAAAAATACATTTTTGATAATGAGCACCTTTGAAGAAAACTAAATCTCCTATAAGGTAATACAGTATAACATGTAATAATCATAACATATACTAATAAACACTTAATAAAATAACAATCATTAATGAATTAACCCAACCATAATCTTGCAGTATAAGTTGAGCATATTATATTTTATAACCTAAAATGCTACGTTACTAAATCACTAAAAAAATATTTTACAACAAGAACAAAAAGTGTCGCAGCTTATTTCTATTCCTCCTTCTTAACTTTCGGCTTGAGTCGCATCCAGGGCTTAATAACTCTGAGTGTAAGTGGGAGAGTGATGAAGAATATGTAAAATATGAAGTATGTAGATTGATAGGAAGCGATGAACCTGGTACTAGTCAACAATGAGAAGGGGATGAAACAGTGGGGTAGAGTCATGAATACATACAGCCACCCAAGGACCTAAATCAATTCAAAATTAAAATATTTTTTAGAGTAAATAAAGAGTTAATCAACACAATAACGGCCTAAATTATCTGTCACAATCCTACTAGTGTTTAGTACATTCAAAAACATCATATCCATCTAAAAATTCACATATTGCTTCCTAAATAAATATACTAGGCAGATAAATAGGAATAAATATCAAAATCTTTTTATCTTCGTTAAACTACCGCTATCTGTTACAATTTTTATCCCTTTATAAACTTTAATGGAAAAAAAAAATTTTTTTGCGTTAACTACCTTGGTGTACTTTCCCCTACCTTTCTACAAGCTGGTGTTTTTAGTATGAGTCAGGATGCTAAAAAAATTACTTTTACATCAAGTGCCTGTTGAGCACTGACACTCCCGGCCCCGTCTTACAATAATAATTATATAATAAATGATTTGATAATAAGGGGGAAGGGGATATATTTACAAATTCCTAACCCCTGCTTCAAAGTACCCAATATAACAAACATAGAGTAAACAAATGAACGAAAAACTACCCCAATTCCCTTATTTTTATTTTATTTAAAATAACAACGAAAGGGAGGGGGGCACAACAGGAAACCGAAAAAAAAACTAGAACAACCTTAACAACAACAGCGGCCCCGGGATGCTCCATCCATTCACTTCTCTCCAGCAGCGCCATCCAGGTTTTCTCAAAGTTGATAACCATGAACTCGTTGAAGAATGTGATAAAATAACCAACATGGTAACCGTGCCATATGGCCAGAAATGCAAGGGTGGCCCCCTGGTAAAAAAGATTTTATTTCATAAGCTTTGAAGATTTTTTGGAATGTTTTAAACTTATTTATGATATAAGAGCTATTTTATTTAGGGAAACTTTCAACAATTTGGAGAAAAAAAATCTTATGTAACAAAACTTTTGATATAAATAATATTTAACTAAAATACAATAGGTGTGTTGTTGGAACGACAATTGGTATTTCTGTAGTAAGCTTTTTAGTTGTTTATTGTTTAATAAGGATATCAGTTTTTAAAACAGAGTAGATACTTAGATCGTACTTAAGATAATACAAATTAACCATGTAAAAAATACTATTAAAAAAGTTTAAGAAAGGATTCTTAGCTTATAAAAAATCTTTTCCTGACTAATATATCTGTTATTCATAAACTTAAGTCTCTTGTAAATATAAGAAGCGGACCAGTGGTTTGTGTTAATGTTGAAAGCTTCGATAATGTGCCCAAATCTTGAGGCGGTTTCAAGTCTGAAAAAATGTAAAAATTACTTTTCTAGTTTTACTTATCATATGTTGTTTTATGTTGCTAGTTGTTGTTTCTAAAAAAAATATAAATAAAAAAAACAGTTGAACAAAGAAGGATTAACTTACCTAGTAAGATTAAGATTTTTGCATCCTGTCCAATCTGGTTTACCTTCTGCATTTGTGCCGTTGTAACTAAGGCCTAAAATCATGGAAAAAATATCAAGTACGTCTAGACATAAATATATATATTTTACTTTGTAATAATAAATGTTGAATAGAAACAGCGCAGCAACATGTTTCATGAACTAATTAGAGACAATTCAATTTTAAGCGCTGTATGTTTGTTTTACTTAATAAATTCTATTCTATAAATAATATTTTCGGTTTCTACTAAAACAAAATGTTTATATATACCTGAGAGTACGCAAACACCTTCACCAAGGAGCCATAGTGACAAATACTTGTACAAGCACACGCGCACCCAGATTGGCAGAAGCACCAGTTTCATTATCAGACTAGCATCGTAATATGCAGGAGTATCGGGCCAGTCAGAAGGAAAGTAGGCCAAGCCGACCTGTAGAAGGACAAGGTATAACATGCCAAGACAAAATCTCTGGATGGTGTAAATGACGGGGGTAGAAGGAATGGTGTCTAGATAGCCAGGAGAGGTATATTCACGGTATCTTTTCATGCAAAATTGAGGCCCGATTAGATAGCCACCTAGGAAGAAACTGTGAGATAACATTTCTAGTACTGATGGACGTTCTTTTAAAGCGGCTTTCTGTTGGTCTTTTGAGAGAACTTTTTCTCCCTCCTTATTTGCTCGTTCCCCATCATAACAGTCCCAGGTAAGACCTAAATAGTAAATAATTAAGAAATATGTCTAACCTAACAAACAAAAAATTTATACATAGTAAGGGCGTCGCCACCTAAGGAGTGATGGGTCCTAAAACATTTTATTTTACCCAATAAAAAAGCAATAACGTTCTAGACCTATTGCAAATTAGTTTATAATGAGGAATAATAAGATCTTACCAATTAGTCTAAGGCACAATACACAGCCAGGCATAGTCCAGCATATCAAATATCCATCCATCTCTGTGTACCAATAACCAATCAGGAGATACAAAAAGTTGTACAAAAAGGATATTATTACAGAAAGCATCGATCCTCCTAAATATGAATTCAATAATAAACAAAAATTAAATAATTTCTATTTATAATATGTAGAAAAAAAATTACAATAGGTATATTATTTTAATTTCACTTTTATATCATTAATAAATACAAACAAACCTATAGTGGCTAAAATAAGATATGTTCCGAGTATACAAGCTACATTGTGTAAAACTTCAGCACCTAAAACATAAAATATGGATAACTTCACTAAGTGTTAAATAGATAAGTTTAAATAAATTTAATATTTTGAGGTAGGTAAATAAAATTACCTAAAAACCAATACCCCGTGGCGAGGCCAGTGGAAGCAAAATAAATATGTTGCATTGTTGTGGACGAATGTTTAAAAAATTGTCTGTGTAATAGCATCACTGGGTATCCGAAGAGTTGGCCAATGAGAAGCTTCAACGCGTTCTCGTCCGCTCCCATCGAGTCTGCCAAGTCTTTGGTCCAAGGCATTTTTTTTTTGATTGCCTTCCCTCTGTACAGATATAATATTTACCGTCTGAAATAAAAACAAGGATAATAAAACAAAACACTTGAAAAAAATAACTTGTCACTAATGAATGTTTTTATTGTATATTGTCGAATCCCAAAAGGTTTAAGTTAAGCAAAGGTTAGAAAAGCTCCGTAGAAAAAAAAGCAAGAGCCACTCTTAAAAGGTATAATTTTTCGTAAATAAAAAATGGGGGAAGGAAGTAAGTTAGCTTAAAACATAAGGTAAAATTGTTATAATTCTAAATTACTATTTCACCCATAGTACATACCTATTAAAAGAATTAAGCAATTTATCATAAAAATTTAAGAAATAGAAAAAATAGTGTGTAACATATGATATACAATACACCCTTAAAAATTGTATGTTACCTACCTACTTCTGGCCTTAACAAAAACTACCTACATTTATATTTTAACAATCAAATTCAATTAAAAAATAAAGTTGAGATAAAATAAAAATATATAATGAAAGATAAGAATTTTACTGTGTTAAATATACAAATAAACAAAAAAGTATTGTAATAAAAACAAATACTTTACGATTATATAAGATTAAATGCAAGAAATATTTAAAACTGTACCTATACTTTAATATATATTAAATAGTTTTGTTTACTGTCAAATATTATTATATTTTACTTCTATCATAAAAAAATAATACTTTGTATTATTTAATTACAAGAACCTTAATCAAACACACAGAGAGGTTTTGTGGTTAAGACCATTTTTGAACTTTCTTTTTTTAAAACCATTACTATAAGCTGGATCATTCTAGTTTTGGTTTCTGTGTGATTTACGTACCATGAAAAATCTAAATGCTTTTAATAAAAATAAATTATAATTTTCATAATAAAAGAAAAAACTATAAATACGTGTATTATATAATGATAACATTTTGCATCATGTCATTAAAAATTATGCGCATAAAAGCTAAAAATAACCAAAAAACACTAAACGTAAAATGTTGTTGATGGCATGAATTGCGTTGCCAAAATTTGTTGGAGTTAATATTCCGCGGCATTCGTACGCAGCTTTCGGTGCGAAGACGACCTTATATTTTAAAGCGTTTTTAGCGTAAGGAAAAGAAAATAAAAAAGATTTTTTGGTTTAATTATAATCATTATTTCCATAACTATGTTCAAAGTATTTGGCTAGTAGTTTGTTTTGTTCCCTACTTTTTGAAATCTTATAGTCACTGCGTCCATAGCATCTAGGGGTAGGAAGGGCAGAAAATAGCCAAACTATCCCAAGATTACATCTAAAAATAAAATAGCCTGATAAACCATTCCGAGCACATTTTAAAGCTCCCCCTGAATGGACAAATATTTGGTTTATTAAAGCTTTATAAAGGACCATGGAAGATTTGTAACTGTATTGGAAAAAATTGCCTCCCCAAACATAGAATCTTTTAATTTTGATAAAATGAATAAGAGAATTCGAGGATCTCAGAATATGCCAGTCAGAATTGATGGAATTTTCAGGGAAGCTTTGTGCATATATTGGTGTGGTTTTAGTCTTTTGTCTTCACGTCCTCCCCTAGAGGCCAGGGGGGGGGGGAGTACGTGTATAATATAGAGTATCATAGTTTTTTTCTTCTAAAGCAATATGGATCTCGGAAATGGTTGGTCCGATTGAGTTATGCTTTTCAGAGAAGCCTCATAAATATATATCGTTGGGTAGTTTATGCTATCTGCTTTCCTATAGTATTGCAAAGTCCCTAGAGGCTAGTAGCACAACCTATAGATTGAAATATAAGGACATAGATTTTTTGGAATAAAGCATATTTTGCGATTTTAAACATATAAGCTCAGTTGCAAAAACATTGACTTATTTTTAGTGTTGATGCATTTAAGCTAAATATTTTTATTGTATATAACTTGAGATAAAGAGAGAGAGAGGAGAACAGAGATAGAAAGTTATAGAAGAAAATATAGATAGATAGGTAAAGAGATTATTTATAAATAGATATACATTATACATATATTTATATCTAAGAATATCTTTTCTGTAAAGTTGTAAAGTTTAAACGTCCCAGTGTTTTTGCTATATGTAGGTATTGAGGGACAAAACCAAGATTTATCTGTCAAATATGACACCATTTGTAAGCTTTAGATTCCACAAGAGGAAGGTTAACTAGTCTCAATGATACTTTCCTTGACGTCCATGCTTTGATAATACTTACCTTTGCAAAGCTTTGAGAGCAGATATCTAATTTACTATTATCATAACATTATGCAATTACACAATTACTTGTAAAGTAAAATAAAATAGATTAATCATGTGTCATTTTAAATTTTGGTTAGAAAAATTAAACTTTTTTTGAGGCGTTATTCCTCAAAGTGCCTTGTTGAGCAAAAACCCTCCTTATTTAAAATGGGGAGAGGGGAAGGGGTGTTTGGTGCTGGTAGTTTTTCGTTTTTTTTTTATTACTTTAGGCCAGGTTAGGTTACATTGAGTACTTGGTGGCCACGCAAGATTAGGCCACCGCAGGTATAGGCCCTCCCGCAGGAGTTAGGTATAGGTAAACAAGGATGACAACATCCATAAGTAGCGAAGAACAAAATCTATAATAAAATAGACAAACAGACAAAGTAATTTATAGAGCTGATTAACTGTTTTCATACCTAACAAAGAAAAGAAAGAGATATATATGCAAATAAATATGCAAAAACTTAAAATCATGAAACTTTGAAAAATTAAGGTTTATATCTGAAAGTTTTAAAAAGAAAAGCAGCTTAAAAGCAATCAGACTACCAAAGATTTTTCATACCTAAGTATGGGGCATAAAGTCAGTAATATTGGCAAGTTTCAGTGGTGTATTTTTTTGTAGGAGAAAAACTGTTGCAAACAGTAAAAGTTGTTAAAGAGCTGTTTAGAAGCAGTCTGACCGCTATTGATGCTGAATACTTAATTATGCTTCATATTGTTTTTAATGTTGACAGAAAATTTCAGCCTTCTATCTTTTACAGGAGCCGAGAAAACCAGTTTTAAAAAATAAAAGCGGCTCTAAGCTGCTTAAAAGCAGTCCGACCGCTATTGATGTTTCATACTTAATAATACTCCATATTGATAGGAATGTTGACAAGAAGTTTCAGCCTTATATCTTTTACAGGAGCCGAGCAAATCAGTTTTTTAAACTAAAAGCGGCTAAAAAGCTGCCTAAAAGCAGTCTGACCGCTATTGATGTTTTTACTTAATAATGCTTCATATCAATAAGATTGTTGACAAGAAGTTTCAGAATTCTCTCTTTTACAGGTGCCGACCAAATAAGTTTTGAAAAATAAAAGCGGCCAAAAAGCTGCTTAAAAGCAGTCCAACCGCTGTTGATGTTTTATACATAATTATGCTCCATATTGATGGAAATATTGACAAGAAGTTTCAGCCTTCTTTCATTTACAGGAGCCAAGAAAATCAGTTTTGAAAATTAAAAGCGGCTAAAAAGCTGCTTAAAAGCAGTCCGACCGCTAATGATGTTTTATACTTATTTATGCTCCATAATGATGGGAATGTTGACAAAAAATTTCAGCCTTCTATCTTTTGTAGGAGCTGAGAAAATCATGTTTCCCCCAAAACGTTTCAGACAGACATACAGACGGACATTTCAAATTATAGAGTAGCTTCGCTACTAAAAATACCCCACCCACACACACACACACCCTCAGACACTTATTTTTAATTTATCAAAAAAATAAAGGTAGGGGGTTCAGAGCTTGACAGCCACTTTGTGGGAATTATCATAAAGTTAACACATCTTTCAAGATTATTTATTTGTTGCATGAACCTTATAACAAGATTTCAAACCGATAGAACCATTCTATCACAATGTTTGAATTAAAGCTTTGAATCTAAAATAAAATTAAGATATTTATTTATGCCTAATAAACCTTGTAGAATACTACAACCCTTTTCTACCTTTTACTTACACTAAAGATATAGAGATATGCTTAACCAGAAGTATTTCTATACTAAAATAACAGTGTCTAAGCACTTACAATGAAAATATAAAGACATTAAAGATTTTTATCAAATAAAAGATTATACAACATTGATGTTCATACGATGTAACCCAGAATTCCCTATAAGGCCTGTTTTTTTTAGCCTACAATTTAACTTGCCATCATTTAATTGTAGTGGGGGCTCGAATATATCCTTATACTAAAGTAACAGGATGTCTGTGTGTCTGTCTGTGTGTCTGTACCGAAGGATCTCGCTAACCGCTGAACCGATCGGGTTCTCCTTAACAGGGTAGTTTCTCATAAGTCCCGGGAAGGTTTATAACTATTTTGGGGGAGGGTACCACCACCCTCCCAAGAGAAATGACAAAAAAATAAAAAAAAAATTCAAATTTAGAGGAGACTTCAACGTCAAATAAGGTGGTATCGTACATAAAAAATTAACTTTAACAAACAACAACATTTAAAGTGCCACTAGAGGCCTCTAGGGGCGTAGCCGCTAGTATATATATATATAAGCAGTGGCATGCAAAAGGTTTCACCAGGGTGGAATATGGTTTTTTAAATTGTCATCCCCCCTAGCTGTTTTAGGTAGGTGTAGACCCATGACGTAGTAATGTAGGAAAGAACAGGGGGGGGGGGGGGGTAGACCCCTGCTGGAATTAATTTTACTAAGAGGCTTATACATCTCCCTCCTTCTGGACGCTTCTGATTATAAGTCATATTTGTTGGTGTGTTTCTGTGATGCTCATGTTACACCACATTCTCTTTTTCATCTTTATATTTGTGTTTGGCACTATAAATTTATCTTTTGCTAGCTTATTTTTAAAAAAAACTATAGCTTTTTATTGATTTATATATACATATCTATAAAACAAAGTAGCTTGATGTCTGTCTGTCCGTCCGTCCGTCTGAAGCTTAAGATCTCGGTAACCACTTAACCGATTGGATTCTACTCTTCAGGGTATATGCCTATCGTTCCTGTGGTGGTTTTAAGCTATTTTTTTCTTGGGGGATGGGACACCCCCAACCCCCCCCCCAATTTTTTTTTTTTTTTTTGCAGAAGATTTCCTTGGCCCTTTTTTTTGCAGAAGATTTCCTAGGTCCTTTTTTTATGCAAAAGATTTCCTTGTTCCTTTTTTTATGCAGAAGATTTCCTTGGTCCTTTTACGAATTTTGCCTAAATTTTTTTTGATCACCTCTTGGGGCAAAGCCCCTAGAGGCTAGGGGCGAAGCCGCTAGTGTATATATAATTCAAAAGATATATTTAATTTGTATATTTCTTAATCTATTTATTTTCCATAGAATCCAAAATCTCCAAACCTCTGAAATGATAACTAGATATTTGAAACAGTGCAGTGACTGAAAACAACAAACCAGAAGGATTTCAAGTGCTTCTAACTTTTGTACATACAAATTTTGATATAAATAGCGGTATCTGGTGGCTCTGTATTCTAAATGTGATGATGGTGGTAGAAAAAAAGCCTAAACCCTCCTAAGACTTTAATTTAGAAGTAGGATAACTCAAAACCACTCGGGGAGCCTTATGAAACTTGCCTTCAGAGGTTAGCGAGATCCTAACTGACAAACCACAAAATGTACTTAATTACTTTATAGATACAATAAGATAGTAGGGGACTTGTAAATAGTACTACTTGCCCCTTAAAGGAAAACCACTGCGAAATATTTTATGAGCATTATTTTGATTTGAAATGAATTATGACTTAGATATGTCAGGACAAGAAGAGATAGAGTTATGACCTAGATGGTCAAAACATGAATTTAACGGCGTACTTCATTTATTAAAGCAAAGCTTCTCTAAATCTTAAGTAATTTAAAAATCATACAGCTCTTCAATTTCATTCCTACAAACTTTCGAATCTAACAGTGAATTGGTTCCTGGTAACGTTAACTCCAAAAATCTATTAACTTTAAAGGGTGTAGCTGCCAAACGGTTGGACGAACATGCCATACATGCACACTGTGTTAAGCGGCATAATAAGGCCTAAATATGATCTGAATTCATTTATCTCAAAGAAAATTTTTATCTTTTTAATGTTTGGTACCCTATATTTGCTAAAAATGAAATATTTTTTCAACTATCATTGCTAATTCTAATTGCCAAAGATCGCTCATTAAAAATTAGTAAAGATGAATGTTTATCAAGATGGACCATTCTAAACTGTTTCTCTCAATCATTGTTTGTTGTAAAATCTGCTTTATCAATTTTAAATAATATGGGTCTAAATTCTGATTTTCTTAATGATTTTCTTGAGTTTCTATTAAAACAAAAAAATAATATCTCATACTTCAAATGTACATGATTTATATTCCGTAATTCGTAATTTATCTATTGTAAACATTTAAAAATACATAAATTCATAGTTTGTTTCATGTTTAACTCGAAATAAATTATATAAAAACAACAAATATGATATGGAATAGCCAAGATCCAATGAGGCACAAGGACTCGTAAAATAAGTCTTTTGTGCGCATTTATTTTTACTGCGAGATAACTGTGCATTATTGAGTAATGACTATTCCAGATTATACACGTATGTCGTATATAGGCCTTCTTTTTTCGTTTAAAATTTTGTTCGTGCATAATCAATACGTTCCACCGTTTGGCCGTTAGTAGCTTTTGAAATGCATAGATTTTTGGAGATAATCGTTACCAGGAACATTTTACCGTGAACTGCACTAAATCCAAAATTTCTTGTTCTGGCTTCAGCTTTAGAAGCAGTATCATAATCAAAATCAAATTTTCCATTTGTTTTCAAAAGAATTCGGGGGCTTATAAGTCCTCAACAGGTACTATGTGTGAAAGCACCCATTTTTGTTGAGTACAAATGGGTAGAAAATAAAAATGTTGAAGTGTAAGTAAAGGCTGGAGAGGAATGTTAAAAATAAATGTTGTACCTTGTCATAGTTAAACAAACATGTCAGCATTAATCATGCAAGCTCTGGTGTTCAAGCAAAACAGTTAGTTTAGTTTCAAGGTATAATAGCAATACAATTAAGACGTTTACTACTACTGATAGGTCAAGTGATTAAGTTAGTATTGCTGTATTTAAAAACCAAGCTAAACAACTTATTAATATTGTATTTGATTTACCCTAAGAATAATTATTTTTAATTTTTTTTTATTTCTGTTAATTTAAAACTCTAATGTTGAATTCAAACTTTGTAGCTTTTTAACAAAGTCATTAAAGCACCTTTTCTTCTCCCTTTCTTATTACTTGCATCCGTCAAAAAAGAACTTTTCTATTCTTTTTACAATATTTTTAAACATTGTTCAAAATGTTCCACTTTATAATAAGCTTGTTACTTGCTTAGGTATGTGGAGTGCTTTATGCATGTTTTATGATAAGGATTAAGGAATAGGAAAAAAGATACCTTATATTATTGAAAACTGTATAAGTTTTGAGGATTACTACTTTAGAACTAACTAATAGAAGATTTACCTCTGAAAATATAAATATTCCAATGTTTTAAAACAAATAGTCTTCAAATTGCATTTGAAATATTTTTTTTTGTTATGGGGCGGGGGGGAAGGGGCTGGATTCTTATATAACAGAATCCAATCAAATAAAGATAATTTTGTGCAGACAATCAATTAACTACTTTATATTTAGAAATTAGAAAAACGCCACAAGTTAGAGACAGCCCCAAAAAATCTCAACCACAAGTAACAAAACAAAATTCAAATTTATTTTTCATTTACCTTACCATTTATCCATGGTACGGTGGCATACTGTGCTACATACAGCTCATTTCAACCTTTTCAAAAATTTTACATTTTTATTCAAAACTTTTATTCAGAGTTTTTTTTTCGCAGAATCATCTTGAATTTTGATGAGTTTTTGGTAGCAATTTATGTACTTTTTTATTCTTTAGCCTTGAAGGATTTATTAAAGGATGGAATAGTCATTTTCTTCTTTCAAATGATGCTCACTAGGTTTTATCAATTAAAGGTCCTATTACCAATGCTCCAACTTATTTGCCGTTAATAACTTCACCTCTGTTTATTATTAATTTTTAATTCGAAGGTTAGGTAGTTTAAGTCAAATGAGGTTAAGAAATAAAAAGTAATCAAATATTACATCCATTTAAGATAATCGTTTGCAAATATATGTATATAAGAAATGTATATTAAGTACATTCAATATCAAGGATAATTATGTTCTTATGAAGTGCAGCGATAATGAGCTTAATATAATTTTCTTTAACATATTCAAAACAAGGGGTGTAGGGGGGTATTTTTCGTATAATTGTTTTATTCTTTTGGTTGTGTTAGGTTTGGTTATATTGGGTAATAGGTAGCCCCGAAGGGTTAGGGCACCGCAGGTTTAACCCCACAAGGTTAGACCCCCATAGAGGTTAGGCAATGGCATAGCAAAAAAATACCTATTCTTATTTGTAATTTATTTTATAAATAAGAGTGGTTATCAGTGCTCAACTAACAATTTGTGGAAAAGCACTAATTTAGTTCAATTTATATTAAAAATATAATATAAAATTAGATACTCAAAAGTGAAATCAGAACTTAGTTATATCGCAGCTGCGCTGTAATTTGTTGGTATTTGGTTAACTTAAAAGCAATATGAATTCAGTGGAGTGGTCAGGACATGAACATTTTCTTCACTATCTGATGGTTACATGCTAATTTTATTGGCTTCTCCGACATGAACAAACATGTATAATGTATATTTGAGGTGAGTAATTTACATTTTACAGGTAGGGTAAGGACAATGTGGGTTAAATAATCTACAACCCTTTATTCTTTCAAACATTTACAAAGTGCAAAAACAGTATTTTTCATGATTTGGGGATGGTTCTTTAGTCCTACATTGCAAAGAGAGAGGGGACAATGAGCTGTTTATAACACTAGTCCACAAAATTTTACAATAGCGTTTTCTTATTCGTTGGCTCAACAACTTTGGGGACACTGACTATTACTGAATTTTGATTGGTTTGTTTACTAAGGTGAGTGTTAAAACGTTTCAAACACTAATCTGATCTACAGAAGGGATAATTTTGTACATCATTGGGATTGTACATCAATTTATCGGTCATTGTTTATCCCTTTAGATCCCTGCATACATTGACATATTTTTTCACAAAAAATATCACGAAACACGGGTCAAATTAATTTCTACTCTAATTCAAAGTAGAAACTTAATTCTGTCTTTAAGTAGGTTTAAAGTATTTAGAGAAAATTGTAGATTTGAATTCTAATTGCGGTGCATGCACAGGATTTTTCCTTAGGGTTGTCTGCAAGTTTAAACATTTCTCCCCCCCCCCCCTCCATCGTTTGATGAAAAATTAAGCTAGTGATAAAAAATATTTTGGGGATGTATATAGATTTTTCAGGTTAGGAAGAGAAAGGCGGTCGGATTGGATGAATATCACCATAGTTAAAGAAAAAGAAATGCAAATAAGATTGGTATTGAAAAAGGTATTTAAATGAAAATAGGCCAAGGGATGGGAAATAAATATTTATTTATAGACGTATTTTTTATCATAGGTGATTTTATACATAGAAAATTTTTTTTTTCGAATTCGTTTTTTCCGGTTCTCTATGAAAAAAAGATCCAATGGTCCTCAGATAGAAAAGGATAGAATTTCCAATTACATAAAATCCTGAAAATGTCTTATTTTTCCATCTTAATGATATATAGGAGGACTAGCGGCTGCGCCGCTAGCATCTAAAGGCTCTATATTTGTTAGGGAACCGATGGAAAGAAAAAAAAGCATAAATCCATCCCACCATTTAAATCTAAATAATAAGATAGGCTAAAGCAATACTAGAACCTATTTAAAGGTTGCTTAAAATAAAAAACTTAAAGTTTTTAATTGTTTTCTAAATGTTGGCATGGCCAATCCTGATTTTTAAATTTGGAGATTCGCGTTTATGGAAGTTGTGATCCTTTTGTTATTTATAACCATGTATGTATCATATGTAATTATCTAAACTAAGCAAGAATTTATTCCTAGACAAAATTAGTTATCTAACAAAACTCCCTACAATAATCATTTAGCGATTATTTAATACTTTACATTAGATGAAGGTAAATATCGTCAGGTTGGCTTCGTCAGTCTGTCAGTCAGTACTATTCAAAATAAAATTCTTATGCAGTCTCACTTCATTACTTTATACCAATACTAGCGGCTATGCCCCTAGAAGCCTCTAGTGGCACTTTAAATGTTTGTTTTTTTGTTTCGTTCAAGTTTCTACGATATGTTGCGTAAGAGTCCCTTTAACGATACCTCGCAATGTTACGTAGGAGTCTCTATACTTAAAATAAAAATTTCGATTTATTATTATTTCTCTTGGGAGGGTGGTGGTACCCTCCCCCAAAATAGTTATAAACGTTCCCGGCACCTATGAGGAGCTACCCTGTTAAGGAAAACCCGATCGTTTCAGCGGTTAGCAAGATCCTTCGGTACAAACAAACACACAGACACAAAAACAGACAGACATCCTGTTACTTTAGTTGAAAGCCAGTCTACAAAACCCAAATGTTGGTAGTCGATCCCATAAGATTAATTTAACTCTTTAATCAGGTTAACTGACTCCAAAAGATAATAATCACGTTCTACAATTCGTTGCCTTAAAAAAATAGAGGGTTAGGTTGATATATCATTCGTCAGTACAAAGCATCAGGGTCTAAAATTTTCCTCCAAAAATTATACATGTGGAATAATTTTATTGTCTTATTGAATAAAAGATTCCTGTCTTACCATTGGCGACTTCTTTTCTTTAACTTTGCCTTTTTTACCTGTTAACTTGTAAACGATCTAGATTTCACATAATTTTGTGCACAATGATTCTGCCTTTTTGTGTGCGACATTTGAAGAATAATTTTAAAATATTCGCTATCATGAAGCTTTTTTGTATTGCAAGAATCCTGTGAAAATTTATTAGTTTTGGCAGCTTCAAAGCTAGTAATGGCTATACTAGGCTCGGTGCTAGCCGTTAGGCGGTTCCTATAGCCTTCAACTAACAGTAGGATCGCATAAGAATATTAGTTTATCGTTGACTGAAAATCTACTGTAAATTTTAATTGCTTTGAAACCTGCATTCTCCGCAAGATTATGTTCAATAGTCACACATTTAAATTGCTCAAAAGATTAGATCATTTTTATAAAAATTATTTTAAAAAACTAAAACCCAAGAATTTATTTGCGATTCAGACTTCTTTCAGACTTTATTTACCAACATTAGCCACAACAATAAAGTAAAAAACTCTGCAAAAGAAAAAACCCTTTAAAATTTTGAATAGGTGTTATTTACATAAAGACGCACCTCTCATTATTAAAGCTAAAAGCACCGCACAGCATAAAAAATGATGACGGAAGGAGAATGTGAATAGGGGGGGGGGGGGGGGGAGATTTTATGCGAAATTTTTGAGCAATTATTATTTCAACACAGGGATGAAGGATGGTCTTTTGTGTTTCATTGAGGCACTACTTTACAAGTGCCATTAAATCTGAATACTGTCCTGTCTTTAAGAGTGATAGAAACATTGCATTATTACCACATAGGGGTAAAAATATTTAAAAACAAGGATGACAACATCCATAAAAGCGAAGCACTGAAACGGTAGGACAAACGCACATTAACACTTGTATAGTGTCAGAACTGAATAATCATAATATAAATGTATAAGAGTCAAAGCAAAATTGTAAGTAAATTTGTTGAAAAACTGCTTGATTCAGGATAATGTTTATGGACATACTTACATTTTTAGGACTTGATTATAGAGTTGCTTCGCTTATTACATTATGCTTTGTTGTCCCAGGAATCAATATACCAAAAATCAGATCAATCGGATGATTAGATCACAAAAAAATGTTTAAAATGGATGTACGGACATTTTGGTGATGATTATAGAGTTGCTACGCTTTCTAAATCGTACCTAATTATTAAAGGAATCACCATGCAAAATTTGAAATCGATAGGACAATTCTAACATGCCTAAATTAACGAAAAAAGCTATCCGTTACGGACGTACGGACGGACCGACCCTAATTATAGAAAAGCTTCGCTTTTAATAATTATAGAAAAGCTTCGCTTTTATAAATTGCCTGTCCATAATCCATCTTACTGTCGGTTATATTCAAATCTTCCTTGTATGATGTATCCTTATAAAAAAAGTAATAGGATGTCTAACTATCTGTCTGTTTGTACAGAAGGATATCGCTAACCGGTGAACCGTTATAGTTCTCCTTTACAGGGTAGCTTCTTATAGGTCCTGGGGAGTTTTTTTGGGGGGGTACCACAACCTTCCCAAGAGAAAACGCCTCTAGAAAATAATCACCCCCCCCCAAAAAAAAATCAATTCCCTCTCCTCAAGTGCCTCTAGAGGCCTCTAGGGGGGGGGGGGGCGTAGCCGCTAGTATTTTATGAGGTACTACAACAAAAAAGTGAATAAGACATAAACATGCAACGAATTGTTATGTGGTTTATTTAAAATACCAAAGGAATGCTACTGCTATTTATATTCTTAGCTCTATTACTGAAGGACATTATTGTCCTGTCCATGCCAATTGTCCTATCTCTTATCCCTGTATTAATGATGTAAATAAGGTGTAAAGGTGTGTAATGATTGGAGATAAATAGTAAAAGGAGAGGGTGGGGGGTTCAGGGATACAGGCAAAGTAAATGGAAATGTCTTAATATGCTTCCTTATCCTTTATAATATAAATTTTGTAGGTCTAACTAAATCCCGCAAGGTTGAGAGTCTCTCCTACTGTTTATGGTTTTTAAAAGCGAAGCTTTTCTATAATTAGGGTCGGTCCGTCCGTACGTCCGTCCGTCCGTAACGGATAGCTTTTTTCGTTAATTTAGACATGTTAGAATTGTCCTATCGATTTCAAATTTTGCATGGTGATTCCTTTAGTAGTTACCAAAATCATTACCAAAATGTCCGTACGTCCATTTTAAACATGTTGATTTTTTTACTTTTTAAAATAGTTTTTTTCGTTAATTTAGGCATGTTATAATTGTCCTATCGATTTCAAATTTTGCATGGTGAATCCTGTAATAGTTAGGTACGAGTTAGAAAGCGTAGCAACTCTATAATCATTACCAGAATGTCCGTACGTCCATTTTAAACATGTTGATTTTTTTTTACATTTTTAACAACAAATTTGTATGTGACCTAATTATTTGATTGGTCTGATTTTTGGTATACTGATTCCTGGGACAACAAAGTACAATATTATAAGCGAAGCAACTCTATAATCAAGTCCTAAAAATGTAAGTATGTCCATAATCATTATCCTGTATCAAGCAGTTTTTCAACAAATTTTGCTTTGACTCTTATACATTCGCATTCTGATTATTCAGTTCTGACATTACACAAGTGTTAATGTCCGTTTGTCCTACCGTTTCAGAGCTTCGCTTTTATGGATGTTGTCATCCTTGTTTTTATATGAAAGAATTAAGTTTTATAATAAATTGTTACAAACTCATTCTGGACCTGTGTGAAGTATCCTTAAAATGAAGAATTTTTTGGTTCTTGGCGAGATTTTTCCTTTTTCAATTTTTGAAAGGTTTTGAATCAGAAATAGACGACAAAATTATAAATACTATTCTTCCATGAATTCTTAAAGCAACCAAAGGCATAATCAAAATTGACGGAAAGGTAATTTATCTTCCAGTGTTCAATCCCTGTTATATCCACTCTCTGTAAGCTGAGAAAATCTACCCCAACCCAAATCCTCAAGAGAAAGAGCAAATAATTTTTGTAGAATATGATGACAAAGTCAGTTTTGTTGTTTTCTAATGGATATTGAATACATGGATATTGTAAGATATTCTCGCATACCCTTATAAAATGTTTCTCTCAGCTGGCTAATATAACGATATCACCCTCTTATGACTCTACCCCATCCTCTTCCCTGAGAATGGAGAATAGAATTGACCAATATCAGAGGACTATATTAGCAACCTAAATTGACGACAAAAATTCCCCTGTCACAATATCCTTGTATTTACATCTATTTATTTTCTATATTTGACAAAAGAATTTGCACGACTAGGGAAGGGTCAACGCATCATCATGTGGGGGAAGGTGGAAGTTATGAATTATGCCAAGAGGTAAAGGCGTAATATGTATTTCTAATATTTTTATTTCAGATAATATTTCAAGCCCCTGTTATATTACCGTGCACTTTACTTAACTTTTCCGACAAAGCCAAAATTGTGTTAAAATTGTGTCAATAATGATCCATTTGACGTAATGAAATGAGAGAGATGAGAGGAGAAGTTGGAAAGAAAACCCCTAACAAAGAGATGGATAATCCCTTATTTTTATTACGTCACATGGATCATTTTTGACACAATTTTAATACAATTTGGGCTTTGTCAACTTTTCCTATTAAGAAAGTTTTATTAAAAAAGATTGTTTATGGTTCATATGAAATTTGAGGAAACCTCTGAAAAACATAACATAAAATAATTAGAAAAGTGAATAGAAGCATTTGCATTTCATAGACAACTTTAGTATTTATTTTATATCTAACATTTAGCGAAGCAAAACTGTAATTTTCATTTGAGTTTTTTCTTAAAATTGTAAATATTTGATTTCCTCTGCACGCCACTAAATAATCTATGTATTACCGGTCAGGCCTATGAGTAGGCATTTTTGCGAATACTAAACAGCGGAAAAAACAACAAAATGTGAAATTTTGTTGTTTGAGAAGTACTCGCCATAAACTCAGAAGCGAAATTACTCTTCTAGTCTTTGGATCAGTCTGTCAGCCCACGATAACTCAATGCTAAGAGGCTCACTAGATGTAGGCAAAAACACAAATTGTCGATAAAAAAATATTTTTTGTTGTACTGGATGAACAACTTATGAATCTGTATGGTTAGAGATGTATTCAAACAGTGAACACTTTTGCAATACCTACGTGATCCATTCATAAACATGTCAGAAGGTTTTTTAGGGGTGCATCGCGTCTCTATATGTGTTTGTTTCCCCGATAATTTGTATTTTTAAAAATATTTGGTTTCCCTAACTCATACCAGCATTTCTCCCATAAATCGTAAACTCTATATTCTTAATACATTTTTTTCATTGTGCATGACATTTCTACAGTTTACTTTATTAGGCAGCTACCTGCTTCAATAGGTATTGCTTCCCTTCCACACTATTGTTTGCGGCAAATCTTTTTGCAATGCCTACATTATTAACTAATTATTATGTAAGTAGGTTTTGAGTATATTAGAAACAACTCAATAAATTAAAATATTTATGTAAGCTGATTAAGTGTACTGTTTAATTAACACCTTAGAATATATGTATCCTTCTTAGTATTTTTTGTGAAACTGTGCTTACTCTTTGCAA